>NC_080038.1:104500677-104812448 GCF_030020395.1 Manis pentadactyla | reverse complement strand
ATAGCCAGCAAGGCATGCTACACAGCAGCCAGTTGCTTCTCTATCAAAGTGTACCGGACCTCTGCTCCTTTCCATAGTTGTGACCAGAATCCAATATGTTGGCATGCCCATTCAAGCCGCTCTCAAAGACCCCGTCCATAACCATCTTCGGTTACATGAACATCTAGCTGATGAGTCCATTACATTCAAGGCCTGTATGGCCTTGACTGCCTGCTTGGCAGCAGTAAAAGCAGCTGCACATGTCTCATCCTAGTCCCACCTGATGCCCTTTCATATCAACTGGTATAAAGGCTTCAGAATTAGTGCCAAGTGCGGGATAAACATTCTTCAGTAGGCCAAAAGACCCAAAACTCTCATAATACTGCCACAGTGGAAGGGGTGGGGAAAGCCTGGACCTTATGCAACTGCTTCAGGAACAACTTTAGTTTTACCCGACCAGACAACCCCCAATAATTTCACAGACAAACCAGGTCCCTGAACCTTGGTGCTGTTCACAGCCCATCCTTTTTCCTGTAGATGTTGCAACAGTTTAGGAACTGCCCCTGCTAAATCTGAAAGAGAATCAGATGTGAGCATATCATCAATGTAGTGATACAACTGCACTGTTTGTGGTTTCTTCCATGTGGCGAAGTCCTGGGCTACAAGTCCATGACAGATGGTGGGACTGTGGAGATATCCCTGTGGAAGGACAGTGAATGTCCACATGAAAGCAAACTGTTCCTGGCTTTCCTGTGCCTTGTCGATAGAGAAGAAAGCATTAGCAAGGTCTGCTACATAATGATACGTTCCCAGTTCATGGCTGAGGGTGTCCAGAATGTCTGCTATAGAGGGGACAGCAGCATGCAAAGGGGATGTGACTTTATTCAATTCCCTGTAGTCTACAGTCATTCGTCAGGAGCTGTCTGGCTTTCTCACTGGCCACACTGTGGAATTAAAAGGACTATGAGTGGGCTTTATGATGCTCACCCTCTCCAACTCCTTTAGAGTTTCTCCAATTTCCTTGTGCCACCCAGACAATTTATACTGCTTAATATTTGTCACCCGCCGAGGTCCAGGCAGAGCTACAGGTGGGTGCTTAGCATGTCCCCTCAGAACTGCCTTTACCACATGTATCCTCAGTCTGAACTCACCTGCAGTGGTCTGTAACCACAGGTCCTGCAGGATATCTACCCCCAAAATATATTCAGGGATGGAAGAAATGTACACGGTATACTCCTTTGGGGGTAAATGCCCTATTCTCAATGGGATTTGGGCTTTCTTCACTCTAATTGCCTTATCCCCATAGCCATCTATTACAGCAGGGCTCCCAGGAAACCGCTCAGGGCTGCCACGAATCAGAGAACACTCAGCTCCTGTGCCCACCAGCGCCAGACATGTTGTACATTCACAGGGGACCAATGAATTGCTAATTCTGCATGTGGCCTCCAGTCCCCACCATGTACCCAAAGGTGGGGATTTTGACCACCCCCTCAGTTGAACTGCGATGCCCAGTCAGCCTCCTGTGGGGGTGAGGGCTCAGGCGAATCCTGAGCACTGTCTCCCATGAAGTTTTGCAGGGACACAGGCCGGGCATGAGGCCTTGACTCTGGTTTCCATGTCCTGGACCTCAGTGGCTGGAACTGCTGCTCTGGCTTTAATTGGTGCCACAGTTCTAACAATATTCTATTGGGCTGCCCATTGAGTTTTTCTTTCACTACCCCGGCCTTTATCAAATCAACCCACATCTGGGTCCTTCAGACCTTCATGGGTCCTTTTGCACTTCTCCTTTCAGTCGTGGCCCATACTTCCCTACGTGCCCTTATTGTTTCAACCTCCCCCAGATCTGCTAAAGTATGAGTAGCCTCACTTATGGGTTGCCCTAGGTGGGGGGCAAGAGTATTCACTAGGGACCCAAAGAGAGATGTGGGAGCTGTATGGTGCACCAGATTTCTCATTCCTATAGTGAACACCTCCTCATCAGGGCCCTGGGAGTCCATATTATAGATGATATTTTTCATAGGCAATTCCCGCAGTACCTGTTGGAGCTCTGCATACATTTTCCAGCTACTGGGAAAATATGGTAAATCACCCTGATTAGGTAAAACTACCCTGATGGCCCCTGTCAGCCATTCCAGGAGTGTCTGATTCCCTGAGGAGTGACAGGCATTTTGCAACCGCTGCCAGAGGGAAGGATGAGTCGTCAGGGAAGTTATTCTACTCATCTCAGTACCTGACACAACAATGTTTTCCACCCCCATATCCCAGAGACATAAAAGTCATTTAGGCAGAGATTACAATGGCCTCTGCCTGTACTGGCGCTCATGTTCACTAGCTCATCCTGGGTATAGGGGCGGAGCATGGAGTGCTCCACAACCTGGGGAGGCGGCTGCTCCTCCCCCTGAGAAGCCCAAGGTTGTTTTGTTTTTATTTTCTTAATTACAGCTGGGTGGGCCTTTAAAACAGGAGAAGATGGTACCTCCAGTGGTGGCCTGGGTAGCAGATCCACCAGTGGCCCCGTCTCCTCCTCTTCTCCCTCGGGCAATGGCTCCTCCTCCACCGTTTCCAGGGCTGAAGGCACTGCTCTTCTCCCCACCTCCCCTACGGCCTCCTGCAATGTGGCTTTTCCTGCTGCCTCCCCCCTTGCTGCTCAGGTGTCTTCTAGGAGTGTGACCTGTCTTTTCGGCAACTGTCTCTCTTCTTTAATAGCAACCCATAGGTTATATCACCCAGCTTCTCCAAGTGATGCTGAAGTGATGCAAATTTCTGAAAGCTAAATCAAAGAGAAAATCTAGAGAAAAGAAAGACACAGTATGTTCAAAGGAACAGTAATAAGACATTAGTTGACTTCTCAGCAGAAATAATGGAAGCCAGAAGACAAAGTGCTGGCTTTAGTGCTGAAAGACAAGAACTGCCAATCTTGAATTCTACACATGGTAAAAATAATCTTTAGAGAGGAAGGCAAAAACAGCAGATCTATTCTAAAAGAAATAATAAAGGCCATTCTCTTGAACAAAACAGAAATAGACTCATAGACACTGAGAAGTGCCTGGTGCTTACCATGGGGGAGGGGTTGGGGTGGGTGGGTGGGGAGGGTGAGTGGGATAAAGGGGTACAAAAATTTTCAGTCATAATATAAGCTGGTGATAGAAATGGTAGCACAGCATGGAGAATATTGTCAATGATTCTGTAACATCTTCCTATGTTGACAGATAGTAACTGCACTAATGGGGCTGAGGATTTAATAATACCACTGTGTTGTATACTTGAAACCAATGTAAGATTGCATATCAACGATACTTCAATAGAAATAAATAAATAAAAATAAATGCCATTTTTTGGTAGCAGCCAAATGATCCCAAATAGAAACAGGAATGCAGGAAGGAATGAATAACAACAGAAAGGGTATGTCTAAATGAGTATCAACTTATAAAAGAATACAAATAATATCTTCTTGAGTTCAAAGTAATATGTAGAATTTATTAAAATATACGATGACAATAACAGAAGTTGGAAGAAGAGGAAATGAAGGTAAAGTATTCTAACACAGGAAATTTTGAGGATTCTAATATGCCCTTTATACTACACACAGATACTATCTTGGAAAGGTTATGCAAACAGGGTCGGCCATGAATTAAATAATTGTAAACTGATCATTGTTTCACTGGATGGGGATGATGGATTGGCACAGGGCTCAGTAGGTGGTGCAAGAGTGATAGCCAGTAGTTGGAGGGAAAGAAGGTGCCTTGCTGGTGCAGAAGAGATGAGCTTACTCCACAGATATGTGTTCTTCTCATGGGAATGGAAAAAGCTGTCACTAACACATGGTATGCTTGTGAGATACTATTGAGATAGGGACCATGGGTTTAGACAGAGTAGGTTGAGGGCCCCCGGAAAAAGCAAGGCAGGATAATTACAGTCAGAGCAGTGTAACAACATGCAAAGAAACCTCCTACCAAAACTCTGTGTTAAACATTAAGCTCTAGAGTCATTCTTCAGTGAGATCAGTTAATATTCCCCAGATAAAGGAAAGTAGGCCATGTTTTTTTTGTTATGCTAATCATTTGTAATCATGTGTAAGATTCACTTTAGCATGCTAAAAGGCCCAGGCCTATGTGCTGTTTTTCCTCCTTTGGACCTGATCAGGGGATTTGCAACCTGGGCAATTAATAATGGCAAGCAAGCCCAGCCATAAACAACACAGTAAAAGGTAGGAAGGATTCCATCTTAAAGATAAAATGGCATTTAAAAAACCCAGGAAGTTAAGAAGTAAAATTCTTAACTTACTCTTCAGCAAACACACAGTAGCTCAGCCCACCTTGGGCTAAATTAATTTTAAATATTCAGGGACCACTTAACAAGTTCACACTTCTAAGCCCTTTATCACATTCCCCAAAATCCTCAACTGCCTATAAAACCCCTAGACAATGCACAACTATAGGCTGTCTTGTTCCCTCCTGGCATAAGCCAGGAGCTCTGTCCTCTCACTGTATCTCTTACTAAAAGCCTCTCCCTGGCTCTCCTACCTTGAGAGTTTGCTAAGTTCATTCTTTGACTCCACAAACAAGAATCCCGGCATGACTGTGGTGTCCCCTAGATGGACCATGGAAGCAGATAGCATAGTCTAAGAAATAAAGCCCCAGAGTGCTGGGGGCAGTGTTTTGGGGGATGGAACAAATGCTAGAACTAATTAAGGAGTTGTTATTTGTCTAAACCAAAATGAATAGGGATATCCAAGAAAAAATTGACATGTAGACTGCATTCAATCAGTGATATATATTGCCCACCAAGGAGCACATTTAGGAATGATTCAGAGGATCCCTGGCAACACACTGGTGGAATCCCCATTCTCATACTAACAGGAGAGAAAACATTAGCTTCACTGCTCTTTCTTTCCATGCAGTGGGGGAAAGTCCAAATGCTTTGTTTTGGAAGGAGCTAGATGTGAGATAAGGGCCTCACCAGGAGGCAGTGAACTTTAAAGGCAAGTTCCAAGTTGCAGATTGCCCGATGGCCTCGCAGCTCAACACAACACTGGGAATCAGAAAAAGTACTCTGTTGCATCCCTTCCTGAGACAAGGAGCATAGGGCCAATCACTTGCTTTAATGAAGAGAGAAGGGAAATGGGGGAAACAAGGAGAAAATAAAACATAATTTCCTACCTCAAAAACTTTATCTTTTCATATAACATGAAGAGGGGGAGGCAAAATGGGACTGACTACCTTCAACACAAAAGACAACTGCAGGATGAAACAAGGGGAACAAGATAATAAGAAGTCAAGTGGGAGATAAGGGGAAGCCTTCTAGGGGCTCATGTGCTCTGGCCGTGGTGTTGGCTAAAAGGCAGCTTAATGAAGGCAGCAAAGTAAAGTATTTCATCATCCTCTGGGACATGAGGGTATTCAAGGCTCTGAGTAAGAGAAGAATCTTCACAGTCATGTACTGAGCTCTCTGGCAGGGCTGTTGGCATGGTGAGCAGTATCAGGATTACACAGGTGAACACATGTAATTACAAAGTGCGATACTTCTTATCAAGAAACAGACTCACACCAGTAAGGATCGCCACCATCCAAACGACAAACAACAACAAATGTTGGCGAGGTTGTGGAGAAACGGAAGCCCTCCTACCCTGCTGGTGGGAATGTAAACTAGTTCAACCATTGTGGAAAGCAGTATGGAGGTTCCTCAAAAAGCTCAAAATAGAAATACCATTTGACCCAAGAATTTCACTTCTAGGAATTTACCCTAAGAATGCAGCAGCCCAGTTTGAAAAAGACAGATGCACCCCTATGTTTATCGCAGCTATTTACAATAGCCAAGAAATGGAAGCAACCTAAGTGTCCATCAGTAGACGAATGGATAAAGAAGATGGAATATATTTCAATATATATATATATATATATATATATATATATATATATATATATATATATATATATTCAATGGAATATTATTCAGCCATAAGAAGAAAACAAATCTACCATTTGCAACAACATGGATGGAGCTAGAGGGTATTATGCTCAGTGAAATAAGCCAGGCGGAGAAAGACAAGTACCAAATGATTTCACTCATATGTGGAGTTTAAGCACAAAGAAAAAACTGAAGGAACAGAACAGCAGCAGAATCACAGAACCCAAGAATGGACTAACAGTTACCAAAGGGAAAGGGACTGGGGAGGATGGGTGGGAAGGGAGGAATAAGGGGGGGAAAAAGAAAGCGGGCATTACGATTAGCATGTATAATGTGGGGGCGCACGGGGAGGGCTGTGCAACACAGAGAAGACAAGTAGTGATTCTACAGCATCTTACTATGCTGATGGACAGTGACTGTAATGGGGTTTGTGTGGGGGGACTTGGTGATGGGGGGAGTCTAGTAAACATAATGTTCTTCATGTAATTGTAGATTAATGATACCAAAGAAAAAACATTAACTGTCTAGAAGGAGCAAAATAGCAGTAGGCTCATAGACACGGAGAAGGGACTAGTGGTTACCAAAGGGGAGGAGTTGGGGAGGGTAGGTGGGGAGGGAGAAGGGGATTAAGGGGCACCATTATTCACAATCACAATATAGGTAGGTCACAAGGATGGTAGTACAGCGCAGAGAATACAATTAATGACTCCATAACATCTTACTACGTTGATAGACAGGTACCGCAATGAAGGGGGTGAGGACATGATAATATGGGTGAATGCTGAAATCACAATGTTGTTCACATGAAACCTTCATAAGATTTGTATATCCATGATACTTTAATTAAAAAAAAGGAATATGTAAAAAAAAAAAGAAACAGGGTGCTGTGATTATACTTGGGGGCCTACTTTAGCCAGCATGGTCAGAAAAGTTCTCTCTGAAGAGGTGACAATTTTAGCTAAACTCTGAAAGTTGAGAAGCCACCCATTCAGATAGCTGCCCAAAGGGTTTAGGCAGAAGGTGGTGAAAATGCAAAAGCCCTGAGTAGGAAATGAGCTTGGCATATTCAGGGAAGAGCAATAAGGTCAGTGTGGCTGAAGCAGAGAGAGAGGGAGAGTGGTAGGAGGATAATGATGGAAAGACAGGCAGGAGCCAGGTCATGCAGGGCCTTGTAGGCCTTGGTAAATAATTTGTATTTTACTCTGCATGGGAAGTTTCCCCCCAGTGGTTTTGTAAGGGAAGTAACATAACTTGATTTATTGTTTTAGATCACTCTGGCTGCTATGTGGATAATAGGCTCTAGTGAGGCAAGAGTAAAAGACTGATACCATTTTAGAAGATCTGCAACATCTTTGGTAAGAGGTGATAGCATGGTGGCTTGGTCTAGGGTTCAGGCTGTGGAAATTGAGTAAAGTACAGTTGATTCTCTTTATTTGGGGTAGTTATGTTTTATAAAGTCACCATGAACACTGCATTATGAAGACTGAACCATTGCTTCTACGGAAAATGCAGAGTGAGGTTCCTGCAAACCTCTGGTCTTAATATTTTCATCAGCTGATTAATACACAACCTTGTTTTATGTGTGTTTTGTCTAAAGATAATTTATTTCATATGTATTGTTGATTTCATTCACAGTCAACTATAACTCATGCCTGCACAAAGCTTATGTAGCACATGTATTTTCTCTGAAAGGCACATCACAGCCTTCTTTAACTTAGCAGCACTAGGAAGCAATTTAGCACTATCCTTGGGGGCCATTTCAAACAGTGAAATTTTCAGCAAAAAGCACAAAAATATGAAAGACATAGGACTAAATAGATGGTGAAAAGGACATTTGTTTACAGTATGAGAAGTGAAAAAAGAAGGCAGAGAATTGCCTTGTCTGACCTCAGCTGGGAATGTGCACATTAGTTGACTTGTATTTTTCACTGCAGTATGTGAGTACTGATTTTGGGGTTACAAATACTTTTTCACAAGTAGGTAAATCCACGAATATGGAATCCATGAACAGTGAGGATCAACTGTAGATGTTTTTGAGATATATTCTACAGATGGAAACTGACAGGACTTCTCAATGACTTGAATATGGAAGTAATGGAGAGGAAGGTGTCAAGCTGGACTTCCAAGTTTCTGAATGAGGCAACTAAGTCAGCAGTGGTATCATACACTGGGGAGGGGCAGGTTTATAGGAGAAATGATGAGTTCCATTTTGCACATGATAAGCTAGATAGGTAATTATCCATCCAAGGAGAGATGCCAAGCAGACGGTTATATGAGACTGGAGATCAGAGGGCAGGTCTAAGGGAAAGACAGGCACTTGGGAGTGGATAGCATATGTTGTACTAATGAAGCATTTGCCTTGCCTCTTCTCTTTCCAGAGTTATATTCAACATTGACAGAGAATGAGGAAACAATGGTGCCTTTGGCCCTTAATCCCTTGCTTTCTCAAGGGATTGGTGGAGTGGTGGTGGGCGAGACTATCTCACTTCTGTCCACCACACAGATTGTCAGGAAGGTCCATTATGGGAATCATGAAAACAGAGCTGGCTGCCCAGTTATGTCAATGAGGCCTACATATATTGTCCTAAAATAGGAATGCAAAAATAGAGTTAGACCTCTACCTTAGAGCATATACTTCGTGAAAGAAATTCAGATGAATCTGAACTTTATAAAAGCTCAAGAAAAACAACTATTCCCAAACCTATATAAGTACTTGAAGAAAATATGAGGGGATATATTTACAATTTTGGGGTAGGGAATTCTAAGCGTTCCATGAACATCAGATGTTAAAAAAGAAAAGAATGCCATGTTTGACCAGGTAAAAAACATAAAATATCTTCATGGTGAGTGACAGAAAGGAAATGTTTATAACATGTGTAACAAAGGGTTAATATCCACTTTCTCTAAAGGACTCCCATAAAAATCAACCAGGAAGAGAGAAAAAAAACTTCAGTGGAAAAAGTGGCAAAGGAGAAGTGGCAGTTCACAGATAAGTCACTATAAATGGTCATACTAACTAATGCTCAACCTTGATCATTCATTTATTGAACAAATATTTAGCGAGCAGCTACTACATGCCAAACACTGTAATACCTGCTGGGGATTCAGCAGTGAACAAAATATACACAGTCCCTGCCTTCTGCAGGGAGTAGAAACACATGGTAAAAACTGAGATATATTATAAATCAGAGGTGAAAAGTGCTTTGGAACAAAATAAAGCAGAGTAGGGGGATAGAGAATGATGTTGGAAGTACTTTTTTAGAAAGGATGTTATGATGGTTAACTTTATGTGTCAACTTGACTAGGCTATGGGATGTCCACATATTTGGTCAAACATTATTCTGGGTATGTCTATGAGGGTATTTTTTTGGTGAAATTAACATTGAAAGGTAGACTGAGTCAAGCACAATGGGGGTGAGTATCACCCAATTAGTTGAAGGCCTGAATAGAGCAAAAAGGCTAAATAAGAGGGAACTCCTTCTGCCTGAGGGAGTTGAACATTGGTCTTTTCCAGCATTTGAACTGGCACTGAAACATCAGCTCTTCTTGGTTCTTTAGTTTGCTGGCTTTCGGACTGTAACTACACCATCAACTCTCCTGGGTCCCCAGCTTGCTGACTGGTGAGCTTGGAACTTCTCAACCTCCATAATTGTGTGAGTCAATTCCTTATAAAAAAATTCCTCCAAATTAGGATTTTCATTTTGGACATGTTAATTAACTTAGAGTTGTTCAGTAGATATCAGAATAGTGGTTGGCGTTGAGTACAAGCTTTGAAGTCATGACTAGAGGCATAAATTTAGGATTTATCAAATTAACAATTAAAGAAAAACAAACTAAAGCACAATATGTTTTTTTATCTCATGAGTTTGTCAAATTTTTAAAAATTAATAATGTCCAGTGTGCCTAAAGATGTGGGAAAATGAGTACTTGTATACATTTTGTGAGATTATGAGTTGATAAATCCTTTTTGAGGGGAAATTTGGTAGTTTTAATCAAGTTAAAATGTGTATATCCTTTAACCCAACAATTACACTTCTAGAACTCTCCTAGATATGCTCACATGTATGTGCAAAAATATGTGGACAGGATGTTCAATGTTGCATTGTTTGTAATGGTTAAATACTGTATTGTTTGGTCAGCCAGGAGCACTAGATTCCTGCTCAAAAGATTGACCATGTGACGATGAGATGATATTATTATTATTATTATACATTTTTTTACTGAGTGCTTACTATGTGTCAGTTACTATGCTAAGTATCTTATCTCATTTAAATTAATTTTTGCTACCTATAGTCATTTCTTTTTTTTTAGTCATTCATTCACATAACAGTTATTCTTGGGTACCTGCTAAGTGCTAGTTCTGACATTAAATCCATGAAAATGGGCTCACTTTCCCTGGACCAATAGTTGCTAATCTCTTTAGCATTATGGTCCTCTTTGGATGCTGATGAAAGCCATAAACTTCTATCCCTACAGATACTCATAACGTTTATTTGGGGGATGATAGACCACCGTCTTGAAGCACCAGCAAGTCTGTCGACCCCAGGCCAGGTTCAGCATCTATGCTGTCAGGCAATGGTGTGTGGATACACAAAGGCAGGGCAGAAGGCCAGGGCATACAGAAATCTTGGGCAGTCTAATTTCTGTTTGGAAAGTACTGGTTAAGTGCAGATTTTGCTGTCCGGAGGCTAAGATGACAGGTTGCTGGGGTCCCGTGGTGAATATTAACAGTGCTATCTGGACCAAATATATTCCCATTCCCCAGTATTCCCCTTTCCATCTTCAATCTTCTGTCGCTGCTTGCCGGGCCTGGACCGCTTAAGTGTCTCTCCATCCCCTCTTCAACTCCAGCCCTTACAGGGCCAAATGTAATTGGCTAAGACTCCAAGCCTTCAAGTGGCTGAGGAGCCTCTCCCATAGCCTGGGTATGGGGCTTTGCAGTAAGTCCTTGTCTCCTTTTTCCCCCCTTGCCCATGGGAGTTTCCATGGCAGTGGTCAAGCAGGCTGCTCAGAGAACTGCCTGAGAAGCCACCAGACACTCATTCTCAATATTGATCAGTACTTCAACTTAGCAGAGGGCAGGCAACAAAATCTGTGGGTCAAACTGGGCTCCCTAGTAAGCAGATACGGAGATGGAGTTAGGCATACAAGAGGTTTATTGGGTGTTAATACCTGTGAAAGATGAAGAAGGAGGAAACAGGGTTGGGCAGGGAAGTCTCCAGATACTGATGTTTATCTGACACTCGTGAGGAAAGGAAAGGAGCACAGAAGCTGAGTTAGGTGGACTGTGACGTGAATCTGCAAATCTCTGCCGATCTAGGGAAGAGCTCGGACCAAAGCTGGCCCTTTACAGAAGTCCTGTAAGGGGCTGAAATGGCCAAAAGTTAGCATCCTTGCTGTGTTCAGTCATTGGCTAGAGGCTGCCCCAAAGATCATGGCCTGGGCTCAAATACTGCAGCAGATCCTGCAGACACTGCAGCTGAAGGCTGTTAGCTAAGTATTCACCTCACAGCTGAAAGGTTAAGCTCTTTCTTGAAAGGTGGATTAAGTAGTGTCCCTAGCTGCCAAAACCTCTAACCCTTTCTATCCTCCTTGAAAATGCCCAGCATGGTTGTTTCCAGGCAGATCTGCACTCATGAGAGGTATCACTGCAACACTTGCCAAGACAGGGTTTGCAGCTTGGGAGGGTTTCTTCTGCCTTACAAAGAGTAGGGGTGAGGGTGGCTCCCTCCCTGTGCTGTCGTATTTTCCTCTCCAAATATTAGACCAAGCTTCACCCTCAGCTGTGACACATACATTGAATATGCTTTGCCCTGTTCACCCTTGACTCTAGGAGCCTTCTAGCCAGGAGGGTGAGGAAATAAGATGCTGACAAGACAATGAGTGGGAACATAAAAACACTGGATATATGGGCACCTGTCTCCCTCAGGTTTGGCTCTAAGAATGTACAACACAACAATTATAGCAATCACTACCATTTGGGATATTCCTGTAATTCTCATGATGGTTAAGAATCATAATGGCCTGGTTTTGACTCCTGTTTCTGCCACTAAATGGTCTTGGGCAAGTGACTCTTTCTCTGAACCTTGATTTCCTAATTTTCAAAATGGTCATGGCAATAGTATCTATTTCCTAAGGTTATTATGAGGTCAGGTGAGATAATAATGTGTGTGAGGTGCTTAGCATAGCCTGGCACATATAAGTGCTTAATGGTGGTTAGCTATGTTAGTACTGTGTGCCAGGCACAGCACAGCTTTATCTCATTTAGCCCTCACAATAATCTTGCAATATAAGTATTGTTATTTCCTTTTATAGATGAAGCAGCAGAAGTTCTGATAGAAGAAGAATAACTTGCTGAAAGATCATACAGCAATTGGCAAGCCCACAATCCATCGCCAGTTCTTTTTGACTCCAAGTCCAGACCCACTAGCTCACACCACACTACCTTCTAGAGTTTTCCCAGGCTGCAGCCAAAGGGGCTCCACAGACAAATAAGTGGCATGGGGCAGAAATGAGGTTTGGGAGTGTTTTCAGCCCACTAACAACTAGGTGAGAGAGTGAAAGCCATTTATCACAGTGAACAGAAGTCAAAAGAACATGTCATCAGTGAATTATTTGGGTGGTTATATGCTGGGCTAATTTATATTCCATGATAAATTATATAGAGAAAGGTATAGTTCAGCAAGGTATAGTTTGAGGGGCACCAAACGGCCCTCTGATCTTCAAATAAAACTCCCATTGCTCACACACAAAATATCTCTCTGCAGAGCCAAGATTAGCGAGCCACTCCTTTGTGTTGTGGTATTGTTCCAGCTGCTTCCGGACAAAATGCAACAGCCCCAGGAGATGAAAACCAATCACCTCCATAGTGAGCTTGTGAGTGAAACTGAACTTGAAAGTGGAGGGACTAAAGGAATGATTTTCAGGACAAATAATTTTGGATAGGATAAGAAGGGCCACTTGACGCAAGGGCAGGATAGGTCCAGAGTCTGCAACTGTGGAGACCTTGGGAAGCAAATGAAGTAGGGCCCCAGAAGGATGGGAGAAATGGGCAAGGAGGGAGGAGGTCCCCTAGTTCCTAGTTTTGCCACTTGCCTCTCAGAGATTTGTGAATATATATATAGTTGTGTGTGTGTGAATACATACATATATATAGTGAATATATGTGTGTGTGTGTGTGTGTGTGTGTGTGTGTGTGTGTATATTTGGCTATAGCTCTCATTCTGATGTGCGAGGGTGTGAGGGCTCCCTTAACCGCCATGCCTTTCCTCCCAGAGTGATTGTAAGTTTCCTGTCCAAAGGAGGCCATGTTTTCTGCTTGCTCTCCCTCACTCCCTCCCCTTTCATTTTCAGGTGTTTGGAAAGTAACATTTCCCCAACTGTCCCTAGCCTCTCCCCCAGCTCATTTTTCTGTTGGTCCCTCCTCCCAGGGCTTGCCTTTTCCCCTCCAGCAACATCCAAAGCCAATGAATTACTGGACTTGAGATTGGGCATGGGTGCCACAGATGGACAGCTGAGCTTGTTTGAGAAACCATTCCCCAAAGCTCGTTCAGAAACAGCACAAAAGGGTCAGAAGAACAAAGAACATGTTGGCCACTTCAGGCAGCTCAGGGCTCCAAGGTGGATTGTGGCACCTGCACTTGGTAAGGGTTATAGACTCATTTCACTGATTTCCTGCTCTTGAGTGAGACAATGGAGTCAATCATATTTCAGTTCATTTTTTCCCATTACAAAGCCCTCTCAAAAATACATTTGCAAATTACTATCTTTGCTTCCCGTTAAGGCCCTGCATCTCTTTTCATGGTAAAATGGCCATCTCTCTCTCTGTTGATTTGTCTTAGGCTTTGTGTGGAGCTGGATAAGTCTTGCAAAGGCAGTGGTAGGGTTTAGAATGACTGTCTGGCTGTGGATGGCAGTCCCTGTCAATTGATCTGACCCTAAGAAGTAGGGGAGAGGAAGAAACCAGTCACCAAGCCCAAACATATTACCACTGTATTTGTGCACCTTTTCAAAATATTTTCACATGTGTTGTCTTATTTGAGTGTTAAAACCAGCTGGTGGGCCAGATGGGGCAAATCTCCATTCAGCAGCTGAAGACAAGAGGTCCAGAGTGAGTGAGTCACTGAAAGTCACAAAGCACAGCAGGAGCAGAACAGCCTTAGAAAACAGGGCTCCTTTGTGTCTGGGACCAGGATTTACACCTTAAGAGTTCACCACAGCCTTTGTTAAACGGGTGGGGAATGGCTGATTGACAGGCAGATGTTTGGGGTGTCTAAACAAGAAAGGAAAGGGAAAACCACGTGAAACTGACCTTAGATAGACTGAAATAGTTTATATAGTATCAAATCATGCTCAAAAGTGGTTCTGCTGAAATGCCTTCTCAGCTCTCTGCTTGGATATTTGAAACAGGGCAGCCTCCTCCCTGTTTCATCTCCTTTTGTTAGACATCTTAGACTCAGATTCTGCCCGAAGACTAACCTAAGCAGTTGCTTTCTTAGCTCTGATCTTTGAATGCAAGATAAAGAGTGGGAGGAAAACTGTGTTGCCCTTCATGGTCCTCCACAAATTAAACATGCCTGAGAGGAGGAAGTTTTTGATCACTTGTAAGTCAGCGTGACATCACTGACACATCGGACTTTTGGGAAGCCAACCGTACCCACCCCCTGGTACTAGAAAGTGGAAATATGTATGATACTTGCTCTATTTTTGTTTTCCAAGCGGCTGGTAATCCATTAGGATGTTGTGAAAAATCAATTCAGCAGGCTATCAGCATTTTCAAAAAAATTAATAAAACAAAATAGAAAATAACAGCAACACATTGCAAGTGTAAGCTTAAGTTTCGCTTTTAACATAAAATGTTTATTTGTTATGCTTTTGCATCTGTATATTGGGTTGTGACATTCTGTACTTCTTACTATGGTTAGAGCAAAGCTTTTGAAAGCCACTCATCTAGATGCATATACCTCAATCCCAGATATAAGCTGTGTCCTAAGACCCTCCGCCTGACACATCCCAACAATATTCTACATTTCCCTACCTTTTAGTGCTTCTCTAGGAAGCAAGGGTGTCCTATATAGTGCACAGATAGTCACTGAGAAATATTTTATACAAAATGCTGCATTTGGCAAAGGGCAAATATTCGATAGAATATAGCAGAGTTTGGCAGCAAGTGTTTTGATGAAGTATTTTTATTGTTCAGAGCCAATCGTTAAATCAAAAAGTTAAATATGCCCTGCCATTTCCCCCAAATATTATGCACACCCATGCTCACCACCCTTTCTGCTCTATGTTAAATCATATTACAAAAAAATCAACAAATGAAGTCCTCCACTATCAAATTTCCTGCTTCACTCATTTCAGGCAAGCCAATCTAGCATCATTTCAAAATAAAGAACTCACGGTGACTTTCTGGCATTTACTTGGCTTCTTCCTCCTTCCCCAAACACTGCATTACCCTTTAACCTCACTGTGACTTTTTCTCTCTTTAGACACACCGTACATTACTACATAATTTCCAAAAACTAGGAAAAAAACGTTGACTCTAATTCATCAACGCACATATGTGCTTAAATAAGGTCTGTGGCTCTTTCACCCATATAAACTAGTCATGAAATAACAAATAACTTGGTGACAGAGTTTGACTCATGAGTTACTAGCCTCTTAAGCTTACAGCCTTTTACTTCCACTAATGTATACAAATTTAGACCGAAGTAGATTCTTAACATTACCTAAGCAAAACTCATTAACATAAGATGGCATTGATTACAAAACTCACTAGTATTTTATGTACCACTGAGAGGAAAAAAGCGAAGTATGCAATGATTTGGCATCAATTTATGGTCTACACAAATTTCAGGGATATTAAATTGTGAAAAATGTGTGTATCTTTGAAGAGATGAAATGTTAGTTGATTTCAAGGGCTGTTTCCTCTTCTCACTCCTCTCCCAGTGCCTGCTGACATTTTTTTTGGGTATCATTAATCTACAATTACATGAGGAACATTATGTTTACTAGACTGCCCCATCACCAAGTCCCCCCACATACTCCACTACAGTCACTGTCCATCAGCGTAGTAAGATGCTGTACAATCACTACTTGTCTTCTCTGTGTTGCACAGCCCTCCCTGTGCCCCCCCACATTATACATGCTAATTGTAATGTCCCCTTTCTTCCCCCCCACTTATCCCTCCCTTCCCACCCATCCTCCCCAGTCCCTTTCCCTTTGGTAACTGTTAGTCCATTCTTGGGTTCTGTGATTCTGCTGCTGTTCTGTTCCTTCAGTTTTTTCTTTGTGCTTATACTCCACATATGAGTAAAATCATTTGGTACTTGTCTTTCTCTGCCTGACTTATTTCACTGAGCATAATACCCTCTAGCTCCATCCATGTTGTTGCAAATGGTAGGATTTGTTTTCTTCTTATGGCTGAATAATATTCCATTGTGTATATGTACCACATCTTCTTTATCCATTCATCTACTGATGGACACTTAGGTTGCTTCCATTTCTTGGCTATTGTAAATAGCTGCGATAAACATATGGGTGCATCTGTCTTTTTCAAACTGGAGTGCTGCATTCTTAGGGTAAATTCCTAGAAGTGGAATTCCTGGGTCAAATGGTATTTCTATTTTGAGCTTTTTGAGGAACCTCCATACTGCTTTCCATAATGGTTGAACTAGTTTACATTCCCACCAGCAGTGTAGGATTCCCCTTTCTCCACAACCTCGCCAACATTTGTTGTTGTTTGTCTTTTGGATGGTGGCCATCCTTACTGGTGTGAGGTGATATCTCATTGTGGTTTTAATTTGCATTTCTCTGATGATTAGCGATGTGGAGCACTTTTTCATGTGTCTGTTGGCCATCTGAATTTCTTCTTTGGAGAACTGTCTGTTCAGTTCCTCTGCCCATTTTTTAATTGGATTTTTGCTTTTTGTTTGTTGAGGTGCATGAGCTCTTTATATATTTTGGATGTCAACACTTTATCATATCTGTCATTTATGAATATATTCTCCCATACTGTAGGATGCCTTTTTGTTCTATTGGTGGTGTTGTCCTTTGCTGTACAGAAGCTTTTCAGCTTCATATAGTCTCACTTGTTCATTTTTGCTTTTGTTTCCCTTGCCCGGGGAGATATGTTCATGAAGAAGTCGCTCACATTTATGTCCAAGAGATTTTTACCTAAGTTTCTTTCTAAGAGATTTATGGTTTCATGACTTGCATTCAGTCTTTGATCCATTTCAAATTTCCATTTGTGTATGGGGTTAGACAATGATCCAGTTTCATTCTCTTACATGTAGCTGTCCAGTTTTGCCAACACCAGCTGTTGAAGAGGCTGTCATTTCCCCATTGTATATCCATGGCTCCTTTATTGTATATTAATTGACCATATATGTTTGGGTTAATATCTGGACTCCCTATTCTGTTCCACTGGTCTGTGGCTCTGTTCTTGTGCCAGTACCAAATTGTCTTGATTACTGTGGCTTTGTAGTAGAGCTTGAAGTTGGGAAGTGAGATCCCCCCCACTTTATTCTTCCTTCTCAGGATTGCTTTGGCTATTCGGGGTCTTTGGTGGTTCCTTATGAATTTTAGAACTATTTGTTTCAGTTCATTGAGGAATGCTGTTGGTATTTTGATAGGGATTGCATTGACCCTGTAGATTGCTTTAGGCAGGATGGCCATTTTGACAATATTAATTCTTCCTAGCCAAGAGCATGGGATGAGTTTACATTTGTTAGTGTCCTCTTCAATTTCTCTTAAGAGTGTCTTATAGTTTTCAGGGTATAGGTCTTTCACTTCCTTGGTTAGGTTTATTCCTAGGTATTTTATTCTTTTTGATGCAATTGTGAATGGAATTTTTTCCTGATTTCTCTTTCAGCTAGTTCATTGTTAGTGTATTGGAAAGCAACAGATTTCTGTGTATTAATTTTGTATCTTGCAACTTTGCTGAATTCAGATATTAGTTCTAGTAGTTTTGGAGTGGAGTCTTTAGGGTTTTTTATGTACAATATCATGTCATCTGCAAATAGTGACAGTTTGACTTCTTCTTTACCAGTCTGGATTCCTTGTATTTCTTTGGTCTGATTGCTGTGGCTAGGACCTCTAATACTATGTTGAATAACAGTGGGGAGAGTGAGCATCCATCTTGTTCCCGATCTTAGAGGAAAAGCTTTTAGCTTCTCACTGTTAAGTATAATGTTGGCTGTGGGTTTGTCATATATGGCCTTTATTATTTTGAGGTATGTGTCCTCTATACCCATTTTGTTGAGAGTTTTTATCATGAATGGACGTTGAATTTTGCCGAATGCTTTTTTAGTGTCTATGGGATGATCATGTGATTTTTGTCCTTCTTTTTGTTGATGTGGTCGATGATGTTGATGGATTTTCGAATGTTGTACCATCCTTGCTAAGTCCTTTCCTGCTTGCTGGTTGCCATGCCCTTCTCTGCTGCCTGTGCTGGTTACCTACACATGGGGAGCAGCTTCCAGTTTTATTTACTGCACCGCTGCAGGCAGGGCAGCCGTCAGGGTAGCCCAGAGCCCTGTGGGGAGTGGCAGCTGTGCCGGGTGTGCTCTCCTTTGAGAACGGCGACCCTTCATGCCCTGTCCTGGCTTCCTCTGTCTGTGCTGGGCAGCCGCATGCTGGCGGGGCCTCTGAGTGTGGTCCAGGTGGCTGCGGAGGAGCCTCTGGGTGGCTGCTGTGGGTGCAGCTGCTCTCAGGCTGCTCCCCTGCTGTGGCTGGGCCACATTGGAGGGGGAATGGATGGGAGGCTCTCGCCTTGAGGGGCTTCAGAGCTGCGCTGCAGCCCAGGGGGTTAGGGCACCCGAAGTTCCCCGGGATTCCCAGCCTGCTGGGCCTAGTGTGCTGGGCCGATTCAGTCCAGCTGTGGAGCCCCTGTCCCTTTAAGACTTTCAAAAAGCACTTGCTTTTGTTTCATTCCAGGGGCACCGGCTGCCGGGACCTGCTCACAGGTTTTACTCTTCTGTTTCCCTAATATCCAGCACACGGTGCACTGTTTATCTGTACTCCTGGTGTAGATGACTAGGGCTGGGTATTTAGCAGTCCTGGGCTCCCTTTCCCTCCCTGCTCTGGCTCCTTTCCTCCCACCAGTGAACTGGGGTGAGGGAAGCGCTTGTGTTCTGCCCGGCCGTGACTTGTATCTTACCGCCTTGGTGAGGTGCTGAGTTCTCACAGATGTATATGTAGCCTGACTGTCGTACTGTATCTTCCGGTCTCTCTTTTAGGAATAGTTGTATTTGTTGTATTTTCAAAAATATATATGGTTTTGGGAGGAGTTTTCCACTGCCCTACTCACACCACCATCTTGGCTCCTTGTGTTGACATTTTTAATGTAGAATTAAGTTAATGAGGCCGTTCTTTCTGGAAATGAGCAGTCTTTTGGTTTCAGTGCCCACTGAATATATATAGCATTTTGGATAGTTTCTCAAGGTTAAAATTTCCATCTCACCAGAAACTTCATTGCTACCTCGAACAGAAAATCTCAGGAACATGAATATTTGATAGGAAAAGAAGAACCCAGGTGAGCTCAAGAAACAACAAAGTCCTGGTTGGCAACCATTGTCAACATTCTTTTTTTGAAAAACCTTACATTGTAAAGAAACAACTACCTGCTCTTAGAGCCTTAAAAAAATCAAGACTTTAAAACAAACTTGTCACAAGGCAAAGTTTTATTTTTTCAACTTACAAAAATATGTGCATGTCAAAAATAAAGTCTAGTCCAGAGAAGAGTAGTTCCAGCCATTTAAAAGTTATACAGTTTGGAGAAAGCAATGCACATACAAATCTTAAAACTTAAACAATTCACAAACAGTATATAACCACTCAATTCAGTTATTGCTAGTTATCTGCAGCTTTTACTTGAGACTGTTCTCCATAAGGAAAAGGACAGTGTTTGAGTACTGACTGTTCCTGCTAAAGCTGTGGTTTTAAAAAGCCAATCCAAAATTAGAATAAGCTCACTTTGAGTAGAATATTACACATACGTTTTGATCAGTACCAGAAGGGGGTATGGTCTTAATTTCAATTCTACTCCCCTGTCCTATTTAATTCTATTTTGGTAATATAACAGAAATAAAATGTATAGTTTAGGGTAAGAGTAAATGAATTACTGGTTTTAAAGTTAAGTGATAAGAAACATTAACTTTGAGTTACAATGTAGAAACAAAGATGGTATATTTAGCTTAAAAATAAAGTAAATTCAAGAATGGAAAAATGTTTAAAATTTAACCAAATCCAAAATTAACTTCTTTCTTTAGATGTTGAGACATAAAATGAATCTATGTGTTCTTTTGAACTTTATGAATTATAAAGATGTACTGTTCTCTATTTTCTCTTTAAAAAGAGTTAGCCACAGGACAGGACATGTTTTAAAATAGATCTATTTGCTCAATTCGACATAGAAGTATAAGTCATAAAATTATATAGTTTTAACTTTATAAGTAAAAAAAATAATGCAGTTGACAGTGTAAAACATAGGAAACAGTCAATTACTTGGGGGTGGGGAATACCTGGGGGAGACTTTTGGCCTAAAGATCATATGGAAGACTTAGAAGCTAAAGGTGTCCCAAAGAGATAGCGATGGCTTTGTTTCAAACTTTCCTGTCAGACCCTGCAGGGTCAGGCTTATTGCTGACATTTTACCTCATTAGTTCTTGAATAAATTGAGACACACATTGGTGGTAAGTATGAGGTGAACTGGAAAAACCTTAAAAAATCATAGGACAAGTGACACTCATGACCATTTGGCAAAGATACTTACTATCTTAATGACTTAAATCCTAAAAATAGACTACATTTTTAGGAGGTAGAAAACAAGTACCGAAAGTTTGACATTTGGCTACCTCTCCTAAACTTCAGCTAATCTTGGATCTCTGTATTTCTCACTCCCCATTCTCCCATTAAAGCTATTTAGTCCCACAACCATTCACTACCTAAAGTTACAGACGTAGAGCTGCCAAGAAATACTATGTTAAGAGGTTTTGCTCGTAAGCTACTGAGTTGTATCTACTACTCAGGTATCAACTGAGAACATTTTAGTAGATTAATTCACTCCCTAAGAAAATATGCCAACATAAAAAAGCTACTTAATATGAAAAAAGACTACTGAACATCCCTACATGTGATTCGAATTGGTCAGAATAGTTACGCAAACTAATGTTTTCAATTGAACTAATTTGAAAAAGCCTCATATTAAAACTACATTACCAGTGTTTACTGAAAACAGTTATGTATTCTACTACAAAATTAAGCTAATGCCAATAAAACCACTTCACTTCCTCCCAGAATTATACTGATCTGATTCCTATTACACTGTGCTGATATCCTGTAGATAGTATTACAAGAGGATTTCATTTTTGCAATAGGCTGGGCTCACAGTGAGTATGTTAGTACTGAGATCATGTGTTTAATGTTACTATAATTATGTCATTAGTGAAATGTATAAAATTTGCATTAAAGCTCTTAAGGGCAACGATCGAAACTGGCAGCTGCTAGAAAAGGTGCTGCTAGGAATAAAAAAATTAAAGAAGTTGAGTTTCAGCACATATTAGTTTATAGTGCTTCCACAATGAAATAAATGAACTCACATAAATTTTTTTGCTGGAACTAATGGACCAAAGGAAAGTGGACTTTTGCCCCCTTTAACAACTAGCCCAATCTTGGAAACGGAAACAATCACTTGCAATCTTCCACACGGTGCTGTGAGGAGTAGACTGAGCAGTCAGCAGGAAGTTCTGGTTGAAAAAGTGTTGTTTGTTTCCATCAAACTTCACAATTCCACTGGTCACAACAAGAACTGTATTCTGGGATTGAGTAGCTTGCTCTTTGTCCACCAAAAAAAAGAGGAGAGGCTAGTTTCTATCTTGAAACAGATTTTCAGGCTTAAACTAGATTGCTTATAATTTAACATTAAAATAAAGTCCCATAAGCTTTCTTTCCCTTGAGCATGATCTTGACAAAGACATACCCAAAGACAGAAAACTAATCATTTCAAAGATATTAAAATTATTTTCAGTCTAGAAAGATTTTGGGTATCCTGAAGTTTCCAAATAAAGAGCTTATATCTACCATAGGACCATTTGGTTCCTGTATTTGTAAATATTTCATTGGGTTTCTAACAGAGCTTTTTCCTATTTTGTTTCTTAAGTTGTTGTTTTCAAGAACTACAGGGAAAAAAATTCACCGTAAACCAGTACTTAAGTCACTACAGGATCCCACCTAGAGGTTAATCTTACAAACTGCATCAATCTACCTTGGATCAAATTATCTTGCCCAAAAGGTATTCTTTCACCTAACAAGAGTAAATGTCTTCTGTGAAATTTTAATAGACTGTAAGATGATAAAACACATTAACCAGAGACATGGTATAATTTTTCTCTGGAGACATCTCAAGGCACACAAGGCAACTATTTATTTAGGGAAAATAGACCATTGTTCCTCTCCATCGACAAAAATCACATTTAGTAAGCCATATTATATAACCCACCAAATCTACTAGTGGTCCTCTGGAGTGAGATGTATCTAGAGGAAGACCAAAAGTTTGATTTGACAGATGAATTTTCCATAATTTTTAACTTGCTCAAAAAAAAAAGTAATTCTATCACTAAAAGTTGCTTGCTGCTTTCAATGTTAAAGCTCAGTGCTCGCTAAAGGAAAACAAAGGAAATACCCTGAAAGACCATGATCTTACCATGAACTGGTTGGCAATCTAATGTATTGACCTGGAACTCACTGGAAGGCAGCGTATCAAAAAAATTATTTAGGGCTGCTAGCCCTGAAACAGCATTGCCATTCCATATTAGAGTGGCCGTGTCCAGATACAGCCTGGTTAGTGCCTACAAAGAGAAAAAAAAGGGAGATTTCTGTTTCTGTACAAGCATTTTATAGAAATGGATTGAAAG
The DNA here is from genome assembly GCF_030020395.1 of Manis pentadactyla. Classification (NCBI taxonomy): domain Eukaryota; kingdom Metazoa; phylum Chordata; class Mammalia; order Pholidota; family Manidae; genus Manis; species Manis pentadactyla. The sequence continues at coordinate 104,789,649 of NC_080038.1, read as the reverse complement.
GTTACAAGCGGTATACAAACATTTTTATAGTTTTATCTCCATCTCTACCCCCCCTGCTCTCTCCTCCTGGAAGATAATGTGAATGGGCATGTGCCTTATAATCATGGCCTTAAATAGATATTATCCTACTCTTAATAAATGAGGCAGCTAAATACATTTTTTCCACATTTCACTTAAGCCACAAAGAGAAAATTTTGCATCCAAACTATAAGTTTTAAAGTTTTGCTTTCTACATAAAAATTAAATGATTCAAAGTTTCAAGTACATGCAGTCCCAAACCAGTTTTAGTGTCCCACTCTTCTAAGAATTAACAAATTGTCAATGAAGCCTTACCTGTACATTTCAATCCTAGTGTTTACATACATGTGAGTCATTTAATATTTGAACCATGTATGTGTTAGGAAGAATAAGTTCCCTTTACTTTTATTACTACTCAAATGGTATATTTAGTTCCAAAGAATCATGTGTGCTTGCTAAAGCAGAGTCCTTGATAAGTCAAGTTAAGGCCCACATAAGGCAAAATTCAACAAGTAACTCTTTAGTCACAGGAGTTAGTCACAGGAGTTCAGTGTGTCACAGAACACAGTTTTTGCTTAATTCTAAAAGTTAACTGGGATTAAAAGGACAACACATATCTTGACTCTGGTAATGAACTACGAGTTGTCTTTCGTTGTTACTTTATTTTCCAAAGCAGCAAGGCACAATATAAATATCCACTGTCATATTCCTTGCCCTGACCCATGTCATCAAACATCAGTACCAGGAACTTTTATCTTTTGCCTTGAAAGGATAGGTTTTTTAGAAATAAGATATTAACTTCTGTACCTACAGCATAAAGTTCTCTAAAACACACTCCTATGCCAATAATAAAAGACCTGAGCACATGCTGAAGTAATTACTTAGAAGACAGAGCTCAGATAAATTAAAATGAAAAAAGCTGATGATGTAAGAACTTGTTCCGTTGAAGACTAAAAGTATACAAACCCTGTGGATTCTGTCTGTGAGTACCAACTATAGCTGTGAGCTTCTATCAGCAATTATCTATTATTACATGAAATTAAAGGGGCAAATCAGGGAACTTTCCTTGTAATAGCATTCCCTAGCATCACTACTATTTTAACCATATTGATTGAACGATGGGACCAAGAAAAGGTAACATTTAAGTAAATATATGTCAGGCCCCGTTAAATGCAGCATTTAAATTAATCCCACTTACCACCCTAAAAATAAAATGAGATTAAGAGAGTTAGCAACTTGCCCAGGGTCACAGAGCTAGGTAAATGCAAAGCTGGGGTATGATTCCAGATCCCACACTTCCATAATACCATGCCAATCCTTCCCTAAAATAAGCAATGCACTTTTAGACAAGTCCACAGTTACCACTTATGCAAGTCAGATGAATGTCTAGCTCAAAAAAAAAAAACTAGTGTTCAATAAAAAGTAGCAGAGTCTATAATGCTCACCTGTCTTCTTCTGTCCATTGTCTCATAGTAAATACTGACAAATTCCTCAGCAGCTTTACATGCCTGATCTACATAAGTTTTAAAATCCTGTAAGAAAAATTTCAGAAGTATACATTACTACCCTCCAACCCCTAACAAAACATAAAATCGCCCACAAAAGTGGATGATTTATTTCAATCACTTCGTAACTTCATACATAGCCCACATTCTTCCCTATACATTTGGGCATTCTTAAGGTTAGGGTTCAAAAGTTTTCAATTTTTAAAATGTTTACTATTTTGAGGTACATATCTTTAGGATACACTCATTTCCCATTAGTGAATTAGATTTTTTTTCTCACTTCAAATACAAATTTATAACCCTGGGCAACTGGTACTTTAAGTAGGCTTCCAATATTTTACAAAACAATCCCCTTAATGAAAATGATAGTTTGACCCTTAAAAGGGTGGGGGTAGGGATATCTGAATAAGTTAGGAAAGTGCTGAGTCGTTTTTCCAAGCCAGAAGTTATGACCAAATTCGAAAGTGTTCAATGGAGGAAAAAAAGGAATAAGAATAAAGCTCAGCGAAGTAGTTAGCAACTAGGTACTTTGTAAATTTCCTATTCTCTTGCATTTGTAAACAATCATAAAACTGAAGAAAAACGCTGTTGCGGGGGTTGGGTGTGTGTGTGTGTGTTGTTTCTCTGTAGGAAGATTGAGTTCCTTGATGCCTAGCAATTTCCCGAGCCCAGCCTATTATTTGAATTAAGAACCAGTTTCATTTCTTTTTCAGGTGATGCAAAGTTAGACAGGGAGATAAACGAGAGTAGGATAGTTCAAACCACCAACAGACCCCAACATTCCCGCCTCTCGCTAGTTCCCATCTCACGGTCCTTTCCACGATCCGAAAGGGACAGCAGTGAGCTGCAGAGAGCAGGCCCCGCCCCGGAGCCGGCGGGCCAGACCCAGATTCGCCACTTAACCACGTGACCAGGAGCCAGCCCGCCCCAGCATCTTAGCCGCCGGAGCCGCGGCGCCCCGGCACCCTTACACGGCTGGGCACTCACCAGGGACGAAGTCATCAGGGACTGCGCTGAGCGTCGCGGTGGCGGCGGCTGCGTCCCTTTGCTCTCACGAGTCTCTTTGCCCTCACGAGTCTCTCTGCCCTCACGAGTCTCTCTGCCCTCACGAGTCTCTCTGCCCTCACGAGTCTCTCTGCCCTCACGAGTCCGTTCCCCGCGGCTGCGGGAGAGTCGAATATTTAGGAAGACAGCGAACCCGCCACACACACACAATTCTTTCCCTGCCCATTCTCTCCCGGAAGTAGCTCGGTCCGCTGTTGAAAGCACCCCGACGTTCCAACCTTAAGTACACTTCCCTTCAGTTCCGCCCGTACCTTCCCATCCGCCTTATGTACTCACTCGTTTGATACATATATACTCAGTTTGGGAGAAAAAAGTAACTTAGTTCTTGTAAAACGGATACTCCAAACAAAGTACCCACTTTTCCAACGCCGTACCCTGGTAACAAAGGCACAATGTAAAGTGTCCAATAGGGGGAACTTATTTGAGGCAGGAGGCGAGGCCAAAGCTAGCTGAACACCAACGAGAAGCTCAAGGGGCCACTGAATCTGTAGCCTATAGGAAAAAAGGGGTGGAGCTTGGGGAAGGGCGGTATCATAAAGCACATGACTGCTAAACGGTTTGGAGTTCTAGAACATTCTGGAGGAATCGCTCCTCACTGAAGGGAACGGCATCTTACTAGTGTTTCTAACATTATTCACTCAGTAACTGACCACAAGCAAGGTACTTTTCTAAGCATTTTAACCCATATTCACTCATTACAGGAACATTATGAGGTTATCTACATTTTATGGTTAAGACACAGTAATTACATAACCTGCTTAGGGTTAAAACGTAGTTGGGAGTCAAACTTGAGCAATTTATCACTGCAAGCGGATTTCACTCCCCATCATCCTTTAAAACCGCTCGTCTCAAAAGCACCGACAATTTCTAGGTGGTCAAATCAGTCAGATATTTCCATAAATCCTACCATTCCTGACTGGTATGTGCCTCCTCAGGAAGACCGTGTCCCCATTGTTGTCTTCTTGCGCCTCTATAAGACAAGTATCCAGGGAATTTTCTCATATTTTCTGCAGCTACGGCTCAGGTACGTCTCTGCTGAACCTCTTCCCTCCTCAGCTCGCTTCCGGGGCGTCACTTCCGTCCGGTGTCTCCCACTTAAAACATTCCTCCCACGTGACCTCAACCGCTACTTGTATGCTAATGAATCTCAGCAACACATGTCCAGCCGCCACCTTACCTCTCAGTGCAGATTTCAAGTATGCAATTTTGCTGCATGCGAACACTGAACTGGCTGTAGGCTTCTCAAACTCTAAGAGTCCCAAATTTAAACTCTTTATTTCCTCTGCACTTCCAATCTTCTGTATTGTTCCAGTCATCTGTGCATAAATTCTTGGGAATCTTTTTATTGTTTGGTTATCCTCTTCCCCAACATTTTAATTCATTTGTTCATTCAACAAATATTTATTAGGCAGGTACTATGGGCCAGGCATTGTGCAAGGTTTTGGATATAGAATGGTGAACAAAATAGACAAGATCCATATCCTCATGAAGCTCACAATGTAAAGGGAGTGCTAGACAATAAAAAAAAGTTAATGAATTAGAGGAGTTTCAAGTAACTTGCCTAATTCTGCCCATTGTTTAAAGCAACCCTTTCCTGTCTCTCCTCTTTCCTCTGTACACAGCTTTGACTTTGATTACTTTATTCTTAGTTTTGCAAAATTCTTCTAATCTTTAAAGACCTACCTTGGTCTGGTATCAATTTACCTTTCTAGACTTCTCTCCCATTCTTCACCAACACTGGAAAGCTAACTACTACTGTCTGCCAAAAATGACTCCTGTTTACTGCTTTATAGGTGATTGCTTTTCTTGATTGAGACCTTAGAATGTGTCTGGTATTCATTATGATTTTAAACAATCCTCACAACCCCTGGAAAGGGACATATTATTATCCAGATGTTTAAGAATTTAAACTGAAGTTCAAAGTGGTTAAGCAAGTTGGCCAAGATGACATAGGTAGGGAAGTTGGGGTTTCAACCCACTTGCCCTTAGACACTCTGCTATTCATGCATTTGCCTATACTAAGATTAGTTTGGAATGTTTGGTTCCTCCATTTCTCTGCGCCCTTCAGGGACCAGGGCAGGTGCAGCCTTTTCTGTGAAGCCTTCCCTCATTTATGTCCCCAGAACCCTAAAGGATGTGACCTGTCCTGTGGCTATGAGGAGTGTCTTTTGGTGTGGGGCAATAGTGCTGGGGACTAGAGGAGTGCTGTGAGTACTGAAAAGGGACAGCTGAGCTAGAGGGGGAGAGAAGGCTCAGAGGTTTGTGCTGAATGTGTGCCCAGAACTTTGTGTACTTTTACTGATGTGTTACAAGGGTTGAATCTGGGTAAACTGACAATATATAGAGAAAACAATGTGCACTCTGGTTGGTCAGAGCAGTTAATATAAAATTATGTTTCAGGAACAAATAGGAACCAGGTCAATAAGACAGAATTTCTCTTTACTAGGTAACTGCACATGTGCAAAAAGCTGGGAGAGTCACTAGGGAGGGTGTGAAAGGGCTTTCTTTGGAACACAGAATGGCCTCTTGGTTAAGCACATTGTTCTTGACATACGTCTGGATTCAAAGCCTGGCTATGCCATTGATTAGCTCTGTGACCTTGGCCAAATTATCTATCCATTCCATGTCCCAGTCTCCCAGACTGCAAAATGGAAATAATAATATTAATACATATTTCATAACATGGTTGTGAGAATTAAATGAATCAGTGCCTGGCATTGCTTGAGGAATATTATTTTCCTACCCATGGCAGAGGAGATTATGCAGCTGCATATTTGAGAGTAAGAAGTTGGGACAGACTCGATAACTGTTGTGTACTGAGAAGCATCTAAGATTCAGAAGATGGTTGGGGGCCTGGGATAGCAGACTGTAGGAGCAGTAAATTGGATAGATTAGGATTGCTCGTGGCTATGCTGTGCAGCCATCTCTTCTGGTCAAGTGAATACCTAGTGGAATTAAAGCTGTTTAGAGTTGCTAACATCCCTATCTGAGTTTTCACCTTGCTCTGGACTTGAGAAGGTCTAAACTTGACTGTTTGTCTAGAACAATCAGGGAAGTTATCTGAGTAGTCAGCCCTTTCCTCTCAGGTCTCTGATTGGCCACCAGCCTATTCACATTAAGTCTCATGTTCTACTGACTTAGCCACGCACCTTTGGCCTGTTCACATTAGATGGCACTTTTAAAAACAGCTTTACTGAGGTATAAATAACATACCCTTCAGTTCACCCACTTAATGTGTAAAATTCCATTGATTTTAGCATATTCACAGAGTTATGCAAGCATTACCATGAAATTTTAGAACATTTTCAATGCCCTGGGAAAAAAAACCCTTTCCCATTAGCAGTCCGTTCTCAGTTCCTCGTCACCCCAGTTCCTGGCACCACCAATCTACTTCCTGCTTTTATGGACTTGCCTATTCTGGACATGTCATACAAATGGAATCATACAATATGTGGCCCTTTGTGACTACCTTCTCTAACTTAGCACAGTGTTTTCAAAGTGCATCCATGTTGGAGCATGTATCTGTATTCCATTCCTTTTAATTGTTGAATAATATTCCCTTGTATGGTTGTAACATATTTTATTTATCCATACCTCCATTTACTGACATTTGGGTAGTTTCCATTTTTTGGAAATTATGAACAATGCCTCTATAAACATTTGCATACAAGTTTTTGTATAAACATGTTTTCAATTCTCTTGGGTGGATACCTAGGAGTGGAACTTCTGGGTCATATGTCAACTTATGCATTAAAAAACAGAATTCAACTAAGGAAATTTTGAGGATCTCATTGGCTCTATTCAACAATTCATGGATTGGGCAACATCCAGTGTAGCAGTTAGAAAGGAGCTCCAAGGAGCTGTACAGAATGAAAGAATTTTATAGGCAGAAGGGAGCAGGAACAAGGAAGTTATACTAGGTAAAAAAGGGGATTGGTTTTTGCAAGGTTACTTTCCTTTAGGAGATGGTAGGGCTCTATTATTTAATTTTTTTATTTTACTTTACTACTGATTATTTTACTACTACTAATCAGGAAATTCCTGAGTGACTGGTTTAAGATTTCATTTCTGGAAGAGCTGAAACTGTGATTAAGTTAAGTCTAGGTTTGATGATGTGCGGCTTAGCATAAGTAACTCCATTTTGGGCCTGTGACCCTGTTTTTAATATGAACTTAAAGTTTTAAGGGACTTCCAGCTTATTCTCCACAGTCGCTGAACCATTTTAATTTCCATCAGCAATGCATGAGTGTTCCACTTTCTCTACATCCTTACCAATACTTGTTATTGGCTACCTTTTTTTATTATAGTCATTTGAGTGATTGTGAAGTGGTATCTCACTGTGGTTTGATTTGTATCTCCCTGATGCCTAATGATGTTGAACATATTTTCATGAGCTTATTGGCCACTTGTATATCTTTTTTGGAGAAATGTCTATTTAGATCCTGTGTCTATTTTTAAACTTAGGTTGTATTTTTATTATTGAGTTCTAAGTATTCTTTATATGTTTTAGGTACAAGTCCCTGATCAGATATATTATTTGTAATATTTGGTCATATTCTGTGGGTTGTCTCTTCACTACTGTGGAGCTATGGAGAAGGGTATGGGAAATCAATAGGTTAAGTTACAACACTATAAACCCTGCTTTCCTTATTGAACATTCAGCAGTTTTTCTTGAGTAAATGTCAGATTTTTGAAAATGTTTACTTAATTTCTAGTGTTCTGAAACAGTTAATTTTCACATTTTTGTCAGTGCTCTCTTTGCTTTTTATGGAGGGTTGGATTGACAGAAGTCCTCACGCTGCCATTCCAGAAGCCTTGCCTAGGTATCACTTTTGTGTCTTTTAAAAGATTAACATAGTTGGCCTTTTATTATTTATGTATTTATGTTCTTCACTAGACTTTAAGTTCCTGGGGATAACATTATCTGTGAATATATTTAACAATTACTCACATCACTGGCACTGAGTAAAACTTTACACAAAGTAGGTGGTGAATGACCACAGGAAATGTCCTCCTTTTTTTAGTTTGCCTTTATCCTCATTCTGAATCCATTTTGAAGGAAATGAAGGTGTGAACTAATTTCTTATTTCTTATAAAGGGAAGTTTTTCTTCCTGTTGTGAAAGAAGTGAAGGAATAATCCATTTTCACCTCATTACTTTTCAATTGCCTCCTCTATGGGGTATTCATAAGTCTTATCTTCAGGGGAGAACAATTCTTTCAACTCTCTGCTGGAAACTTCTTTTCCTTCAAGTAATTATTTTCAGAGTCAAAACGTACAATAAGGCTTTTGTATTGGTTGAGCTCTCAGATTTTGGGAAGTCCCACTAAGACTCTGGCTCACTCAGTCTGCAAATTTCTTAGAAAAATGTGAGTTATCATTGTCAAGACATCATAATACAAGGTTCAGACAGCGGCATACATTTAATTCACAAGATGTGGAACTAAAATCTGCAAATTTCCTTGTCTTATTTGGCTCTGAGAAGTCACCTTCGTACTAAACATTTCTTTCTTTCTTACCTTCTTCCTCCCATCTAGTTCCAACCTCCCTGCTTCCATGGACTCAGTAAAAACAAAATGAAAACAAAACAAAAAGAGTCTCACTCCCTTGCTCCCCAGAAAAGAAAATGTTTTTAGGGGTTTAATGTAGCCACTCAGTTTTTCTCTCTGTTTTCCTGATATTAGCATAGGGCTACAGAATTTTTTTGTTATTATTTTCCTGACATAACTTTTTTTCATCATTTTACTTTCAACCTTTTGAGTCCTCATGTTGAGGTTTGTCTTTTGTAAATTGCAGATAGCCCGATTATTTTGGCCTAATTACCCCCTTTTTTTAAAGGATACATAATTTACCTGCAGTAATGTTTCAAACTTTCTGTGTACTGCTTGATGGATCTCACTAAAGTACACACCCATATAAAAAGTAACTACATCAAAACAGAATATTTCCAGGGCCCAAGAGGCCTCCTTCCTGTCCTCTCCTAGGCAATACTCCCTAAAGTTGACTACTATGACTTATGATCACACATAGTTTTTCTGTTATTTAACTTAATATAAATGGATTCATATAGTACCTGGCTTTATGAACACCTGGCTTCTTTCACTCAGCATTGGTGGGAGAGCTAACCAGTTGTGACACTGTAGTAGTAGTTCATTCTTCATTTATAATAGCCTCAAGCTGAAACAACACAAATGTCAGTCAGTAGGAGAATGGACAAATAAACTGATCTCAGGGGAAAAGAGTTTTATCTTTCACTACTAAGGATAATGCTAGTTAAAAAAAATACCCCCTTTAAAGATTGCAGGAGTTCCTTTCCATTCCTAGTTTGGTGTGTGTGTATATTTTCAAAAAAATCATGAACACGTGTTGTGCCCCTCTACCAAAGTTCACCATTCTTTTCCCAGTGATCCTTCTATGTGATTTTTTTTACATTCTGGTAATCACTTCCTTCCCCCATTTCTTCCTCTAGGGAGTTGTAACAGCTCCAGGCTGTAGTGTTTTTCTTCTGGTTTTGTTACACCCTGCCCACACCTTTGTAAACAGTTCCTTTATTAAACTGTGACCACAAAGCTAGGTAAAAAAAGGGTTAATGGGGAACTTAGAGTGAAAGTTAACTTTTATCTTTGGAGTTGTTTTGCAGAACAAGATGTTCAGGGAGGAGCAGAGGGGTGAATCAGTTGCTATTGGCAACTGCAGGAACTCCCTTCACTGCAACCTGGGGGGCCCTCTCCTTGTTGCCAAGGTCTGAGAGTTTTGGCCAGTCGCTCTCCCTCTTCTCAACACCAATCAAAACTGTACTGGGTTTTTACCTCATTTGCATAATCTATGTACCAACCAGAACTGTACTGAGTTCTCTGTGACTATAAAAAAGCTTCTTTGCCCTAAGTAGGGGACCCACTCTTTTGGGAGCTATCTGTGGTGTTCTCCTTCCTTGTTGCAAATAATAATCTTTCCATTTTTTATAATCTAGCTTGGTTCAATCTTAGGAGAGCTAATGAGCTGTCACTAAGAAACCCAGGTTGGTTATAAAACCTCCTTGATTTTTCCCATTTTGAATGTGTCATTTGTTTCCTATTGGGTCCCAAATATGTCCCATCTTTTTGTCTTCCTTGTCTTGTCCCTTTCCTCCTCTAATTTCCCTAACTGTGGGTATTTATTGGGATTTCAACTATTGCCTCTAAACAGATGGTACCCAAATTTATAGCTAGCTGTCATCCAGGCCTAAATCTCAAAATCATAATTTGACTCACAACCCTCTCCCACTCCCACCTCCACTGTCATCAGATAATTTGCTGTTTATCAGTTTCAGCTCTTAAATGTTTCTTTCATCCACCCTCTTTTCTCTAGTTTCATGGCTACAATACTGTACAGCATGGTGATGAAGAGCATGGGCATTGACCTCAGTCAGGCCTGGGTTTGAATTCTGTATCTGCCACTTACTTGGATAAATTTGTTCCCTCATCAAATGCATTTATTGAGCATAAACTTTGTGCCAGGTACTATTTTAGGCCCTGAAGAAACATCACTGAACAAGACTAAATCCTTGCCTTCATGAACCTTACCTTGCAGGGGGGGAGACATTATACATAATGAAAAAAAACAATAAATAAGATAATTTCAGATTGTGACCCAATGGAAAGAAAACAGGGTGTTGGGAAATACATGTCATGGGAGGAGGAAATCTTAGAGTTATAAGGGATGTGTGACTAGAGAAGAGAAGAGGTCCCTGGGGCAAGCTCTGGGTCATGCCAAGATTTAGAGGTAGGGAAAAATAATAGTAACAAATGTACTTATGGCCCTTGCTAAGGGCCAGGCACTGTCCTAAATGCAACGCATACAGTGATTCATTCAATCCTTGTCAGAACCCTAGGGGGTATCATTTTGATCTTTATTATCATTTTACTAATGAGGAAACTTAGGCACAGAGAGGTTAAGTAACTTGTCCAAGGTCAAACAGAAAACAAATGGTAAAACTGGAATTTGGATTTAGGCAGTCTTCTTTTGGAATTCATGTTCTTAACTGTCATGAAGTATACTGTGCCCCAAGAGAAGAGAGATGGGGAAGAGTCAGCAAAAGAGACTGAGAAGTAATATTGATACCGGGGTTCTTGTTTACGAAGTTGAAAAATGAATTTTGCAAATGCTCAAGGTAGGCAAGCAAGCAAGAGGCTTTTTATTGATAGAAGTAAAGATGCAGAACTCCCAGGCATATACTGGGAGGGGCTGGGCTTCCGTTTATGGGCTCAGGTCTAGGGGTGTTATTCCTGTTGCATTGACAAGGAGAGAAGCTGTTAGTTTTCTATAGGTTCCCGTCAGAATGCAGCTATATTTTAGCCAATCATACTAAAGGTCATTTCTATTTTTAACTAGTATGCCTTGGTAAAGCTACCTGAGCTACAGTGACTTATAGTCAGTAAAATGGTTCTTTATCAGGGAGGTTGGGTGGGAACCTTCTTATACATTGTTGCCTTGTTTCAGCTGCAAGTCTGTTTTTCACATTCCCAAGGTCCTTCATAAGCATCTTGTTTGTCCTTCCCAGGGCCCTTATTTTGCTCTAACTGGACAGGGGCTGCCCCCTGTCCTTTCTCTGTCTCACTATAACCTGCATGACTTTCAGTTTTCTCATTTGTAAAGTGGAAATAAAAATAGTGTGCTTTTCACGGGGCTGCTGTGAAGATAAAATCTTAGCATACTTGCAAAGTATATATCACAGTGCCTGTCAAGTAGTGGCCACTTGAGAGATGGCAGCTACTATTATTACTTCTGAGACTATTGTAATAGTTTCCTAACTGGCCCGACTCCTCTCTCTATGTGCTCCCCTCTCCACAACCCAGACCAATCACCTCATATTCCAGTTTACCTCTACACAGTGGTGCCATTGTGATCTTACATACTGCCCACCTGCTTAAAATCCTTTAGTGGTTCCCAATTGCCTAAAGCAGGGATTGGCTAACATATTATGTAAAAGGCCAGGTAGTAAATATTCTTAGGCTTTGTGGGCCATATGTCCTCTGTTGCCACTACTCATCCTTCCTATTGTATTTCAAAAGTCGTTGTAGAAAATATGTAATAAAATGAGCATGGATGTATTCCAGTAAAATTTTACATACAGAACCAACTGTGGGGAAGACTGAATTTGGCTCACAGGCCATAGTTTGTCAACCCTTGGCCTACAGAATTAAATTGGGCATTCAGGACCCTCCTGCCTCTTAGAACCTTGCTTTCTACTGCTCCCAACTGTTGGCTTAAAAACTGGCCCCTGTACACGGGGGTAGGGACAGACCAAAGGAAGAGGCAGACCACTCAAGATTGGTAGGTGGCAGGTTCCATAAGCAAAGGAACTTAACTATGAGACTTGTCTTGGGCAGCCATAAGATGAGTAGATCTCTGCACATGCCAGCCAGGATCTTAAAAGTTTATATAGAGGCCTTAATGGGGTTCAGATGGTCTCAGCAACACATTACTCTCTCAAGGCTGTCCTTGGGGCAGCTTCTAGCATGGGGAAGAGAAATGCACATTCCAAGGTCAGGGGAGATGGTGAGGAGCCTCTGATTGCCCAGGTCCAGCTTGTGGATCAATTGGAGGTCTTGTCCTCTCAATGACCTCCTCTGTTCGACCCCAGTGATTCATTCAACACTGCAGCCAAATCAGATGATGCTCTGTTCTCCTTGTTTACACTAGTTCCTCCACCTGAATTGCCCTCCTCTTCAAGCTCTGTCTGTTAAAATCTTATGTATCCGTATTGACTTAGGGTCCTTTGTAAGCAACAGACCTGACTTTGGCTGTGGAATAGACTGCAGGTGCTCATCAATAATCAGTGTTCTCTACTTTCTGGATGCCCACCTAGATTACATTTCCCAGGGTGCTGTGCAGAAAAGTGTGCCTTGTAACTAACTGAGCTCTGACCAATGGAATATGAACAGAGGTGATATGTGCCATTTTCCTTGAAAACCTCCTCCCACGCTTCATCCTGCCAGCTGAATGCAGAGGGTGCTTGTCTTAGTCCTCTCAAGCTGCTATAACAAAATAACATACACTGAGTGGCTTGAACAACAGAAACTTATTTCTCACAGTTCTGGAGCTGGGAAGCCCAAGATCAAAGTGCTGGCCAATTTGGTTCCTGGTGAGGATCTTTCCTGGCCTACAGGTGGACTCCTTCCTACTGTATTTTCACAGGATGAAGAGAGATATCTCTCACATGGCTCTTCTTATAAGGGCACTGATCTCATTTATGAGTGCTCCCCCCTCATAATCTAATTACCTCCTAAAGGCCCCACCTCCAAATATCATCACATTGGGGATTAGGGCTTCAACATATGAATTTTGGGAAGACACAGACAACTCAGTACATAGCAACTCCTAAGATCTAGAGGAGAGCAGAGACATAGAATGGAAGGAGAGTGGGTCCTTGAATAGCTAGCTATGTGGCAGAGTCCTCTTGCTGATCCACTTTGGACTGGACCTGAATGAGAAAAAGATTTTTTTTAAGCCACAAAGATTTAGGAGTTTATTACCCAAACTAATAAACTGGTTCACCACGGAATTTATTTAGAAGGCAATAGATGAGCTCACAGAAGGAAAAACTAAACAACTAGGATTCAAATAAGGCATGTTCTGGGAGCCAGATATAGGGAACTAATGGGTCACTTTTCCAGGGTACTACTGGCACAATGAATCAGCTCCCATTATTTGCCATCTTTGTTGCTCAGCTCCAGATTCAAACTGACTTGACTTGGACCTTGTGCCCATTTCCTGACTAGAGGAATGTAAGGCATATTGATCACCAGTCCCCAAATGCTACCTACAATGGAGGAGGGGGGTCTTCCACAGGGAATGACATAGCTGGCACTTGGCATGTCCTGCAAGGTAACAGTAAACCTTAGGCTTTAGGTGGTTCATCTATTGAATTCTTAATTTTAGTTATCGTATTTTTCAACTTTAGGATTTTTATCAGATTCTTTTTTACAGATTCCTTCTTGTGACATTGACCATGCTGTCCTTTTTTTCCTTGAGTATTTATAGTCCATGTCACATAACTGCAATAACTGGATCATAATAAGTCTGTTTCTATTGCTTGGATTTTTTTTCCTTCTTAGGCTTGTTTCTTAGTATGTCAGTTATTTTTAATGACTGACAGACTTTAAGGTATATAGTGCCTTTACGTTTATGCCTGAAAAGGTATATAGACTCTAGCTGATCTTACGTCTCTCCAGAGAGGATTCGCCTTATTTACAGCAAGGCCTCAGAAAGACAAATTACTTTAATCCAATCAGCTCCTGAGGTGACTTGAGGCTGGTTTACAATGTTTGCTCTACGCAGCCTATCTCTAGTTTGCGCCTTTCCTGGGATGTAGCTCTCTCAGGTGAACCAAAAGAGAGCCGGGAGTGGGTGTACTCTAGGGACCTTCCTCCTTGAGGTGTTCTGAGCTCCAATTTTTGTCTCCTCAGCTCAGTGAAGCTTCTTAAAACTCTTTACTTTTAGCCACTCTGCTTGGTTTCTAATTTTTTGCTCCGTGCAAGGTAATTGGCGAGTTCCTAGAGGAGAAAATCTGTGCTGAGTGTCAGACTCCCTTTACTGTGTTTCTCCTCTCTTCAGATTATAGCTGCTCAAATCCTAGCTGGCCTTGCAGACCTTTGACTCCACTCTTTGTACCCCTTTGTCCTGTGACATTACCTAAAGCATTTTAGGAGCTGCCCTCGACCCAATGTCTGAGCCAACAATTGACAAATACCCCAACAGGAAAAAAAAAACTTGCAGGAAGTTGGGCTCACTTTGATGAGTTTCCCTTCTTTCTGGGATTTCATCTCTCAAGTTCTAGTTCTCTGATGCCTTCAAAAAGGAAATAAATGGTTTTTCACATTTTACCTAATTTTTTCTGGTTCTCAGAAAAGCATTGGTCCACTGCAAGTTACTTCATCTCGAAGCAGAAACACCACCTTGAGTGGAACAATATTTTAATAACTGTTGGGTCTCTAAGAATTTCTTGTATATTTATTTTATTTATGTGGTTGATAGCTGGACTGGAAACCAGATGTTTTCAATACCTTAGATATATAAGGTTTAATGGTGATGATGATGGTGTGACTGTGGGTATCAGTCAGAGTTCAGTGCAGGAAACAGAAGCCACTCCAAAAAGTTTAAACAGAAAGGGATGCCCCTCATCTCTTTGACAAAAATGGAATTTTACAATCTGTTTCATTAAGTATATAATACATTATGGCATATTTTAAGGGCAATACATACACAGCCTTTTAATTTTTTCAGTTTGATCTGTAGTATTCCATAGTGTGAATGTCCTGCAATGAATTTAACCATTCCCCTACTGATGGACACTCAGATCGTCTCCAGGGTATTTTTTGCTACTAAAAATATTGTTGCAACAAATGTCTTTGTGACAATGAGTCCTGGTGCTTTTATTTTTGTGCAATAGAATTTTCCAAGTGAGATTGCTTGGGTCTAAATGTGTACATATTTTTAATGGTAATAGATACAATCAGATTATGTTCCAAAAGTTCATAACAATTTAAAGGGAAAGAATTTAAAACAGAGAATTATGTAATCACAAAATATTTGCTGTAAGGTCTAAAGGAGCAGGTATAGTTTGGATTTAAAAGACCAGAAAAATATTGAACTGAAACCTCCTGGGAACTACCTCTAGAGCTCTAGTGTCACCCCTAGAGCTCTGCCAGAATCAAGAACTTGCCACTGTTACCTCTGCAGATGCTGCAGCTGTCTCTGAGTACCCAGAGAGCTAGATGAAAAGCATCTATCACTGTGATCCAGGGATTAGAAACCACATAAAGAAACTGCTGTCGCTGCCTTTGCTGGGGATGACACCTCAATTCCTCCTGGTACCCCAGGAAGCTGGAGAAGAAACACGGCAGAAAAACCTCATATGGACAGACAAGACTGCTTTCTCTAGCTTCTTAGCCCACTTCTACCTGTCAGGTTTCACATTAAATGCATCTCCTTGGTGATCTCTAATTTGCATGCAAAACCCTAGCTGAATGGGATTCCGGGGTGGAATGGAAGTGGAGTAAATCAATCCATGGTATTAGCACTGTTTATAATTATTATATGGTATTACTACCTACTCACTTCTGCATAAAGCTGGGCAAGCCACTAATTTCAGGGTATTCTCTGCCTACCACTGGACCATAGAAGTGGGGGAAGAGACAAAAAAACAGTTCACAAAACAGCAAATGCAGATGGCTTACAAAACTATGAGAAAAGAATTTTTAAACAGTTCATCAGTAATTCAAAACTGCAAATAAACCCAGATATCATTTTTGGCCTGTGAAATGAACAAATATAAATTTGAGACAAACTGAAGCTGGTGACAGGGCAATAAAATGGACACTTTTATTCACTTTTGGAGAGAGCATAAATTGGTCCAAAGATTTTGGAAAA
This sequence comes from Manis pentadactyla, assembly GCF_030020395.1. Lineage (NCBI taxonomy): Eukaryota > Metazoa > Chordata > Mammalia > Pholidota > Manidae > Manis > Manis pentadactyla. Next base: position 104,773,652 of record NC_080038.1, on the reverse strand, counting down.
TAAATAGATTATATATGTTAAGGACCATTGCTGATATTCATACACTCTGACCCAGTAATTCCATGTCTGGGAACATATCCTAAGGTAATAATCCTAAAATACTGAAAAGAGGCTTATGTTCAAAGATATTCATTGCTGCATCATTTACAAAAGGGAAAAATTGGAAAACTAAATATATAACAATAGGAGAATGGTTCATAAATTAAATTAAATATTCTGCAGCCATAAAATAATGCATAAGTGAAATAAATGATAATAATGTTAGCCAGAGACTTTAATTTTAATCCATTGATCACTATAGGCACAGATGCCTAAGGCCCATAAGATTTCCAAGGGCTTGCCAAGCTGTTTGAACCCTCACAAAAATTATAGGCTTCAAAATGTGAAGATAACTGCAAGATTAAAGTTAATAAATACTTAAGCAAATGTCAAAAGCTATAGTGCACTGATTTTATGAACTATTGCATTTTGTATTTAGAGAAGTTTCAAAACACCTTGGAAAAGTTGTTCATTAGAGTTTATCAGTTTGTAAGGATTCCTGAGTATACATAGTCTTTGATAAGAAGTCATAACTAGTAATAAATTTCAAAAGCAAAATTTAAAAATCTCTTTAAATTTTTAGAAAAAAATATAATGTAGGATGTGGTACAAGTCCAAGTATATATATATATATATTGTAGGTTTGGGATGGGGCCTCCAGAAGCTGGAGAATCATAGGGTTTAGCATAGTCTTAAATGCTTTGGACAACAAATGCCTTGTTTTGAGCACCTTCTGTGTGCCAGACACTTAATATGGATGATCTTTAAACTCCACGACAGTGCTGGGTTTTCTCTGTTTATCAATATTTCTTTCAGAAGAGGAAACCTAGGCAGGGAACTTAAGCAAATAGCCCAAGGCCACATGGCTGAGAAAGGTGGAGCTGGAATTTGAAGTCAGTTTGGTTTGATTCAAAATCCTGATCCCTTAATGTGAACTTACATACGTTAGAGTATCAAAGTAAAACCAAAAGCTTATGCAATCGTTTACATGGTATGATTGTAATTTTAGAAAAAATACGGTATTCATTGAAAACAATATTTTTTAAGATTTCTACTGTTCTGCATTTTCTAAAATATTTGCAACAGTTGTGTAACTACTAATTTTTTGAAAACCAGGTTTACAAAGTCTTGAGAATACTTGTATAACGCTGACATCCTGTGTCTGTATGGCATCATTACAGTCTCAGCTTTAACTTCAATTTGGGAGCTGACTACTAGACGGCAGCACTGAGCAAATTGTACTCAAGTTTTCGGGACTTGAAAGCCACAGAAAGTTGGGTCAGGATTCCAGCTCTTCTCACAAAACTGGAGAAAAATAAACCCATTTATAATGTCATAAATAAACAGATAGATAGATACAGAAACAAAATATTCTCCAATAGCTTCTTTGCATCTAGAAGCAATATAGGAAAAGTTATTAAGTGCCAAGCCTGGAACCATGCTGCCTGCATTTGAGCCCTGACTCCACTATTTACTAGCTGTGTGAACTTGGCCAAGTCACGTAACCTCTCCAGACTTATCTTGTTCTCCATCTCGAAAGTGGGGGTAAGAATTGTCTCCACCTCTCAGGGTTGTTGGAAAAATAAATGAAGTAATATGCTTAATAGTTGAGCCAGTTGAGAGAGGGGTGCTTGCTAATGGATAATCATTATACTGCCTGCAGCCCAAAGCAATTCTTCTTTTAAAAAAAAATATGTACCTTGCTGAGCACCAGAGACAGAGAGAGAACTTTGTTATTACTATTCAGTATGCCAAAGAACTTTCAGTGGGGCAGAGTTTATATGAAACCTTTAGAGCAAGGTTGAGAATTGCAGTTCAAAGCCTGCACTGGCACCAGGCAGATCCAGCTTTGAATGCGGTCTGGGCCTGGGTCACTTACCTGCTCTGCCTAAGCCTCACTTGCCTAACATGGAGAAAGTACTGTTATAAGTGTCATAGAGGTTTTGTGGCGATTCAAAGGAAGAGTGTCTTCCACGCTAGTAGCACAGACGTTGGCATGTGGAGCTCACAGCAACTGTTGGCTTTTGTTTTCCTCCCTAACCTCAGGGGGGTTATACGTGACATGGCAGCCCTTGTGGCAAAATAGGGAGGTTTGTCTAGTATCCTTCCTTGTAGTTTTCCTCTCCCGCCCTCAGTCATCTTCCCCCACCTCCTTTGTTCCCCAGGTTCTCCTGGCTGCACGGAGTTACTTGTCCCCAGTCTTGTTCTGGCTGACTAACCAGGAACACGCCATTCTGGACCTATTTTTATAGCCCATGTCACCGCCCTGCAGAGCTATTAATCCTGTGCCTCAGCCTTGAAAGGAATCTGTCGATCCCAGGTGACTGTCATGGCAAGCCTTTGCCACTTTCCCAGGAGGTATATAATTAGAGGTCCCCTGTAGTGTTCAGCAGTATAAAATCATCACTGATTATAAAGGGACTGTGCTTTTATCCTTGCAACTGAAGTTAAGAGGGAAGCTAGAGGGATGTGTCTGGCTTCACAAGCATCTTGTTGTTGGGGGAGGGTGCAATTTTGGGTCTTTTCATTCCATGGCTCCTAAGGAAGTAAAGATCATCCAGAGATGACTGAATTCTGTAAATTGTTAAGCAACGATATCAGAACTGTAGCACATGAACTGATTTATGTGTTGGTAAAATCCAGTAGAATCCCATGAATATTCTGGTGCTATCAGCTTACAAGACCCCGGAGGGACAATATTAAACCAGACAATGTAGCTGATGTTACTGACACAGCAGTTCTAGAAGGCCTGTAGGGATGATCCCTAGGATGGTACTCATGGATGGATTTGGAGTTTTTGTACATTTTTAGACTCATAAGGAACCCAAAGGGTTTGAATTTCTGTTCTAAAATCATCATTAATCACGTGGCCACTGAAGTCCATAGATCCAAAGGGTATTTTTTAGCCTACAGATAAATCTGGTGGGCCCACTCGGTGATTCATTTTAAGAGGCAGTGGTTACTAGCCTTGACTCCAAAGCTAGACCACTTATTTTCACTAACTGGCTCCACCACATACTAGTTGTATGCCCTTTGGCAAGTTATTTGGCTTCTTTGTGCCTCAGTTTCTTCGTCTATGAAATGTGGATGATGTTAATACCAACCCTATAGGACTGATGTGATGATTCAGTGACTTAGTACATATAAAGCCCTTGGAGCAGCACCTAACACATAGTGAACTCTTAATAACTGTTAGCTATTATTAGTAACATAGAGAGAGACAAGTATATAAGGAACTCTTAATTAAAAAATTATCAGTTTTATTTATATGCTAATTCCCAGCCACTCCTACCCATCCATTTAGAATCTCATGTCTATTCAGGATTTTGGAGCATTCCTTGAATGATGGTCCCTTGAGTGTCATAGTCCTCATCAGAACTACCCTGTGAAGCATCTGCTGGGGGTCACACATGGCACCATGGCACCAGTAGGTAGAGAAGGCTGAAAGGCCCTCACTTGCATGACTATTTTGATCAGGTCACCCGAATTCTACAATCAGCGATTGTTTCTTTTAGGTAGTTATATTGTTTTCCCCAAGCTTCTGTAAAAGTACAAGCAGCCTTGGAGGGAATGGCACAAGAGATCCATTAGTAGAATGTAGCAAGGATAAGCATGACCTGTGTTGGAGCCCAGTGGCCTTGGGTTTGAATCCTAATTCCACCACTTACCCAGAATCAGACTGTCTGGGTTTAAATTCTCACTTCACCAATTAGTGGCTGTGTGGCTTTGGGTAAGTTACCTTACCTTCTCTGTGTGTCTGGAAATCAAACAATATCTACCTGTGTGCATGAAAGGAGACAGGGCTCCTAAGAATGCCTGCCACATCATCAGCTCAGTAAGTATTATTATTGCCTAATTTATCTGAGTCTTGCTATCTTCACTTTACAAAATGGGGAGGATAATGTCTATCTTCATGGTTGTTGTGAACATAAACGAGATAACATACATGTAAAAATGCCTACCACACTAAAACAAGACAGACAGGTAATAATGAGTGTTGGCAAAGTCATGGAGAAAGAGGAACCCTCATGACATTGCTGGTGGGAACGTAAAATGTAAAAAGCTTCTTTGGAGAGCAGTCTGGAAGTTCCTCAGAATGTTAAACATGGAGTTATCATGTGACCCAGCAATTCTACTTCCAGGTATATACCCAAGAGAATTGAGAACATAAGTCCACACAAAAAATGTGTACATAATGTTCATAAAAACATTATTCATAATAGTCAAAAAGTGGAAACAACCCAAATGTCCATCAATTGAAAAATGAATGAACAAAATGTGGCTGAGATAATAAAATGGAATATTATTCAGCCATTAAAAAGAATGAAGTACTAACACATGCTACAACATGCATGGCCCTTGAAAACATGCTATGTGATAGAAGCCAGCCACAAATGATCACACACTGTAGGTTTACATTTATATGAAATGTTCATAAATAGGCAAATCCCTAGAGGCAGAGAGCAGATTAATGGTTGGCAGGGCATAGGAGGAGGAGAGAATGGGGAGTGACTGCTAAATGGGTACAGGATTTCTCTGTGGCGGTAATAAAAATGTTCTGAAATTGGGTAGTGGTGATGGTTGTACAACCTTGCAACTATATTTAAAACTGAATTATACACTTTATTTTCTGTTGAGGTATAGTTGATATACAATATTGGTTTCAATTGTACAAAATAATGATTTGACAATTATATGCATTACTAAATGCTCATCATGATGGGTGTAGTTACCATCTGTCATCATACAAAGATATTACAATATTACTGGCTATATTCCTTATGCTGTACTTTCATCTTCATAGCTTATTTACTTTATAATTGGAATCTTGTACCTCTTTATCCCCTTCATCTATTTCACCCATCTCCTCACCCCCACACCACACCCCTGTGGCAACCACCAGTTTGTTCCTGAATTTGAGACTATTTCTGTTATGTTTATTTTATTTTTTAAGATGCTACATACAAGTGAAATCATATGGTATTTGTCTTTCTCTGACTTATTTCACTGAGCATAATACCCTCTAGGTCCACCCATGCTGTTGCAAATGGCAAGGATTCATACTTTTTATGGCTGAGTAACATTCCATTGTGTATATGGACCACATCTTCTTTATCCACTCATTTATTGATGGACACTTAGGTTGCTTCCATATCTTGGCTATTGTAAATAGTGCTGCAATAAACATGGGGGTGCATATATCTTTTCAAATCAGTGATTTTGTTTTCTTTGGATAAATTCCTCTAAGTGGAATTACCGGGTTGTACGGTATTTCTATTTTTAATATTGTGAGGAACCTCTGTACTGTTTTCTGTAGTGGCTGTACCAATTTACACTCCCACCAACAGTGTAGGAGGGCTCCCTTTTCTCCATATTCTCACCAACACTTGTTATTTCTTATCTTTTGGATAACAGCCATTTTGACAGGTGTGAGGTGGTATCTCATTGTGGTTTTGATTTGCATTTCCCTCACGGTTAGTGATGTGGAGCATCTTTTCATGTGCCTGTTGTCTACATATATGTCTTCTTTGGAAAGATGTCTATTCAGGTCCTCTGACAATTTTTAATTGGATCATTTGTTTTTCTAATGTTGAGTTGTATGAGTGTTTATATATTTTGGACATTAGCCCCTTACTGGATATATCATTTGCAAACATATTCTCCCATACAGTAGGTTTTTTCATTTTGTTGATGGTTTTCTTCAGTGTACAGAAGCTTTTTAGCTTGATGGAGTCCCACTTGTTTCTTTTTGATTTTTTTCCTTTGCCTGGGGAGACATAGCTAGAAAAAAAAATTGCTGATGCTGATGTCCAAGAGTTTATTGCCTGTGTTTTCTTTTAGGAGTTTTATAGCTCCAGGTCTTATATTTAGGTCTTTAATCCATTTCAAGTTTATTTTTGTGTATGGTGTAAGACAGTGGTCCAGTTTCATTCTTTTGCATGTAGCTGTCCAGTTTTCCCAACACCATTTACTGAAGGGACTGTCTTTTCTCTATTGTATATCCTTGCTTCCTTTTTCATATATTAATTGACCATATAGGTGTGGGTTTTTTTCTGGGCTCTCTATTCTGTTCCACTGATCTATGCACCTGTTTTTGTGGCAGTGCCATATGATGAATTTTATGGTACTTAAATTATGTCTCAATAAAACTTATTTTGAAAATGTCTGCCATATAGTAGCTCTCATTTAATAGGAGTCATTTTTAGCCACACACACCTCAGTTCTTACTTTTGGAATCTAGAATAGGGCCTTGGATGAGTGGTGCCCATGAACAGAGAAGACCGCTAAGAGACAAGGGATTGACCTAAAGCACAGGTGTGTGCAGAAGTGTTGGGGGAAATTCAGTGGTCTCTTTTGGAAGGAAAGGCAGTGAAGGTATTTAAGGGGAATAGCAAAAGCAAACAAATCTCACATGAGGGCATGTGAGACTGATTTTGAAAGGCAGAAAAAGGCAGTAGTCTGTGGTGGACACATTTACCCAGAGGGCTCCAGTTGTAAATCTCTGGGTCAATGCATTTAGGTGAGCACTACTTCTGCTACAGGTGGGATCAATTTAAAGGATTAGATGGGGCTTTCTAAATTATAATCCCAGTCTTGATCTGGGGATGTTGAAGAGTGATTTACAAAAAGATTTACTATCTCTTTCAATTACTTATGCCACTAATGGAATTTATCAACACACTGGAGTTCTTGGCAGGATTATGAACATAGAGAGGATGTGCTGAAATGGACACACTGGGGAGTCATGCTAGATATTTGCACAAGTAGACAGAAAATTGAAGACATTTGATCAGTGAATTACATGGTGAGTAGTTGACAGCTCTTGTTCATTAGAGAGGTTGTAATGGGGAAGAAACTCAGCTCACTTGGGAGCTCTGATTTCTGAATAAGATACATCAGTTTTACTGCAACATGTAGTTTAAAAGATGACAAAAGAAAGAATGGGAGGGAAAGAAGGAAGGAAAGAGAAAGAAAGAAGGAAGGAAGGGGGGAAAGAACTTTCAAGACATTTTAAATCAAGATTTGGGCTCAAAGGTTCTCATCAAGCTTTCATTTAAATTCTTTCATGATTCTATTTTATTTCTTCCTGATGTTGTCTTCTACAAGCTGTTAACTTGATTCAGGCTGCAACTGCAAAGATCAATCATCCGTAGAAGTCCTTGGCTTGACAGGCCAGGTGAGGAACCATTTTTCCTCAGAGCTATTTGTCATAGTCTTTCTTTGTACATGTTTAAAGAACAGTTGTTTTCCTTGTGAAGTTGGGCTTCTCAGCAGATTGTGTAAGCTACCTGAAATGAAACGATGCATCCCTGCTTTCTAGCTATTTTCCATGGAAGCCGGATTCTGTGCAGGTGTTCGAACTTGAGTTACCTAGGCGACGGCCCCAGAAGAGCTGTGGGTCAGTAGTATTTTATGTCCAAAATTTCATACTTTCAAACTTCTAGTTATGACCACATTTCTCATTAACCCCAGGGAAGGCTTCAGCTGGCTTCTTTTAAAGATAGCATCTTTTACACAAGAGCTTTATAATTTTGTCTTTAAACCCAAATCAGCAGGTGAAGGCTCAGGAGATCTCCCTTCCTTCCTTTCTTCTTTTTTCCTTGTCTTCCTTTTTTTTTTTTTTTTCAGAATAAGTTTCTTTCTGCAAAATCTTGGGGTCAGGGATCAAGACTAAATCCTAGAGCAACAAAGAACTTTCTGGTTCTTCAGGGAGTCCTAGCAGAGTTAGAGATACCACCCAATGCATGAAATAGAGCCCAGAAAGAATGGAGGGACAAATTTTTGCTCAGCGCTGCCACCACTCCAGCCTCTGCTCTGCTCTCCTGCAGCTGTGCAGCAGCTGTGCCACTGCGTCACTCAGAGCACTGGGCGGAGCTCTTTATATAGAGTCAATAGCAACATATTGCCCATGTGTGTAGTGAACAAGCTGACCAGGGCCAGGTGAGAATTCTGTCAGCAAGAACCTTCACTTTCTCCACAGGATTATTTTAACAAATCACAACAACAATCAAGAACAAAGAGCAAGAGGTAGTTTCTGATATGCTGCTTGAGGAAAGACCTTGAGGAAAGTCTTGCCAATGGGTTTCAGCCCCAGACAAGATCACCATGGATTCAGTGAGACTGAAAAATATGACAGTGGAACGTTCTTGGGGTGAAAGGGTTTACACCCAACTTTATTCCCACTGTGGCAGGTCAATCACTAGAATCCCATCCAGTCAGAGCAAGTCTGCATGCAGCAAGCCAGTCTCTGCCTCTGGGCCTATCTGTCCTCACAGAGGTCTCAGTCTCTGTCCTTGGTGCTGCCACCACTCCAGTCTTGTCTCTGTTCTCCTGCAGCCATGCATCAGCCGTGCAGCAGCAGTGCCACCACCATTTTGCCCAGAGCACTGGGTGGAGCTCTTTATACAGAGTCAATAACAACGTATTGCCCACACATGTGTAGTGAGCAGGCCGACCAGGGCCAGGTGAGATTCCTGGCCACAGGAACCTTCACTTTCTCCACACCCATGTTGTAAATGTGTAAGCTTGGAAAATGCTATAAAAAACCCCATAATTTTTATTTAATTTTTTTATTGTGGTAAGAACACTTAACATGAGATCTATCCTCTTAACACATTTTTAAATGCACAGTGATGTTAACTATGGGCACTAGGTTATACAGAAGATCTCTAAAACTTATACATCTTGTTTAACTGAAACTCTATATCCATTGTACATCATCTTTGGAGAAACATCTATTCAGGTCCTTTGCCCATTTTTTGGTTGGTTTTTTTTTGCTTTTGAGTTGTAGGAGTTCAATAATATTTCAGATATTAACCCCTTATCAGATATAGGGTTTGCAAATATTTTCTCCCATTCTGTAGGTTACCTTTTCACTCTAATTGTTTCCTTTGCTGTGCAGTTCAGTTTAGTTCTGCTGTGCAGAACTTGTCTATTTTTGTTTGTTTTCTTGACTGTGCTTTTGGTATCATATCCAAGAAATTAGTGCCAAGACTGATACCAAGAAGCTTTCCCCCTGTTTTACTTCTAGGAATTCTATAGTTTTGGCTCTTACTCATTTAAATCTTTTGTCCATTTTGAGTTGAATTTTGTCAAATGCTTTTTCTGCATCTGTTGAGATAATCATATAATTCTGTTCCTTCACTCTGTTAATGTGGTATGTCACATTTATTGATATATGTATCTTGAATTATCCTTGTATCAGGGGATAAATTCCACTTGATCATGGTATATAATCCTCTAAATGTGGTGCTGAAAAGCAAGCTTCTTAGAAATTGGATGGGTAGGCATTATGCTTAGGAGGAACAACCTGGAGTGTAACATAAAAATGCCAGCCTTATACCTAGAATCAATAGCTGATCACTTTGATCTGAGGAGCACCAAAAGTCTCTTCATTTTACTACACAAAAAGTGGTCCATCCTCCTTTGGACCTGCAAGGATGCTTGAAATTAAAAGTATAATATTATAATTACAATTCCTGTGGCATAAACTCCCCATCCACTGTTAAAAACAAATACCATAGGTTGAGGAGGAGTAAGGGAAAGTATCAAATATTATCAGTATTTTACATATCAGTGGAAATTATTTAAAGAGCTTCTTTCTCTAGAGTTGTTTTTCTCTCCATTAATAGAGAAAGCAGACAGAACTGCACTACAAGTTTGAAGACATACCTTACCTACTGGATAATTTTGCCAAAGGTGGTTCCTGCTGAAGGCCTTAAACAGAGCCTTTTCAAGAACGTAGTAATATAAGACATTTCATTTGTGCTCCACATGGCTTCTTTATTATTCATTCAACAAATATTTGTTGAGTGCCTGTTATGTGTCAGGCACTGTACAGGGCACTGGACATACCATAGTGAGCAAAAGCAAGTAGGGAACTTACAAATATGACTTTACATGTGAGCCATGTTGGTGGACATTATTGCTCTCTTCCTTCTGATGTACATAGTTGCTTTTCCTGGCAAGATTTCTCGGCCAGGCCCTATATTCCCCCACCTTTTTGTAGTTTCAGGCCTAGCACAAACCACGTTTTCAATGTACTTGTTAATAATGATGGTAAAATAGGAGATGGTTTTAGGAACCCAGATTTTCAGCATAGCACAACTCCAGCATTGATGGGGGGACTTCACATTGTAGGTACTTGATAGAGGATTCTAGACCAAGATTTAAAATGATCAGGAACAGGATCTCCCAAATAGAAGTAAGTACCAACCACTTAGGGGAACACAACTACAGTTGCTAATTAGAATATCAAAGGCTAGAGAATGTTGAATGAATTCAGAAAGCAGTTTAACAGTGCAGTAATTTAGAAAAGTCACTACCTGTAAGAAGTGCAGAATCCCAGCATCAATGTTATATCAGAGAAGAAAAGGACTTGCAGATCCTTTAGTCCAGCTGAAAAAAGTTAAGCTGAAAAGAGCTGAAAAGTTAAGAGAGATGTAAAGAGTTGGAAACGATATCTTCAGTGTCTCATGAGTCAGTGGCAGAACTGGGTTCAGGACCCAGGCCTTCTGATTCCTAGTGCAGTCTTCTTTTTACTGACTTCACTTTATTGATTCCCATTCATTTTTGGATTCGTTGTGGTCTCTCAACTTGCAGCCTCTCTAAATCCAAATCCAATGGACACCTTTCTATCTTTAGCTCACTTGACATCTCAACAGAGTGTGAGATGTGATAAACACTTTTCGTCCTCAAAGTTTCATTTTCCTTGGATTGTAAGATACTCCTCTCTCCTGGATTTCGCTGTTTCTCTGGACTTTTCATGTAAGTTTCATTATGACCTCCTATCTCTTGGTCTGTCCTTTAAGTGTTGTGGGGTCTCAGGGTTTTGTCCTCTATCTTCTTTTGTTACTCCACAACTCTCTTTCATTGATCTTATACAGTGCCATGTCTTCAATTATCCTCTTATTGATCCTCGGGCTTATTGATTATGCCCGAATTTCTATCGCTAGTTCAGCTTTCTTTTATGAGATCCCATATGTCAAATTGTCTACTAGATATTGCCACTTGTATATTCTACAGGCATCACCAGTTCAACATGTCTAATAGAATGCATTATATCTTCTATCTCCTTCCTCCACTGTTCTTTATTTCAGAAACTTGTATCATGTTCTGACCATTTCCCTAGGTCTGAAAAGCTTAAAATCATCTTGGAGACCTCCTTTCTCCTCTTTACCTTCTATATCTTGTCAGTCACCAAATTGTTATTGGTTCTACTTTCTTAATCTCTGATATTTTTTACCTTGGAATTTGTCTCCATTCTCTATCTTCACCACTACTCTCTTGGTCTGTCATCATTTCTCATATGGATTACTACTAGTCTAATTACAGCAAACTAGTCTCCCTGCCTCCAGTCTTGCCCCCTTCCAACCCATTCTCCACACTGCTACTTGAGTAATCTTTTAAAAATAGAAATCTGATTATACCATGTCTCTGCTTAAAGCCATTGTCTACAGGATTGAATCTAAAAACCTATGAAGAACATGTAGGGCTCTTGATGATCTGGGCCTTGCCTTGGCTGACATCATAGACCCAACAGAACAAATGCCTTGGAATTCTTAGATTCTAACATACCCTTCTCTTTTTTAAATCTCGGGTCTTACTGCATGTTGTTCCTTCTGCCTGAAAGCCTCTTAACACCAACCCCACCTTGCAACCCCATTCATGAGGTTAACTTTCCTTTTACTTCTCAACTCAGAGATATCTCTCCTCTCCTCCCCTGAAATCTGAGTTTGGGTGGTTCCTCTCCATCTTCCTCTGTCTGGGCTACTTTAATTATACAGCCAATCGAGTTGCAAGGACTCCCTTTACTTTATGAGTTGCAATAGCACTTTTTACTCTGCATTGCCATTATCTGTTCATATCTGTGTCTCTCTCCAAGAGGGAAGTATGGTGGAGAAAGAAGGACATATTTAAAATGATAAAAAGGGTAGTAATATCACTAATATAATGCTAACAACATGCCAGACCCTGTCATAATCACGTGCTGTATGGTAACCCATGTGAGGTGGGCAGCTTTTACTGAATTTGAATCAACAGGACTTGGTCATGGATTGAATGTGGGGGCACAGAAGAAAGAAGAGTCTCAGTTGACTACCAGGTTTCTGACTGGAGAGAGTGGGTGAAGATTGGCTGGTGGGGGCCATCTACCGAGATGGACATAAGAAGTACAGGAAGAGGAAGAGTTTTGGTCAGGGTAGTGGACAGAAACTTTCAGTTTGGGGACTGACATTCCTTTTCCATCCTTTCATAACTGATATTTCCAGACGCTCCAGGAATAATGTGAGTAACAGATCTTTTCCTCTGACTGACAGGCATTTGGAAATCCTGCTGTCTGTTTCGGGACAGGAGACTAGCACTCAGGGTCTCTTCATTAGCTTGCTGGTAGCAGGAGGGCTATGTTCTTGGGACTCTGGGCTATCTTTCACCTTATGCTCTGGTTTGCAGCTCCCATAAGACAGCGAGGACACCATGGCCTTGTGTCCTTCAAGCTCCTGTGGTGCTTGTGCCTCCTGGCCCTCATGTCCCTTCTGTAGCAGGTGTGGGCACCCTCTACAAGATATGGGTCGTGGGCCCCTGGGCTTGTGATCTGTTGTTCTCAAAGGCCCTGCCTGAGTGTTTTGCTCGACTAGCCACTTTGTAGATTAACAAGGACCCATAATTTGATCTTTTGAATATGTGATTCTCAGTGAAGACTGCCGGTCTTCCGGGGCACTTTCCAGTTTCATTTCCCACCACCAGATGGCATTAGCAGTTATTGGACCTGCCAACCCTGGCTACTGCGAGGCTGCCTTGCTCCTGGGAAACAGCTGGGACAAAGGGATTTTTCTCCTGGGCTTGTGTGAATTATGAACTAGACAATAAAAACAGCTACCCGACCTTTTCTCGGACACTCCCTTCTCTGATCCGGGTGCTGGTAACTGTCATGAGATACTTCCAATGGACTCATGCTGGAGTCAATTCGTCAGATGAAGATATTTGGGTGCACACAATCGAGTCGCAAGTGCTGTTTGGAGCTAAGGCCTACCAGCAGAGGTCGTCCTGACTACAGGACAGGACAGTCAAAGCACTGGGAAAGCTTTCCAGCGCATTGGCCAGGCTGACAAAGTTCGCAGGGAGGGTTTTCTCCCAGCCAGGTTTAAATGTGGCTTCAGTGAGAGATAGAACAATCTCCGAAAGTCTTCCTACCCTCACACCTAGGATAGCACATTACTCCCCAGTTCTTCACACGTGTGCTTCTCTCACTCACAGTCAGGCTCCAAGACTGTCCTGCTTCGACAGAGCCTATTTTTTGAACTGAATAAAGGTACAAAGAACTCTGTGGTTAAGATTTCTTTGGGTACCAGTGTCTCCTCTTAGCACCTGGGTGGGGGAGAGCAGCTTCAAGAGTAAGGAGAGCCATACACCCTGTATACCCTTAGGACCTTTGTAGTTCCAGATCAGCCAAAGAGGATGTTCTCATGGCTTCAGTTTTGCTCCCTTCTGGGTACTTTCCCTCATAGGCTCCCAGTGCCCTGGAGTTATCACATCTCACGTAGAACCTGTCTTCCCTGGACTCCAAAATGCACATCTGCCTTCTTTCCTCTGCCCCCCCAAACAGGGCTTGTCTCTCTGCAGCACACAACTGGAGGGATCTAGCTGATCAATGGAGGCATAGTAAAATGAGAAGACTCCCTGAATTTTACCCTTTCCCCTTCCAAGATAAGTTTTACATTCAAAGCTGATTCTTACAGATGATGGACAAAATGTGAAGCAGAAGACTGATGGACTTTCTGAAGCTACCATCACCAGTGCGAGCTGGGGAAGGGGAGCTCTTCCTGGTCTTCTGGAATCAGACATGTCATACTTATTGCAGCCCTTGTGGCACTTTGTTTGGATTTTTTTTTCTCTTCTAACTTTTTGATCTCCACTTTACCTTTTCTTCTGAAAAGTGGCAGTGAATTGTTGGGAACACTGCTCATTTCCCCATTGCAGCCACTCCACCACCTCAGGAGGGAGAGCTCAGAAACTCTGTCAAACTGATTACTTTGAGGATTAGTCCTGGTCCGGGTCATTTCCTTAGCATAACAATGGGTTTGTTAGAGAATGGCCAAGCTTAGGCCTGGCCTATAACCAGAAGCCCATTTTAAGTTTCAAGTGTCTCTAGTATTGGGCCTTAATTATGATCATTATGGGAGCAGGAAGGCAAGAATTTTTAGTTCTAGGAACTATAGTAGTTTGCTTCCAGCTCCAGTCTACAAGATCCTATGTTAGGCAAATCAGTGTGGCTCTGATTACTTCATAATAGAGCTTGACACTTTCAAAGCAGAGCACAGAATTATTTTTGAAGATAGAAAACCATTTCCAGGGAAGAGTCATGCCAGAAACAGGCTAACATATTTAGTATCATAATGTTTTAATATGTTACAAATCTTCAAGAAGTCCAGTGTCTCCTGCAAGTTTACATTCCGTAAGTGTTTCACATCCCACCCATTCTAAATAATATACTTTTTGAAATAACATTTTGGCCTCTACCATGAAATGTTAAATAAATCCAGGCCCTGAAGCTCTTTGGGCTGTCAGACTGACAAACTAGGATATAGCGTTCACCAGCCACAATTCCTTTGAGGCAGAGGTGGCAAATGCACATATTATTGTCCTACTATTAGAAAATCATTCCTTTAAGTCAGTGGTTTTCCCTCTGGATGCACACTAGAATTACTTGGATATCTTTTCAAAATAACTGGTGCCAGAGTGCCACCTCCACAGGTTCTAATGGGCTGCAGTGTGGCTCCAGCGAAGGTATTCTAACTAGCTTCCCAGATTCTTGAAAAATGCAGCCAGAGTCAAGAACCACTGCTTTAAGTTAATGGAAATGGCAACAAGTCTTCCTTACTTTAAGTTACGAGCCACTTTTGTCTTAATATGACTTTGTTTAATCAGGTTGTTTTCTTTATAACAGTATGAATCAGCCTACTAAGGGAATGGAAATTTTAAAACTGGGGGCAAAATAAAGCCTAGAGAGGAAGGTACGTGGTTATGGAGCAAAGGAAGACCCTGGGTAGAGAGGACAGCAGCAGGAAGTGAAGTAGGAACTCAGAAAGGAGGATGAAAGGGAGCCAAGACAGAGCTCTGCTCTTTGGGATTTTGCCTCTATGTGGATAAAATGAAGGTTCCTGTGGCCAGGATTCTCACCTGGCCCTGGCTGGCTAGCTCACTGCACACCTGTGGGCAATATGTTGTTATTGACTCTATATAAAGAGCTCCGTCCAGTGCTCTGGGCAACGCAATGGAACGGCTGCAAGGCTGCAGGAGAGCAGAGACAAGACTGGAGTAGTGGCAGCGCCGAGGACGGAGACTGAGACGGCTGTGCAGGCAGAGAGGCCAGAGGCTGTGTGCAGACTCGCTCTGAGTGGATGGGATTTTAGTGATTGACCTGCCACCGTGGAAATAAAGTTGGGTATAACCTTTTCATCCCAAGAACATTTTACTGTAATTTCTTTGGTCACACTGAATCCATAGTGAACTTGCTCAGGTCTGAAACCCATTGGCAAGACAGTCTGCTTTCTGACAAAACAGGCAGACTCAGAGATGGCATGAGTCAGAATGTGGGTGGGGGTGGGGGCAGCAAAACGGAGCCATTGGTTGGGCTGTGGCTTGAGTCCAACCCCTGGCAGTCCAGTGTGCAGTGTCCAAAGGAGTGTGTGGTAATTATGTGTGGTAGAGCCAGTTGCTGGTATGCAAGGGCTTTGCTAAGTGATGGGTGGGGTGTGACAGTAGTTGCTGTGGAAAGGCAACGAGTCTTCAAGGAAGACAGGTTTGCCATCACTTGATCATCAATTGAGAGCAGTGCCTCAGCCAGTGGGAGCAGGAGGGGCAGAGTATGAACATAAGTAGACCATGTATCAGGACTTCAATCAAGCGGCCTGGGGTTCAGGGCATGTTTCGGGTCCCACCAGAAAATGGAAGACCTAGTGGGAAACTGAGGCAGAAGCCAATGAATATGGATTTGGTCAATAGAACAGAAGGTAGGTTACAACCCACCAGGCACAGCACACAGCCGATGGGATCTCTAGCTGCTTTTCTAGTGCCTCTCATCTGGTAGGACTGAGAATGCTGAAGTATTCCTAGCTGTTGTCTATCGTGACTGAAAAAGCACTAAGAGTTTTGTGTTACCTCAGCTGAGAAGGGCTGAGAAAGGTAGGGCCTGGCCTCTTCCCTATTCTACTGGATGGATATGAGGTTACTCTTCACTGTGGCCTCCCAAGCAAGCCTTCAGAGAAGGACCTATTTTGATGTATAAAATACAGTGGACAGGGAGCCCTTCCTTTGGAGAAGCCTGGCAATATTTGGACATAATAAAAATGGGAGATTTGTTTGGTCTTATCTGTTCACAATAACATTGATCACAGACAGCCCCATGTGGTGGTGGTAGTGAGGGATAGGGGTGGGGAGGAACGGGAGAGAAAGCCAGCCTACTACTGGTTGGTGTGTCACGTCTCTTTCTTGTACATTTCTGTTTCCAATTAGGAAATGTCACTGGCACCTTACTGGAGTCAGAAGAAATGCCTTTCTCAAAAACAGGTCTACATTGTGCCAGGACAACACCAAGACAATGAGAAAATTTAATAGTAAAGATGATAATAATAATAATGGTTCTGGGCTCTGTGGAGAAGAAACAGCAGGGATGTTTTTAATTAGATGCTGCCCTCAAGACAATGAAAGCAGCCACAATACCACTTTACATGTGGACAGCCCTCTATAGTTTACAAGGTATTTGCATCTAGAAAATCTCATTTAATCCTCCAGATTATCCAGGGGGTAGGTATTTTCTTTCAAGTTTTACAACACCTGTGTCTCACATAACAAGTAAGTAGGTGTCAGAATTATTAACACCAAAGAATGGAGTAAATGAAGTCCCAGAGAAGGGGGATTCAGCCTCTTCCGGATTCTCAGCTCATTTCCTTTAAGCTTCAGGGGCAATTAACTAATGATCTTTGTTATTGACAAAGTCAGATAGGAGAGACATTAATCAAAGACAAAGGCCTCAATTAATGGTCAGGGCTGCTGTATGTGATTATGTAGGTTGTGCCCTGTGCTAGGGAATCTAGCTGAATGGGCATGAGGGCCAAAATTCAGTTCACTTTCTGCTCCTTAAACCATGAGCCCTGGTGGAGGTTTTGATTCAATGGCACAAAAGAGCATCTGCTCACCAGGCAGAACACCTGTTGGATTGCAATTACCCAGAAGAGGTTCTTTTGCTAATTCTCACAAGGGCTAGCAGGAGGCCCCACTAAAAAGCAATTTAGAGCACTTTTCAAATGGCTATTTCAAGCCCTCCTCTCTTCTCCTCACCTTTTTGCCTATCAATGCTTGGCTGATTGTGACATCCTTTCAATTTGGATTTACCAGGTTGTTGAACCATTTGGGGATTCCTCTAAATCCCTCTAAATTGAGAATGTTTCACTATAATATGATGTTGGGCAAATAGGACACAGAATTGTCTTCTCTTGTTCTTCTAAAATTAAACACCTTATTACTATCTTATTGCCAGGGATCTGGCTCGCCTCTCCTCATCTATTAAAGATTATTGTACACAGAACAGCAATAGTAACAATAACAATAATGGCAATAGCTAATATTCATTGAGAGTTTAATGTATGTTAGTCATTTTGCAAGGGCTTTGTATGGACCATCTCATTTAGTTCTTCCAACAGCGCTTTAAAGTAAGGCCAGTTATTATTAACACACTTCATAGATTAGGCTTCTGAATCTAAGAGAGGTTAGGCAATGCATCCAGTGTCGCAGAGCTAGTGAATGGGAAAGCCAGGATATATATTCAGGTTGGTCTAAAGCAGTGCTTCTCTAACCTAGATGTGTACCAGAATCCCTTGTTACAACACAGGTTTGTTTGGTTCCTCTTCTGGTTTCTGACTCATGAGGGCTGAGGTAGGGTCCCAGAATTTGCATTTCTAACCAGCTCACAGTGGTGCTGATCTTGCTGGTCCAGAGGTCAGACTTTGAGAACTGCTGGTCTAATGAATGACTTAATGCTTTCCTGCTTCCTGTTCACTTGAGGTATAGCCCTAAAGCACACTCACTTGATATCCTGTGTTGGTGTACAGTGTATAATTCAGCCCTTCCATATTTCTTAACTTTTGGGCCCACTGATGAAATTCTTTTAAGTGCCTCAAGGTATACCAGGTGTTGGTCCTGTTTTCCTCCAGTAATAACAACGGTAATAGTGGTACTACTGGTCAAGAGCCTCAGTGCTAATAAGGAACTTGGCATGGGCTTTGGTGTAGAGAAATGTCAGTAAATGTCAATGGTGAAAGGAAAACTTGCTCTCATAGGCAGGTTTACTATCAATAATGATAAAATTATAGAAGACTCAGCACAAGAGGAAATCTCTAAACATCTAGCCTTCCTGCATTTAAGAGGCCTTATCTGTATAGCAGTTTAGGAAAAGCTGAAGAAAACATGTTGTGTGGTGTGGAGAAATATTAAAAGCTTATCTCTGGGCAGCAATGTGCAGGCAATAAATGCACTTGCAATACCAGTTTTACCTGGCATGAGAAAACACACTCGGCTGCAGGTGGGATGGCCCCCGCATATAATCTGTGTCTGCCATCATGCTGAGCTACTTGTATCAGTTCAACACTGGTGGCAGGAAAGTAAATGGTGGTCTCGGGACTTAAGGCTAAAAAAGTGTTGGGTGTCCTCAGCTGATAGAAACAGCCACATATCGCCTAGTGTGGTGTTCTTAAAGTGTGCTTTGAGAGCCTCCTACACAGTCACACTGGGTGGGTGGGTGGGTGGGGGTGCTGGGAAACATGCAGATTCCAGAGCCTCCCACTCTCTTCTTATGTATCCATTCTATAGACTGGGTGGGAGAAAACAGAGGAAGCATGTGAATCTACTTCTGTTATAGTATGGCCAGATATAGGAGTCCTGGGAGAATGTGAGACTTGGGGTAAATCACACTGCATGTCCCCCTCCTCCTTGGACCTGCTTCCCCTCTCGTCTCTCTCAACATTTGTTGAAATGAATGTTACTGGTAGGACATGTCACAAAAGGGTTAAAACGAAGAGCAAGGACGGTAGAATGGAGTGTTGCTGTGGATTGGGAGCAATATGGTGGGCTCCTGATGTGACATGACCCCTAAGGATTTCTTCAGCAATAGCTAGTGGAACCACTTCCATTTCACAAGGTGTGACACTGGGCCCACTTTCTTCCACTGAGGACTCTATAGCCAGTAATCTGTGAGAAATCAAAAATTGAATTTTCCCTTCTGAGAAACACAGTTCCTCTTTCACAAGGAAATGGCCAAAGTATTTTAATATACGAAGAGAAGCACGAGTTGAATAACTTAGTAATTGGCTTCTCCTGGAATTCTGTGACATTTCCTATTGCTAGTGTTGGGGGTGAAAGAGAGGGTCCTGGACAGCCTGCCGTAGTGGGTACCACAATATGAAGACAGCTGCTAGACAGCTCATGTGGGGTCCAGGTAACTCAGAGAAAGTGCTAGTATCACATCCTGGTGAGATGGGATCTCAGGAGGATGCATCTCCTGGTCCTTGTTTTGGCTATCAAGTGGCTTGACTATTAACAATCAGGATGGAAACTTACAAATGAGTATTATTCAGTGATCACCTGTTGACTCAGGCCTTGTTTAGGATTTAAGGTTTCTGTGTATTAATCCTTTCCTGACAACAACTTACAGGTAAAATCCCATTTTAATGAATGTAATTTTGAGGTAATAAAACTATTTAGTAAAATCATCATGTAGAACAGATGCATCCACAAATCCCTGTTCATGAAGCACTCAATCTGTTAAATTAAGTGGCTGTTGTTTGAAGTCAGTATTGATGCTTTCTATTTTAATGTGTTCAATGGTAAGGTCTTGTCATGCAAAATATAGAAGAGCCTGTGATCATACCCTCTCAAGGCTTCCATTTCCTCATCTGGAAAATAATGGGAAAATGAGAGGGGCTAGATGGTCTCGAAGGGTCTTTCCAAGTTGTAAAAATTCTGACTCTTCGTCTGAAATGTCCTCAGTGGGGGCCAATGGAAGGGAAACTGAGAGGAGAGACTCAGGTTGAGTGTTAGGTCTTGAGCATCGTTAATGACGCTCAGTATTAAAGACAGGCATGGTAGTATTCACCTGCCCAGCAAATACCCTTTCAAACTGTTCCTCCATACTAACAATCCAAATACGCCATGTCTCACTTCTCAAGGAACTCACCAAAGACATCCAGTGCACAAACTCTCTCAGTTCTTCAGACATCCATCTAAACAATGTTTATTGGGTGCACCATATGTACCAGGATATGGAGATGAATAAGACACTGTCCTTGACTTCAAGGAGCTGACAGTTTCATAGTAGAGGCTGACATAAATAAATTAGGGCAATAAATCTGGTAAGTGCCATGAAAGAAGTCAGCTCAGGGTGTGGTGGGGCTCTAAACCAGTGTCACAAGTTGGTGCCCTGGAAAAAAGTCTGTCAGATGGAGATTTGTGTGCAGGAAACTTATGGGGAAATGCTTTCAATGATAACACCTGTGAGGGAGAGAAGGCAGTGGGATTGGACACAGAGAAGACTCGAACTG
Organism: Manis pentadactyla; assembly: GCF_030020395.1. NCBI lineage: Eukaryota > Metazoa > Chordata > Mammalia > Pholidota > Manidae > Manis > Manis pentadactyla. The sequence goes on along the minus strand of NC_080038.1, from coordinate 104,753,022 downwards.
TCATGCAATTACAACAAAGGTCTCAGCAGTCCCAATGGCAGTGCTGGAGCTGGGATGCCCTTCAGAGTGACCAGAATTGAAGTAAGCTCTCTTGGCCTTTATGCCTCCATGTTGATGAGCCATTGGTACAGGATGACACAGAGAAAGGGATGCAGATGACAATAATAGTTTAACAGCCAGACCATCAGGGGGAGGAAAAAAGGCCCTGATTTGTAATGCTTGCTGATTTCTATGGTATAATCACTCCCACCATGCCCAATTTCAAGCTACCAGTATGACATTATAGCTTACAAAAGCCCTGAAAATTTAACCACAGGCTCTTGTGAACCAGCAAAAGCCGACTTAAGCACACTGCTGAGGGTGTGTGACCTTGGAAGAGATGGTTCTCATTAGCTGAAGGCAATTCCCAGGGAGGCATCAGCTATCATGTCCTGACACCCCCAGCAACTAGGAGAATGAGTGCTTTAGTCTTGAAGGGTGCATCTGGGTGACACACCACAGCACCCATGATGCAGTGCATATGTTGAAGTATTTCCATCAACAAAGAGCACTTAGTTCTCTTTAACATTTTTTATCCAGTGAAGTACTTTTAATACTCCTTTAAGTATATAAATGGAATTTTATCTCTATGGGGTAATTTCGTCAAGTCATCTAATCTCTGCTTTTGTAGAAAAAAGCTGCCAATACCGACCTGCTTGCTAAGGATATTGTTGGACAAACTGGACAACTAACCGAGACACCTGAATTAACTTGCTTTTTCCCCCTCAACGGACTAATCTGACCAAATGGATTCATGTTTAATGATATTAACCAAGTTTAAGGAGTTAGAGGCCTTTGGTTCTAGTTTCTCTTTCTAAATCCAACTCTTGCCTTTCCATCCTCTCTGACACTCTGTTTTCCCATTATCCAGAGAGAGGCTGTGAACAAGGGAGGCTAACTTCCTTGCATGGCTGATGAACTAGCTCCAAAGATATCCCTAGAGTATTCAAAGGAAGGTTTGAGCATCAGAGTACCTGTAGAACCACTTAGGATAATTATATTGAATGGACTAATGATCATCTGAAAACTCAACTTATGTGCTGTGTGTATGTGGTGTTTAAATTAACTTCATGACTTACTAGTTATACTTTAAAAAAAAATGAAGAGTACCAGCTCTAGCTCAAAGGGAAACTTTCTGGGGGTATTTAACAAGTGTAAAGAAGGTTTATGAAAATCGATCAAACAAATATGTAAATGCTAAAGACCCGTCATTGAATGTAGTAAAGCATAGTCAGTTCCTGAGATTAAAGGTTCCGTGTAAGCTGTATAATTAATATTTACCAATGGCAATAGGACCTTTGTTGTTCTTCAAGGAGCTCAAAATCCTTGCCAGGCATTGTCTAATTAAACTACTCAGTGTACCTGTGCATTGGAATCTACATTTTAAAGACCTGGGCACTGGAGCACAAGTGGGCTTAAACTAAATTCATTTAGCATGCCAAGGGCGAAATTGGATATAAGACTTTCAGTCTCATGACCCAGCTGCCATTCTTCAACCGTGCCCTCCTCTAATGCACTCTATTCTAGCATAGCCTTGCCAAACAACATAGTTTCATATGTCTAGGAAGAATTAAATTGAGTGCAAAGTAATTCCAATTATAGGGAAGTTTTAGATTATTAAAAGTTGAACATATCGCCCATAATATTAATAGCATTTATGGATGAGTGAGTTAGTGCCATTCCTTGTCTATGGTGGCCTTGGTAAGAGTGGGATCAGTTGGTCAAAATCTGTTGGAATGTATGTTTGTAGGATGTGGACAATAAAAAGCCGCAGTGGCTTGGAAAATATCTCTCACCCTCTCCTTCCAGGCTTCTTATTCTTACTTCTAATCATAGTTACTATTTATTGAGTGCTATGTGCTAAAACCATTATACAAATTGCTCCTTCAGTCATCACTACCACCCTATGAAGCACATATTTGTTATCTCCATTTTATGAATGAGGCAGAGAGAGGTTAAGTCATTTACCTAATGGTATACAGCTAATAACTGGAGATGTTAGGATAAAAACTTAGATCTTCCAACCCCAAAGCCTCTTTGTTATGTTACCTCTCACTTGCTGTATTTGTTCTAGTTCCTGTATAGTATTAGGCTCTGCAGCCTGTAGACATATGTATCTTATCACCTAACCCAGAGTCCCTGAACAGGCCAAAGCCATAGCTCAGGGCTTCAACATCTTGCTCATCTTGGAGGCATAACACAGAAATCATTTCCAAATTGTTTATAACACAGTTATTTATTTCTCCCAATCTGTAATTCTTGGTACCATGTTTTTCTAACATATTACTGCTATAACCTCCCTGCTTTGTTGGTTTCAGTAATCATCATGTGCATGCATTTGGCCTTAATTGGGGCAGAGACTCAGATGCATCTCTTGGAATGGGCTCATGATCTGAAAATGACTGATGGAACCTATGTCTTTGTTCCCTAGGATGCTCTGCTCTTCAGTTTACCGTATAAGCAAGCATACCCACTAGCATATCCTGAGGAACACCCCCAAACTGTAAGAAGCCTATGATGCTGTGTTGACCATTACAGTGGAGTCCCAAGAAAAGACCTACCAAACCTACACAGAGACAGCAGCTAGAGGTGAAATTCCCAAGAAGCTGGAGTCAGATCAAGTAAGCGCAGATTCACAGGTTATCACGAGCAGAGAACTGAAAAAATCAGGAAGGTAAATATTTTTCCTATCAAAAGGTTCTGTTCCATAGGAAACCCAATCAACAGCAGGAGACTGCACACAAATTAAAAACACTTTTTTTGTTGCTGCAGAAAACATTTATAAAATAAAGACACATTGTTGGAAAGTGTGTTTTTTCTTCAAGCAACCCACAATGACAGCATATAGTCATGAAGAATAAATAAAACATATTTAAGAACAGGGAAACAAAACTTTTAACACATACTAGTGCTATATGAGGTGGTCCAGTAAAGATAAGTCTTGTTTCTGACCCAAGCTCTGGGTCAATTAAACAGTAACACTGGTATATTAGAATATAGTACCATTACTATTGATAAAGCTGGTATTGGAGAATGTGGCTTCTGTCTGTTGGCATTCAAGCTTCCCAACACCGAATCTGAGGATTAATCAGACTTCTTCATCCAGTCACCAGCATTGCTGGACTACCACATTCCTACCCAAGGGCATGCCTTTTGTAAATTGTACAGCCTGGAGGAGCACAGTGGAGTGTGGTCCCTATAGATAGCTCACTCTCAAGAGAAAGAAGTTAGGAGGGGCTGTGCTGCACATGCTTAATTCTCCTTCCAAACTAACTAGTCAGATCAAGTCACTCCTCCTTTCTGCAAAGGAATGAGTAAGGGGGTGAAGAGAGGTCAGGTATTTTTTACTAGTAGAGCTATCTCTGTATAAAAAGGAATCATCTGGAATGGGGAACAATTCCTCCCTTCTAATATACAAGAAATAATATTTATATATGTATAGATGATGAATGTATGTATTAACATATTTCATATTCAAATCACCTCTGGGCTAGAGCAAGGAAAAGGAATGGGGAGAAGAAAGCAGAGGAAAGAATGGAGAGCAAAGACAAAACCAAAAATGAAAAATACAGAGAAGGCAAGAAGTATGAGAGGAAGATAGGGAGGCCAAAGATGCCAGTTGGTTTAAATATATAGGGGGGTTCTTATAGGTTGGAAACCAGCTGTAGAAGACAGTAATTTTCAGAAGTATTTAGACTAACACCTACATATGTTTAAAATTGCTAGCATTTGCTAACCTACTGTATTAGTTATAATGCTTCTGGCTACAAGTAACAAACTCAACACAACATGGCCCAAGTAATATTTTTGTCCCCCAAATTTGAAGGTATGGGAGCTCCAGGGTCAATTAATTCAGCAGTTCAGCGATGTTAGCAGTGAACAAGGTTCTTTTCATCTTTCCACTTTATAAGCTATAAAATGCTAACTTGCCCTCACCATCTGGTTGCTTTCATGGTCTCAAGATGGCTGCCGCAGTTCCAGACATCACATACAGGCAGAACTGTCTACAGATGAAAATGGGGGAATATCCTTCTCCTGTGTCACTTTTTAGGAGTGAGGAAATCTTTCCCAGAAGTTCCTCAAACAGACTTCTCCCCACTTTCCTGGTCACAATTGTGTCGTTACCCATACCTGAACCAATAATTTAGAAAGAGGGATGAGACCATTGTGACTGACCCCATGGCTGCTGGAAAAGTATGAATAAAACTGGGACTCTGTTAGCAAGGAAGAAGGCTGTCAGATAGGCAGCTGATTGTGTCTAACACTCATATTTCTCATAATCTTCTCCTTTTTATTCATTCTTTTTTTCATTGTTCTATAGTCTGCTTCTCTCTGAATAAGTGATTCAGATGAAACTTAGGTTTACTTCTCTTTCTGTCCTGAGTACTGATAGCAAAGATTTCGCTGATTATTGTTCTAATAAAAAAAATTGACCAGCAGAGATATTAACAGTGCTGGTTTTGAACTTTATTGCCACCAGTATATTTATAATAAATCTTTTAGGGCACAAATATTTAACTGAAAATAATTGGATAATATGGTCAAGAATTGCAAGAATCCCTCAAATTGCTAAGGATTGTTGCTCAAACCAGTTGTTTGGTGTATACCAGCAAGCAACCAGATGGTGAATTTTTAGACTTTATAGCCAAAAATATTGCATCACATAGATACAGACTAAGTCATTTTTCTACTTTAATTACAGGATTGAGCGAAGGAGAAAGGTGTGTGTGTGTGTATTGTGTATATATATGAGCAGATATTTTGATACAAAAAACTCAGATTTTCTGCTCTTAATATTTGTTTCAATCTTTTTTGAGCTTGTGGAAAACATAAGCTAATTAAAGCAAAAAAAAAAAAGATGAAGATGCCATTAGCTTGGTTGCTAGGCAGCCTGCACTCTGCTTTAGACAAGGAAATAGAGAGAGCTAAAACAAAGAATCCAGATCTTCTAAAAAAGCTTGTTTGGATGCGTTTCCACCCCCACTTTGCAGGTGCCTAAGATTTATAACCAAAGAATGATAGAAGGATAAGACAATTATCTTAACATCTCTGATAAACAAAACCCTTTTTTCCTAAATTACCTTTTTGAAAGGTGCTTTTGAAGGCAGCTGGTATAGCAGAAAAAGCATATGATAAAGGAGCTAGACAAACTTGAATTTAAAGCCTAGCTCTCAGTCTTACTAGCTGTGTGTCCTTGGGCAAATTACTTAGACTTTTCGTTCTCAGTTTTCCCATCTATACAATGGGTTAGTGATCTACATTTTCTAGGGTTGTTGTGAAGAGTAAACAAAGTAATATATGTAAATGACTAGTAGCATGCCTAGCTGACAGCTATCCTCCTTTCCATATTTTCTCCATTGGGGCCAGGATGACCTTATTAGTTGATGGTGACCTAATATCTAAGTTACAATATGACTTCAGCTTCCTACTTTCTTGAAGATTTTTGATTACTGGCAGAGAGTCTCTCAGTAGTTCTAGCTTTCAAAATTATTTCACTTTCAGAAATCCACATGGTACTTGCTAAGATCAAATTAGTTAGTTCGATGTTTGCTTATCCATGGACTCCTGTTATTTTTTTCCCTATTTACTCAACAGATCAACAGCTATTGAGCACCTGCCATGTGCCATGCACTATGCTGAACTCTAGATAGAACAATCAACAAGACAGGACTTTTGTCAATAGTGTGTTGGCACCAGTTCAAAAAACTAATTTTGTGCATCTTTTTCCCAACTCTATATTTAGTGGCATCGTGTTTGTAGCTTGAAATCAGGCACTGGGAATATTTACACCATGGAAATTGGTAGTTGCTACAAACCAGAGCTTTATTCCTCCTCAGGGAGCTGTTGTTAAATATTTACTAGTTCATAACTTGTTCCTGCTCTTATGGGGTTTAAATTCTAGTGAGAGAGACAAATAGTAAATGAATAAACAAATGGATGAAAAAGATGACTGTATTTCTCCCTTTCCCAATAACTTCCAGTGGAATTGAAATTTCTATATATAGGCTACATTGTCTATGGTGGTGATTTGCAACCTCTTTTAATTTATTCCCTTGCTTCTTTAAAAAGTAAAAACAAACAAAAGATTATCAAAATGATGACTGCACATAATTTAAAAAGTCAAGAAATGCTAAAAAGTTTGTATCAACAACAAAGTAGTCCCTTGGTCTCCCTCCCACCATTCATCAGAAGCAACCACTTTCTTGTCTTTCAACTCTTTATTCTGGTATTTTCCTCTGTTTTTCTAAATACCATACTGCTACGGGTATGTCTTGAGTAATCAATTTTGAACCTTATTTGTTGACTCCCTATTCTAATTGTAGATTGTTAGCTCTTATATACTTCCTTACCCTTGTTCAAACCCTCAATATAGTCATGTCACAATTTTTAAATTCATGTTTAGTATTTTTAATATTATGCCTATCTAAACATCATCCATTATTGATCCATATGGTATCCTATGGTAATAATTCATTTCATATACAACTTTTGATTCTTACTGAAGTTAGTAATTGCTTTATTTTAAATTTGTTTACCTTAATTTGAATTTCTAGGTTTTTATGCACTGTCTGGTAGAATATAGCATCTTCTCAAAACAACTTTATACATGGTAAAACCCACAGATTCTTTATCAATTTCATTTGTTTTTCCTGGGGCTCTCTATCATCCTATTCCAATTTTAACTTGTTGCTCCCTACGGTTGCTGCACATCTGTTATGCTAGGATCTCCCTTCTCATCTCCCTGGAATTTTCCTTTCTCTTTCTTCTGTATGGATCCACTATTTTATGAGTCTCATGACTCCCATTTTCTTAGTTTATGTCCTCATTTTGGTGGAGCATGTCCTTTAGTAGCTTCTGAGAAAGGTATACAGGAGGTCAATTTTTGAGATTTTGCGTGTCTGAAAGTCATTATTCTATCTTCACTATTGATTGATAGTTTCACTGAATACATAAATCTAGGTTGAAAACAATTTTCCTTCAGTAGTTTGAAGACATGGCACATTATTTTCTCATTTCCGTTGTTGGTATTGAGAACACCAATGTCATTTTTATTTCTGATCCTTTGATTCAACCTGTTTTCACTCCTCCCCATTCTCTCAAAAACTTTTGAGAGTATCTCTTTATTCCTGATGTTATGAAATTTCATGATGATGTCTGGGTCTTTGACATGTATTACGCATGTATTTGGTGGGGCCTTTCAATTTCATTCTACCTGGGAAATTTTCTTATATTACTTATTTGATAATTTCCTCAACAATATTGCCTTTCTTTTTTCTGGAAACATCTTCTTTCTGGAAGAAGATTGGGACTCTCATCATTAAATATGAAGACATTAATTTAATCACTCTTTTATGTGGCCTACCTAACTCTCACCTTCCTTTCAATCAAGTGTCCTAGCTCTGGTAGAGGAGGGTATGCTGGATGTCTAACTTTTCCTTGCACAGACTTTCAAACAGCTCTCTCTTTTTTTATAATATGTGGGGCCTCTAATTCCTAAACCTTTCTGGGATTTTCAGGAGGCAGATCTGCTTGTTGCTTACCAATATTCTCCTTTTCAAGTATTTAGGTTTAATGGCTCTACACTCTGCTAAGTCAGTTAGCTTTCCATCTTTATGTTTTGTGGCTAGGGTTACAGACATCTCCTAATATCACGAGACTGGAAGGTTTAGTGTTTCTGCTCCTTGTTCTTGTTGTTTGGGTGTGATTTTGAGAGGAGAAAGAGAGTGAAGAAAAAAATCTTTATTTCACTAACTTTAATCAGGAAGTCATGAAGGAAAAGAAAGTTCCAAAGGGTATATATCATATTCTTTTGTTGGTTGGTTTGTCATAGTCCATTAATTTAACAAGTATTTATTAAGCTCAGGTATAACATGGTGGTTAAGAGCACGGGCTTTGAAGGCAGACTGATGTAATTACTTAAATTTACTCTGTCTTCTTTTCATTAATTTTAAATTGGGAATAATAATAGTACCAATCTCATAGAGTTGTTATGAGGATTAAATGAGTTAATATACATGAAGAACTTGTCCAGCACCTAATAACCCCTCTATAAATGTTTATTATTATTAATGTTGTTATTTTTATTATTACTATGGGCTAGGTACTCTGTAGGTGATGTAATGGAGAATCAAATAAAAATGAAATCTTTTCTCCAATGAAGGCAAACAGTTTTACCATTTCAGGGTGCTAAGGACACTGGGTCTAAAAGTGGGACTTCCTTACTTATTGATCGCAATTCAAGACTAGGACAAGGACTTGAACACTATACTTCCATGATGGTATTACCAGAGCCCTGTGCTCCTATTCTGAAATGCAAACAATAGCAGCTATCATGTATTCAGTACTTAGTCTGAACCAGGTAGTCAACATAAATGAGCCCACTGAATCCTCAGACCAAGCTGACAAATTAGGTATTCTTACCTCTGTTTTATGGATGATGAAACAAGGCTCATGGTAACTTGCCCAAGGTCATAAGGCTGGCAAGTGGCAGAGCTGAGATTCCAGCCCAAGTCTGCTACCAGAACCTGACCATTTGACCATACATTAGCCTGTTTGAAAAAATTACAGCGACTCATGTCTGATGCTTTACTCAAACAAAATAGCATTACTAAGATCTAACACTTTGATTTGAATGGGCTTATTGGATTGTTTCTCCTCTGTTATACGATGTGATAGGACTTTATGAGGACTGTGAAAAGAGAACAGTAAATCACAATGGAGAGATTGGGGGGTTGGGACACCAGTAACAAACTTCCTGATTTGATCTCAGGATGACTGGGCAAGGACTGTCACTTTGTACCTTCATATTTTGGCACAAAATAGACTTCTGAAATAAGGTTTATGTGCTTGCATTCTTAACTTTCATTCCCAATGTTTGTTTTCAATAAAACTTTATTGGCAACAGATGCATATTGCTGAAACACACATTTTGGATATTTTTTTCCAAATGTGGACTCATTTGGCTAAGCAAAGGAAATTCTCTGTATTTCTCAGTAAGCCTTGGGGAACCCCTTAAGCTTCTGCCCCTACTATTTTCCATTACCCTAAATAGGGTATCTGGCAGGGGGATGGTAGACTGAAGGGGCTGTGGTTAGGACCAAGCATTCGAGGACAGCGCGCACCACACAGAATGTCAGAAAAGGTTGCCCACAGCTCACAGTGGCTACAGTTATCTTCATACCTCACAGTATATAAAATAAGGGTACTGTGTTCATGAGTATCATATCAAATGGATTGGGCTATTAGCCATCTCTTGGTTAAGTCCTAGGGTTGAGATCATGCATTATTGGAGGTACCACCTTTAATAACAGGAATTCAATTACCCATTGGTTTCTTGATTTCTGTGTGCACCTGACTCTTTGTCCAAATGTGATGCTGTCATTTTGTTTTTCAAGTGAGGCTTTACAAGCCAGGTATATTTAAATGTACACTTTCAAGGACAAAATTCTTCAGAAGCCAGTTTTGTGTCTTTCAAGCACAGTAAATCTGAACTGATGATAGTCAACTTAATGACAGCATGAACCACTGAATTGAACAAATTCAAATATCACTGCCCCTGCCGCATACCTTGTTCTCTTGGATATAAGCTCCAAAAAGCCTAAGGTAGAGCTGGCTAAAGTCTCTGAATAAAAATTAAGGGAGACTTTCAATTATCACTCATTTATTCATCATTCATTCATTCAGGTTTAGGTCTTTACAGCAGGCAAAACCAAGAGACTGAGTCATCAGTTGTTTCACCCTTCTGGGCTGTGATGTCTCCAAGGTCATCTCTCTGGCAGAAGTTATTGCCAATCCTGTGTTACTTCTTTGGGGCAGAAGTCAGAAGCCAGGACAGAGGGTTGTGGAGCATGTCCTTCCTTCCCTTGTCTCACCCTCTACCTCTTCTTTTTCTCATTATTTATGCAGCTGCAACTAGAGACCTTTTGTGGCCAATGCTAAGAGAGTGTACCCTTGACTTATGGACAGGGCAGTTCCCACGCTGAAGGGCACAGTGGGTGAAACAGCAACACAAACCAGCTAGAACACAAATCCAGGCCCTCACAGAGTGGACATTTGTGACAGCCACTCTGTTGCAATGAGCACTGTTGCTATAGCTATGATATTACCCTTAGCTTCAGGTGCCTCTACCATACTTTGGCACTGTGTGTGTGCACACATGTACATTTGCATGTGTATGTGTGCATGAGTGAGAGATATGTGGTGGAAGTGAGAGAATCCTGAAGAATGGCTTCAGGTTTCAGTCATCTTAAGCAGATGCTGTCAATCCGTTTTAACAGGAATAAGTCTGAGAGCACAAAGGGCAGTGTAGCTCGGCCAGCTGAAAATGCTGTGGGATGGGTCAAGTCAGAGGTGAGGGTGTTTTTAAGAGTTTCAGTCTTTGCTTTTGGCTGGAGGTAGATGCAGTCTCTTTCCCAGAAGGCTCTGTGCGTTTCAAAACAGAATGCTAGCATTCTCCCTGCTTTCAGGGCCTTGCTGCTCTGTGGTTTTTTAATTCATTTGTTTTGCTAGTATAGATTTTATATTCCACCTTCCAGACTTCACTTACTGTCATAACCTACCAAAGCCCCAGAAAGCAGGCAGGCTCTTGCTGAAATCCTAAAGACAATCAAATGGAGCACCCAAGAATGTCAGGAGGGAGAGTTAGTGAAAACCCCTTAAGGGACCTCAGTGTGTACTAGGTAACTAAGGGTGGATGCCTTGGTGAGAGCATATGTCGCCCACTCACCATGCCTATTGCTATAGTGTGTGTTAAGGCAGTGGGGTGAATGGAGGTCACTGGAATAAAACCTAGGAGGCTGAAGTGCTGATTTCTGCTCTGTTATTAGTTAGCTCTCCTATCTGGGGCAAGGTTTTGGGCCTGAACAACTGGAAGAATGGAGTTGCCTTGCACAAAATTGGAGCAAGAGGATTTGAGGTGAAGATCAGGAGTTCAGTTTTGGGTACACTGAAATTTAATGTCCAAGTATCAAAGTAGGCAGTTGACTATGTAAGTCTGGGATTTATGAAAGAGGTTTGAGCTAAAGTATAAATCTGAAATTTATGGCATTGATGTAGCACTTAAAGCCTTGAGATCAGAAGAGATCACCAAGGGAGTGAGTGTAGATAGAGAAGAGAACCAAGGACTGAGCTGCAGGGTGTTCCAATGTTAAAAGGTCAAAAAGATGAAGAGGAACCCATAGGCCAAACACAAATGTCTGCAAGCTAAATTTGGTCTCTGGACTAGACCACAAGTTGGGAAATTTCACAGGAGTTCACAACTAGAAGAGACCACAGCTAATATCTGTTTCAATCAAGAATGCTAAACGAAGAAATAGGAGACCTGGGATCTGTTTGGACCTGGGTGAATGACTTTGACCAAGCACTTGGCTTCTTTAGTTCCTCTGTATCCTCAGTTCAGAGAGGAAACAAAGTGAAGCTCAGAGTGAAGGGATAAGTGACTCACCCAACATCCTGACATTAGGAACAGACCGCAGGCCAGTGTGTCTTCTATACAGTTGTTTAAAAGCCTCTATGTACATTAGAATTCCTGTGAAGCTTTTAAAAACACTGATTACTGGGTCCCAAACCTCAAATGTCTCATTTTCTTGGTCTGGATTGGGTTTGGCATTAGTATTTTTGACACTCCTTAGGTAATTCTGATGTGCAGCCTGGGTTGAAAACCCTCTGTTCTACATGAACAAGGCATGGCTGTATCTTGCTAGCCGCTACACATCTCTGCACCTTGACTTGTATTTCCAACACAAAAATGATTCACTCAGTTTTAAACTCTTTTATTCAGATGAAGATTGTCACAGGAGGATAGCTTTCTAGACCTTGTGAAGCCTGAGTAGCAAGTATCAGCTTTCCCCGAAGCTCGGCAAAATGGCATGATGATAGCTTACTTGAACTCCATCTGAAAAAGTGAAGTGTTACGGAAAACCATGAAGCCATGCCAGTGTGGGGGAAAGGAGGGAGGGATCATTCACTTTTCCTCTGTACCTTTTTGGAAAACAGATACAAGATTTGTTCCAAAACTAAATTTACAAGGTTAAGGAGCAATGCATCAGGCATAGTACAGGAATGCTGATGCTTTTACCATATTTCTACAGGGGCAGAGTCATGCTGTCCACTGTAGAAGCCTCCCTACCTAATAGTGGCTTCTCACCAAAGCTTTGCCACTTTGAACACCAACAGGATATAGGGTTTCTTGATTAAAACCCACATTCTCCATACACTACAGCATTTTGCTTGTAGCTGTGGGTGTGTGTGTGTCAGTATTGCATGTCTGCAAGTCGGCATGTGGGGGTATGTTTTTAAAGCTGTATTCTAGTGTTCACTTTTTCTGGGGAGCATGTGTCTAGGAGAATAGTCATTTTGGACTAAGACAGGATACCGACATGGACTGTGGAGACATGTTATTTACAGTCTTACCACACACACCTACCTCTCTAGTAGTGCCAGCAAAATGATTTTACTGTGTATAATGCACTGGTAATTAACCTGGTAAATTTCCTTTGCATGCCTCTTGTCTATTCCACACCTATTTTTTTAGTGCCCTTTATAACTCTAAATCATTTTCTTACTTTAGGAGCATAAAAATATATTGTGTATGGCTTGGTTTGCTCATAAAATTGTCATATTTGATATATTTAAAGATGTGAAGGCCTGGGGGAGAAGAACAGAAAAATTCAGGGAAGAAACCAAGCAAGTCCTCAGAAACAATTTTTTTTTTTCCTCTGGGTCTTCATAGCTCTCCTCCACTCAGACATGCAGCTCATAATAATGAACACAGGCTTGGAATACACTCTGAGATTGCTCTAGGGTGACTAGGGCTCAAGATAATTGTAATTTTTAAAAATAGGTTTCACTGTTGTTTGGAACCATCTACAATTCAATTTACTTTATCGCACAAGGCATGAATAATGCTATGAAAGAAAATGGACGGGCTAGTGCTGCCAGGCTGGTTCAGCATTCCCGAAGCATGCTGTTCTATGGATTCAAACAGTTGATAAGGACAGATCCAAATGGAAATGGAATTTCAGAGTATGTAATCCTGGACGCCAACTGGAAAGAATGGGAACTCCATAGTACTTGACATTGTGGACATGGAAATGGAGCTCCTACGGTTCAGGGGGACCCCCATTCACTTCTCTGGTGGCAGGCCCCCTTGAGCAGATGCAAAATGTTGGTTTGCAGAAGGAGGTAAGGAATAGAAAATCACTGGTAGTCAATTTGGCTCAGCTTGGGTTACAAGGGGAAACTCTTTAGGGGAAGGCATATTTTAATATCTGGAACACTCATAGAATTAGTCATTTGTTCTCAGGTGATATAAACATCTTGGCACTCTATGTAGTTAATTTACAATAATGAGGACACTGAGAAGTACTTTGCAGCTTTGAATAATCATTCACAATTTAAAAACTGTGCCCATTCATTTTTAAAGGATCCTACTCCCAAAGAAGCTACTCTGATAAGCAGAAAGCATGAGTCTTCTTCTTGGTCTTTTGTAGGCTTTGACCTGTGATTATTTCCATTGCTAGAATGATCACCTGTCCTTCCCTTGATGTCCAAATCCTGTCAATCAGGTCTCACTACAGAAATACCATATATACATACACCCTCTCTTCTCTGAACTTCCTTTGAACTAAAAGTCAGCACCTCACCCTCAGCACAAAATTGCTCTTCACTTGTTTCTTGTGTATTGATTGTGTCTTCCTCCAAATAGACTGCTCCTTGAGGGCAGGGACCATAGCTAATAATTCTTATGCCCCCCAACCACCCAGCACAATCAGCGTCCAATAAATACTTTGGTTTGATTGACTGATGGAACTCCACTAGCTCATGGAAGAGGGAAAACCCCATCAAATCTCTGAGAGCCAGAGGGGAACTTTGGAAGGATCCATATTATTCCTATGCAAGTATACACTCCACCCTTCTAAAACCAAATATATTATCTTGAAAGGGACTTCAGTTTCTATTTTGCTTTATCAACTACCTCTTCACCAGCATCATCGTATATTTTCCTATGAAATCTTAGTAATCCATCCAAATATTTAGATTTCGCAGAGGCCAATTTACATCATGATGAAAATACTAATTATCAAAAATAGACACACCCTTGAAGGACAGTGCTACGTTTTTCACCTATAACTCATGAGGTCTATGGGCTCCAGTGAATTAAAAAGGTCTTTTATTTTATGAAGGCAACATAATACTTACCCTTCACAGGTGAGAAAACACATTTATTCTCAAGACCTCTATTGCTGTCCAACTTAAATGAAGGTACTCAAAGTTTTCCATTTGTGGATGTTTTCCTCCAAAGAAACACCCGGGTCAGTCTTAATTCATGTGATTTGTTATTGTCAGAGTGGTGAGTGGTTTTGCTTCACAACAGAGAAATTGCTTTGTGTCCATAAAGTCAACAAGACAGACTGTGCTGTAGAAAAATGGAATTAAGTTAGGTAGATGTGGCTTGATTTTAGAGTCACCAGAAAGCACAAGGAGTCGCTCTGAGGTATCCTTTATTTACAGCCTCTCTCTGATAACGCCATTCTTCCTCTTCCTCTGGCTCTCTGCAGGAATGACCCTGTCTTTGCTATGATGGCCTGCCTTGCTTTGCTTATAGCTCTGCTATCCATTAATGGATTTGCTTACTTTATAAGGTACATTTTTTGTTCTTTTTGTATATAAAAATACAAGCCCATAATAGTTTTGTTAATATTGATTTCCAGGAAGTCATGTTTCAGTACAATTTCCTCATTACATGACCCACTGATTTTCTTTTTTCCATAGTGATTTACCATCCCTATTGGCCTCATTTAGAGTGAAGTGTTTTCATGATGCCAAGAATAACTTCCTCAGCTATGTTGTCAGTGTTGTTGCCTGTGAGTAGATCTAGCTGTTGACACTATCGTGAAATAAGAGAACCAGTATTTTAGGGCCTGTCTATACACTATCTGTGCTTCCTTTTCTGATGGCAGTCTCCTAGAATCACCTCCTTCCCCAAATGGTATGGACTGGTACGAAGCAGACATGGGATATTTTAATAGGTTCTAAGAATTAGGCAGACTGGCTAGAACCCAAGATTTAGGAAGAGTGGAACCAGTTCACAGGATTGTAGTGGGGATTAAATAAACTAATGTGAGGAGAACATCTAGAACAATACCTGTCTCACAGTAGGAGCTCAACAAATGGCAAACCTCATCTCCTTCTCAGGCACACGGTTACACGGTTCTGACGCTCCTGCTAATTGTTGGGAGCCCAGGATCCTGACTTTGACACTCATACCTTTTGCCTAGGGTATCATATTCCATATTTTTACTATCCTTCTTCCTTGGACAAAAGTTGTCCTAGCTAGTCATCAACATTGTCATTATCAAGTCTTTGTCTTCTCTCTCAGATCCCTTGATAGGTGACACACTACTCTGATGAATTAATTCAGGTTCAGGGATAAAAAGCTGAAGATGGCTTAATATGATACCCCTTTCTTATAATCTTTGCATTTTAACAGTTAGACCCTCCCTATATTAGGATGATTTAGGGAAAGTGAAATAAGAAATCAGCCACAAACCTCCCACTGAGGGAACCTTTCCACTATACAAACCACACTTTTGATGTCTCTTTGTAAAAGTGATCCTGACAACGATGTAACATATACTTGGTAGGGAATGGAGTGGAACCATTTTAGTAAGTTCCAAGAAAAATGTCTACTGTATTAAGAAGCTGTGTAAATTTGGATAAGACACTAAACTTCTCTTGGCCAAAATTTCTCATTTGTAAAATGAAGGAATTGGATTAGATGATCTTTAAGAGTCTTCCAGCTCTGATAGTCTAATGGGCCTGTAAAATCCTGGATTGAAGCTATTGCAGGTGACTCTTAGTGTTTAATATGTTTGCATTACTGTGAAAACCCACTATTATTCAATCTCTCCAGTATTAGAAACTTGATAAAACCACACAGACTAGTAGGTAGCTTATGATTGTTCAAACACACTTGATAAAGACATTATTTCAAAGGAAACTTTTCTTTTCATTTCTGTGACTATGACATATCCCTGCTCAGAACAGAAATTAAATGTCTTTAATTTAGCTGCTGCCAAAGAATAAAGTATTTAATTAACATCATTAGATACTTAGTGAAAATAAAAGCCATCCAATCAAAAAACTTCCCCCTCTAGGGAGATTTGAGGAGTAATAGGCTCAGGCTACCCAACACCAAAACATCCCATGGCAAGGTGGAAAAATGGAGTCGTACAGCGGCCTATGCTACTTGTCAATCTCCTTCCCACCCTACCCCTCCACAAATGACTGGTGTCACTGGTCACTGGTCTTTCCCAGGGAATGGACTGGTTTTTTGGGCTTAGAGTGAGCCCAGTATGCAATTCTTGGGAAGGGAAGACAAGAAGGAAAAAATAAATCATAGGGGAGTTTGTTTAGAGCTGGTGGGCTGAAGGGCAAAGAAGACTGGAGAGGAAAATGATTGGAGAGGCACATGGTTGGAGAGGAAAATGACTGGGAAGGAAAATGAGTTTGAGACAACAGGTATTTCAAGTGGTCACAGAAAACTCAGAGATGAGAGAGAGGCACATCGTTTCCCAGAGTCAGTTGGTCCTTGGTTCTTAAGCTAACAAAGCACAAAAGATGCCCTCTCTTTGCTGCCTTCCTCCTTCTCTGCCCACCACGGCTGCAATCAGAAGAGCTGAGCCGCTGATGAGTTTCTGTAATAGACGGTGATTACTTGCATGAGAGTGACTCTCTGTTCCTTCCTTTTCTGTGTGTTTTGATTGTTTAAGTTTTTTTTCAGAAAGAAAGACATGCAAAGGACCCAACCACCCCAAAACAAAGGATTCTTTGAACTCCTCCGTTCTCCCTACTCAGAACCAGACTGACTCGTCTTTCTATAAAGCTCCCTCGTGCTTTGTAATACTAATGATGATAATGATAATAATGAGTCCTTATGCTTTCATAGTGCTTCATGCTTTCCAGAACACTTTTGCATACATTATCTCATTTGAGTTTCAAAACAACTCTATAAAGCGGGAAATGCAAGAGTTATTATATTGCTAGATAGATGAAGACACTGGGGCATGAAGAGGTTAAATTATTTATCCAAGGTCATCTGGCTAATTAATGACAGAATCTGTACTAAACCTCAGGTCTCTGAATTGGGAGTCCAGTTCTCTTCCTACTGGAATGTATTCTGTAGCATGATTATTTTTACAGGTGTGCCTGCTTTAAGACAATTCACTACACATATGAAACAGATAAGTTAGGGAGTGATGCTTTACTTTGCCAAAAGATTCATGTGCTCAACCCAAGAAATCACTACAGGGCTCTTTTAATTGTCTCTGCAGGACAGCAGCTCCCACAGTGATAAGGGACATATTTGTTGGCAGACAATTAGAAACACATTAATTGTTTGTTTATAAACCAGTGGAATCACTGAAATAAACTGACTGGGTCGCTGGTACTTAAAGCTACAGCGACATTATAGACTTTGAGCAACTTGACAAAGCATTTTGATTCAGTGGTTGTTTTTTCCGCTCAAGCTCTTGGCTTTAATACATTCCACAGGATAACCATTAAGGGGTTATGGAAAAAGTGAAGCCAAACCGTAGCTCTGAGTTCCTAAGACAAAACAGTACAAAACAATCACGTGGGCTGAAGCAAGGTCCCTTCCAGGTCTTTAAGTTGCCTGGTTAGATCAACTGAGATGACCTACCTTGCTGTGTGGGTAGACATCATAAGCTTCTATGTGTCTAGTAATTGATTTGTAGGAAGTAATTTACATTCACTGCAAATTAATGGGCATGTTTGGAGAGAATCAGGTTTAAACTGTGTCTATGTAACACTCAGACAAGAGACCAATTCAGTAAAAGAAAAAAAAAACTCAGCCAGCCCGCTTGTTTGGAATCATGTAGACAAAGCGACCAACTGATTGAATTTTTCCACTTTTCAGCCTGTTGCTTTGGCAACGCATAGATGCAACTTTGCAAGATAAGTGGTCTTGTGGGCAGAAATCTGGGCCCACAGCCAGGGACCAAGGATTCAGGACCCAACTCTGCCTCCGGCTAGGGGATCTCTCACACAATTTGCTTAATTTTGTTTTCTTTCTTTAATGTGCTTTTGTGTCTATAAAATAGAGATTAGTAAGTCTTGGCCCTGGGATTATTAGAATATATACTATGGCATATGAGAAAGGATGTTGTGTTCTTTAAAAGTACTCAGAGGTGTTTTGAAAGTGCTTTTGATGTGGGGTCACCATTTTATTAGTCTGAGATACCAACCCCATGCAACACCCTCACCCCTCCCTTTTGATGCCCCTTTAATAGCATTTTCTTTCTTTTTTTTAATTAAGGTACCTTTGATATAAAATCATAAGAAGGTTTCACATGAGCAGCATTGTGGTTACTACATTCACCCGTGTTATCAAGTCTCCCTCCACACCCCATTGAAATCACTATCAACATAATAAGATGTGATAGTTACTACTTGTCTTCTTTGTGCTATACTGCCTTCCCTGTGACCTACCTATATTGTGAGTGTTAATTATAATGCCCCTTAATCCCCCTCTCCTTTAATAGCATCTTCATTTTTCTCTTTTGGTCTTTGTAACTCTGCAAGTTGTGAGAAGCCAGGATTGCTGCATTCCTTCGCTGTGGGTACTATGGGAAAAATCCAGTGAGGTTATTCTCTTGATTATCTTGTGTATTTTTAACTTCTATCACAGGGCAAATTCACCCTGGGTCTGCAAAACACGCAGCCTGCTGTGACCCTCTGATTTAATGCCTGTTATAGGTGTCATATAAATAAAATCCAGTTGATTAAAGGACCCAGCAGAATTCTACTGACTTTAAAGTATGTGACGCTTATCAATCCCTACTTTGGCAGTAAGGTAAGGAGCATCGCTTTGTCTTGCTGCACTGTCTAATAAGGTATCCACAAGCCACAAGGAACGATTGAGCACTTGACATGTGCTCAATGGAGACTGAGATGTGCCATAAGAGTGAAATACACACTGGATTTAGAAGACTTAGTACAAAAACATGTAAAAAATCTCATTAAACTTTTTAAAAATAATGACACATGTCAAGATGATAATACTTTGGCTATACTGAGTTAAATAAAGCAAATTATTAAATTAGTCTCACCTGTTTCTTTTTATTTTTTTTAATTGTGACTACTAGAAAACAGCATTATATGTGGCTCATGTTATATATTTATTGAATAGCGCTGTCTTCAAGCAGTTTTGTAGAAGTGAGGCAGTGCACTTTGAGGATAGTGCAGCTTTGACTTTGTAGAACCCTTCCTTATACATTTGAATTCAACATTTGATTGCTAGTTCCTCAAGGGCAGAGGTAAATCTCTATTTAAAAAAAAATGTTAATGCATAGCACCTGATGTGGTACTGATAGGTACTCGTAAAAGTTTGGTGAATGAATCAACTAGTGAAAGATAGTTGAATTTCACAGGGATTTTCTTCTGGTTGTGATTGTGTTATTATTGGTGATCTTCACTGAATGCCAGCTACTATGTCGGGCCCTGGCCTAGGCTTTGTGAGAGATGGCATGGAGTCTCTGCCTTCAAGGCGATTCCAGTCAAGTGAGAAAGACAAATTATACCAACCCAAGAGAGTCAATAGATGCCATGTTGCCCATAAGGCACCAGAATATGGTAGAACTTCAGAGGAGACAGATCTGTGGAAGAAGGCTCCTCAGAGACCCCGCACCAAAGCTGGATCTTAAAGAAGGAAGGATAGAATTTGTCTGGGTCACAGGTCATGAACTGGTAACCACTTTCGTTTGAACCTTATGGTTATAAAAATAGTAGCCAGAATTTTGAAATTGTGAGATTACAAATAAAAAATTTGGATTTCTGGGTGTTCTTTAAAAGTTGGAAGATCCATCAACTTTGGGTATCATTGTGGCAATTGGATGGAACTCAGTACTACTGCTCTTTTTGGAAGGGGTATGCTCTCTGCAGTTTAACACAGTTTCCATCACTCTCTCTTGTCTTTATGAAGCCTATTTCATCAATTTATACTAGCTGCGTGGTCCCTATAGGTATCCTAGACAGAGAAAACAGCATACACAGAGGCTTGGAAAAAAGTTTTGTCAAATGTAGCCTGTAATGGGAGAGTATGTCACTTTGTGTCCAGTCTATGTGGCCAAAATAAAGGCATTAGTCTTTGCAAATTCTAGTATAGTGGTGGCAGGATGTAGGGAGAGGATATAAACACATCATATCGTCCCCATGTGCTATTTACTTTTGCCATACCAGTGTACCATATCTGAGACTTAATTATCTCTGTGACCAAACCAACCACTTGCCTAAATGGGACAGTGAAAGGTATACTTTAGTGAGTAGCCTGTGTGAGAATAGATTTACATGGTAATACCTTGTGCCATTGGGATCAAATGAAATGTTCAGCTATTTGGTTTAACTCTCAATTACAACCCTACCTCTTACTCATTTAAATCATCAGATCATTTGGTAAAGTTGATATGTTCCTGGAAATGTATCACTAAATGCCAAAATTATCACTGTGACTGACTGAAAGCTACATCCCAGCCTCATGCCATAAATCCTTACTGATTTTAGTCTATTTTTGAAGCCACCAGAGGGCCCTGGGACTCATGGTGGTAGAATTTGTCTGGATTTGCCATACTCAGTATGTCTTGTATGAAATTTGCCACCTCAGTTAGAAAGAGTAGATACTGAAGTGCCAGCTCTAAAGCAATTCAAATAGATAACCCAATACTAAGAAAACAAATACTCAATTCTATAACAAAATATTTTATCTAGGAATGATCAGTAGTAAAAACAGATGGCTAGAAGTCATTGTCCAAATACAGCAATATACAGTAACGGTTTGGTCAAAAGTAATAAATCTAGTTTTTTTCATTTTGCTTGAAATTTTATTTTTTTTACTGTATTGTGAACATAAATATAATATATAAATATGGTTGATATCCAGTGTTATATTGGTTATGGTGTATGACATAATGATTCAACAATTAATATACATTATTAAGTGTTCACCACGTTTATAGTTCTCATCTGTAAACATACAAAGATATGACATTATTGATTATATTCCCCATGCTGCACTTCCATCGCTGTGACTAATTTATTTTATAATTGGAAGCTTGTACCTCCTTACTGCTCCTACTTTGCCCCCCCCCCCATGGCAACCACCAGTCTGTTTTAAGAATCCATACATCTTCAGTGGTATCCCTGTCAAAATGACAGTTCATGTCACCTGCCTAGATGTTTTGGCTCTAACATGTCAAAACAAGAAACACAGCTCAGTTTTGGGCAGAATTAGCCTTTTCTTTGTATACGCCTTGCAATAGTTCAGGAAGGTCTGTAAAACCTCCACCTGTGCCTTCTCTCTTTCCTACTGAGACACAAAACGTATTTGAGTTTTTTTCACTGGTTCTTACAAAATCAATGTAAATAGCAGAATAGTCCTACCTTCAGATAAACAAAGTACCAAGGTTTTAAAAATTTTGTTCATGATGATAGATGTTTTCTTTCATTTGTGCATAAATTTCGACATAATGAGAGTAAAAAACCCCAATCAACACCACTTTTCACCACATGAGTGAAAAGTGAATAGCAACAGGGATTGATAGCCTTATAGGGAATGTTCTTTTTATTTTTTACTATTTTGGCATAGGTGGAAAAGGATGGCATTACCCTAGAAGAACATAGCTCTTGGCTTCCAGACCCTTTTGGCATTTGGCTTGTATCAGGGATTCTGATGGGAAAAGATAGGGAAAGCATACATTTTCCTTAATTGCCGTGTAGTCACAAACTTGCAGCTGGCTGTGTCTAATCAGTCAAGAAGCCAAGTCAAGAATTCCATCCAAATGGAATGTCTGAAAGTGTAAACTCTTGGTGAATATTAAATTAATTCAGTCTAGAAAAATTGGCAGGTCAATAGAAGTCAGGCCAGGAAAGGAAGTGTTTAGAAGAAAGTGAAGCTGATGCCCAAATGTATGTGGATTTTGGCAGATTCTCTTGCTTTCTCCTTTGCCCTTCATGGCGAGGTCTGTATCTCAGTAGAAAGATCTAGGTGTTCCTGCTGAGATGTGAAAATAAAGAACAAAAGGGAAGTAGATTCCTCTCTGGCCTTGCTCTGTTAAGGGGAACTCAGGTTTATGCAAGGGTTATGTGAAGAGTCATGTTTTACAACTTGTCTGAATCTTGAGCTGTTGGAATTTCAACACATTATGGGCTGGGTGTAGTTGGCTATTGCCTTGGAAATTTGTGATAGGCTTGTCTTGGTAAAATGAACTTAACTCAGGGCTAAATCAATTAGTGATCTTCAGTTTATCAAAGACCCTTGTGAGCAGCATATGTGAAAGTACTTAAGGTCCATTTTTATTGGCAAGCAAGAGTAAAACAAAACATGGAGTGATAGAAATAACACAAGATCAGGCAATATAATGTCTACATTCTTCTTCCAGTCCCTATATCCTTCTCTAGGTCTCTGTTTCCTCATTGTGGGGATGGGGACTAGCCTGACAATACCAAATGTAACTGCTTACTCTGAATCGCTAGAATTCTAAGAAACATTTGGAGACACAGAGAAGAATATGAGGAACCTGTTGACTATTATTTCTTTATGTGAAATAAGTAGGTTGGTTTCGCTGAAGATAAAGATGTTCAATTTTAAAGGTTAATACAGATCGCAGATAACTTCCTCTTGTCATTCAACCGTGTACCTCCTAGCCCTCTCTTGCCAGACTTATGTGTACAAGTTAACAATTCAAGGAACAGGGAATTTGGCCCATTTAAGCATCAGACTTATAAATCATGGGCAGATGATCTACTCACTCCATACCATCTTATTGCTTTCTGGGATACCTTCTGTCATTAATCTTGCCTGCATAAACAAGGGTGCCACTTAAGATGGTATAACAAAAAGCCAGTCCTGAGAGTCAGAAGAGTGGGATTCTGTCTGAGTTGATTTTTTTCGAAATGTCAGATTTTTATCTTTTTCTCATTTTTGTCTATAAAACAAGGGTCCCAGATTAAAGTTTGACTGGTGTTCTTCCTTGCCCTCCAAATCTATGACTCTAATCCCCTCTAAGAGATGGAAGTACCTGAAGACATTTACCTTTCTTTTGTAGTGCATGGAGGTAAAGCATGGTACCAAACCTAGCCTTTAAAAAAAATAGTGAATATTAATCAATCTCATGTTCACGGAGTTCAACTTGTATAGTTACTTTCTTAGGCAAATAAAAGAAAAAACCCTAGATAAGCACAGTATCTATACCATAGCTCAATGCTCTGTCCTAGATCATAAAATTTTGTTTGTAAACTTTCCTTCTAATGTTTTCACAGAAAGGAAGTCGTGCCAGTGCAAGCTTCCAGATCATCTCGGAGGTCCAAAGTGGGAGGTTCCCAAGGCTCTCCTTCAGGGAGTCTAACTCTAGTTACCTATGAAAAGTCCAACATAGCGATTTATGAGGTAGGATATCCAACAGGTATCTAACCTGCTGCCTTCTTGGGTTTTAAAATGAGTCGGTGACTTAAGACTTAGTCTTTGGACAAAAATACTGAGGCTTTTGGTAAGTCTTTCCTTTTTGTCTGTTATACACTTATGGGCTTGTTTGGATGGCATTTTTGGCACTCATATTCCTTAGCAATTAATCTACTTCCCTGTAACCTTATTGATCTTTCAACTCCATTCATTTACTATGCATGTGGAAAAAAGCCCATGAGACCTTAACACTTAACTGTTTCACTCATTCTAGAAGATACAGCTATAATAATAGAAGAAATGACTTCCTGAGCCAGCTGTTTGTGATGGGATGTCTAGAGACATGTTTGTGTAGAGTACAGTTTGGGGCAAATTCTCCCCTTCAAATTCTAGTTGTTCTTCTAATACTTGTTATCTTCCGATATTATTACAATCTTTTAAAAATTATTCACTTATTTCTTTTTCACAGCCTGTACTGCTTCTTGGATTAACAGGTTACCTTCTGCTGTGTAAAATCGAATTCTTTATTATTTCACTTAAATTTCTGTTTCTTAAGGCTTAAGAAGCCACCCCTGACCCCTTGTTCTAAGGTACTGGAATTTGGCAACCAGAATAAATCTTGCATCAGTTGGAGAGATGGACTGTTTCTTCTCAGCAGGAAAGAGTTAAGCAGGGGGTAAAAGGGAAACTAGATCGCCTTTCTGTCCCTCCTAAGTGAGGCCTTCCCAGTGTGGTTTCCTGGTTTTGTTTGAAGATATACCCAAAAGCAGCAAACATTCTCAACTTCAATAGTAACTACTAAGTAAGTTCAGAACAGGGCAGAGTAAGTTTTCAGATTGTCTACCACAGTGGATTTTCCAAGTGAATGCTCTCTTCCATTGGATATGTAATTGACAGGGGCCTAAAATACCAAGACCGGCATGGTATATGTTTGCTCAGTATACCTGAATGCTTTGACTTAAATTTGTGGCAGGAAACCCCCGGATCTTGCCTTGGACTTAATTTAATCAAAGTGGAGATTTGCTTCGAATGTAAACTTGAGGTATTAGGGAATTGACAACTCTACTCTCTCAAAGACCGGAGACAAGATAATTATATAACTTGTAAAAGTAAAATGG
Source organism: Manis pentadactyla (assembly GCF_030020395.1). Lineage (NCBI taxonomy): Eukaryota > Metazoa > Chordata > Mammalia > Pholidota > Manidae > Manis > Manis pentadactyla. The sequence continues at coordinate 104,728,392 of NC_080038.1, read as the reverse complement.
AATGGGCTAATGGCTTTAAAAATGTATTGACACCTGTAAGATTCTGAAGTAAATCTCAATAACCTAAGGCAGTGTCTTGCTTTCTCATCTGTAAAATGAAGGGTTGAACTAAATTCTTAATCTTGGCTGCTTATTAGACTCCCATGGGAAACTTAAAAAAAAAATCTATGCCCAGGCTCCACTCCTAGTAACGCTGTTTCAGTTGGTATGGGGTTTGCTGAGGCATTGGTATTTCTTTTTTTAAGTTCCTATATATACAGCCAGGGTTGGGAATTGCTGGACTAAGAAACCTCTAAGGCCTCTTCTTGCTCAGATATGCTATGATTCTCTGATTCTGTGGAAGAATTTATGTGTTGAATTGTGGTGTGTTTTATTTGGTGGAGTTGGAAGGTTAGAGCATAGAATTGAGAAGGGAAAAAATAAACATCTGTACGTAACTGGCCTTTAAGAATCTGTCAGATATTTCCTCATTTTGGAAAGAGGCAGAGAGTTGAGTTAGTTCCCATAGTGACTTTTGGTCAGTCAGATCGTGAGTATTTCTGAACTGTGTAGGCCAATGAGGGCCTCTACCTGCACAAAAGGAGGGTGTGAGTGAGAGTAATACCACACAGTGACATGAAGATTAGCATGATGGCAGGGTGCAAGGGAAGACAGCTGAAGCCCGAAAACAGCCTGGTGAAGGGCTGAAGAGGACTCTGAGAAGGAACATAAATTAACTGGATCAACAGATCAAACAAAGAGGTCCAGTGTGCCATCTGAAATGGTTCTCTATTAAGAGTGTTTAAAAGAGATGTGTTATCTACTTGTTGTGTAAACTAAATCAAATTCTTAAGAATTGTTACTGGAAGGTCTGGAAGTTCCAAATAATGTGCCTGGAGTAGCAGACACCAAAGAGCAAAGGACAGGCTTCACTAGGGCATGCTCTAACATTGTACTACATGGACACAATTCACACTTTGATTATACACACAGATGCATAACATTTGGAATTGCACAGGAAAATCAGCCCTTGTTTCACACACACTCTTAGAGATACGAAAGGAAAGCTAGAGGACCAGATCACTGGGGAGAAAAAAGCTGTGAGGGGCAGATGCAGAGGGAACACATCATGATCTGCTGTGATAGCCACAGTCTAAGGGAGGGGGTGAGGTGGGTAGCAGTGCGACCCTGGCACACTCAGCTAGAACTCACTGAACTTATCCTCCCTCTTCATTCTCTGCCTCTGCCTCTCAATCTCTCTTGGTGTTTTCCTCTTTGTCTCATTTCTCTCTCAGCTCCTGCACACCCTCTCCATTCATTTCCATTTCCTGGGGCCCTTTTTCTATCTTCCCACCTTCTTCTATATCCTTGATAGCTCCTGCTTCACCCCTCTCTTTTCCCCCAAGCATCTTCTCTCTCTCATACAGGAATCAGATCATCAAAGCTGAAAAGGACCTAAGAAATCATCTAAGTTGCCCAGTTCTTTCAGGGAGGCAACTGAGGCTCAGGCCAGTTAGGTGGCTTCCCAAGGCCCGCCCCTGAATTTGAGGCAGAGACTGGTTTAGGACTTAGTTGTTTTGACTTAGTTAATACACCATGGCATTAGTGCAAAACTGATGGGCTTTAAATTACTTTGAAAAACTTTAGTGGATAGAGTTTGATGTTTCTTCCTCTTAATTAAAAAGTGAATGATGAATGAAGTATTTTATCATTCTTTCTCTTAAAAGAAAAAACAAAACAAATAGTGCATGTGTGGTAAAGATAAAACCTGACCATTTCCTCCCTTTTCCTCATTATTCATGAAGTAGGACACACACAGACTCAATAAAAATTTGCTTTAAAGTTTGTAAGAATTATTTAAATCTTAAAATAAACCCACATGAATCTCCCAGACCAAAGAAAACCCATGGGGGGAAAGAGCAATAAAGTAGGAGATGGGAGACCTTGATTGTGTTACTTCTGCCTTCAGGAGAGTCATTTAATCTTTTCAGACTTCAAAAATAAGAAGGGATTGTACTAGGGATATCTAGGATGCTTTCCAGCTTTCAAATTTGGTGATTTGACTGGAAAAAAGCTCTGCTTAACTACTTCTCAAACTTAATAAACCAGAGAGAAGTCTAGCCCATGTCTGTAATGGGGCTGACTCCAGGAAGAAGGTATCAGGTGCTTGGTATGGACAGAGACAGGGCTGCTAGTATTGATGTTCAGGTTGTGCACAGCACAAGGGCACCATATCCAAGAGGGTACTATTTACAATGTAGACATATCCTAGCTTACATAAGAGTGAGGCAGGAGAGGGCAAAGAGATTCTAGCCTCCCAACCTACTTTTGGAATTCAGTGGTGGTGGGGGGCCTTCGCATATCTACATTTATAACAGCACTTCCAACTATGTATGTTCATAGCCACTGGTAAACATATGTGCACCTGACTATGCGCCATCTTGACCATGATGCCCCAAGGGTTTCTTGAGGTTACTTCTTTCTCCTGCCTACTATTCTTGGAGGCCCAATTTCAGCTTCTCACCTCCACCTCGATAACCCAACTCCCAAACTGATGAAGAGGCCTCACCTGTCAGGTAGGGCTGGGTTGTGTGTGAAGTATCTGTGCTGCTAGTGAAATGTGTTCCCTGGTGTCTGGAGGATGTTTGAATAAATGAGAGGGTAGTACATGCCTGTGTGTAGACAACCAGGGCTGCTGCCCAACATCACAGGGCTGCCACAGGTTGTAAAATAATATTTTCACATAATTAGTTTTTTACTTGAAGGAAAGCATCCTTTTCTAATTAGCTCAAAGGTGCCCTAGTGACTAGCAGTGACCATGGGCTTGGTAATATAGTTACAAAGGTGCTGGGAAGCCAATAAAAGGCTTCCCAGTATATCCCACATATTGTCCGATTTTGTAAATTCCCAGTTAGAGTTTTATTCTTTTAGAATAACCTTAGCCTTTGATCTCTCTAAAGGGCAAAGTCCCGTGAAGGGTAAAACTTCAAATTCATGTTAGGCAGTCATTACTCCTATGATTAAGTAAATGTTGGATGGGGCCTGAGAGTTAGCCTTTCCATGCCAGTTCCCAGGTGAGCATGATGCAGCCAGCCCTGGAATTGCTGGGCAAGAGAAAAGAAAGGCTGCCTTTGGTGCTTTGACTATTGGGCTGCATGCAGGCACCCATCCTAGACTCCCTTTTTGAATTCCGTGGGTGTTGAGCCTGGCTGGCAGTTTTGTTCAGCTGCTGGAGGCCTCTGAGAGCCATACAGTAGTTAAACGGTTTTGAGCTGCTTGGCAAGAAGATGCCCTCTAAGACAAAGTGTGGGCAAGTAACTCAGATGCCTGCAGCTCCCATTAGCCTTTGCCGCTGGCTGGTCTCCAGATGCAGTGCCACAGCTGGATATATTCCTTAATAAGACAGTGGTTACACATTCTTAGTCTCAGAATTTGACTGCACACAGTTCTCTGCTTTCTGTCTACTTGATGACAAACTGGTGCAGCTTGAAATGCAATCTCTGGGCTATAGGTAATAGATGTGAAAGCACTTTGAGGAGTAGAGAGCACTGTGGAAATGTAAGGCATTATTATTATTACAGAGAAAAGGGAATCTATATTTGTATTGCTTTTTTAAAATTTGGGTTGGACAGAAACTAAATAGGGCTTGATGACGGATGAATCCTTGAGGCTATGCGCATAGAAGAAAATTATCCATCAGGCATAGGTGTGAAAGTGAAGACAATAAAACCATTGTTGTTTTTGACTTGACAGCAGCCTTGGAAATAGACTTTGAAAGAGTCTAGATTATGCATATTACTATGGTAGTACATTTGTGCATCTCCCCAAAATGTTTAATCTACATTTAAGCCAATTGGTTTATGATTAAAGCATAAGAGGGCCCCCACATGGCCCGCCGCACAAGAGAAAAATGGATCAAGGTAAATATGGGAAACGTTAGCTGCACTACATCTCCTGCTCTACATCTCCCACCACAGATGCCTCAAGGCAGTGAGAATTGCAACCACCAATGATCACAATCAATTGCAGGGAACTGGGCGCTCCATCACTTAGGTATGGGTAAGTGAAATGGCCTAGCACTTTCTGTAGTGAGGTGAGCAAGTCATTGCAGAGAGTGCTGTATTTCCTTTCCTGGGCTCTGCATACCTACAGTTGTTTCCTTGTCTTTAGTTAATTGGAATTTTTAACTTTAGCTTCTCGTTGTGACCTCATTTTTAGCTCAGGATGCAGAATGTCCACAGGGTAGAGAGTGACAGAGGAGGAACAAAGCCTGTTTGGGTTGATGGTCTAACTATAAACCCACCATGTGTCTTATCACCATTCTCTACCTTTTCTTTCTAGGGTGATTGTGTGTGGCTGAAAAAGTTCCTCTCTGGAGATTTTGGAGACATTAAGTCCATCAAATCAAGGTCAAGTGATATGTTTGAAATGGTATGAAAAACCCTCATTTATATACATTCCTATTAAAACCAATCCTTTCTCCAAAGTAACTAATACCAGCTGTTAAGAAGACCCCTTAACAAATCAGTACAGGGCAACTGCAGGGTTGCTACTGGCTTGATATGACCACATAATGGGCTCTGAAGTCAAAGAGATATGAAGGATTCAATTCCCAGCTCCAGCACTTGAGAGCTATACTTAATTGGGCATTTCACCTAAACGTTTTGAGCCTTACTTTCCTTATCTGTAAAAATATATTAATGTCTACTTCCCAAGGTTGGGATGAGGATTGAAAGAGAGAATACATATAAAGCATCTTGCACATTTTCTGACATATAGCTTCCTTGTAAAATTGTAGCTCTTATGATTATTGTTAAGTATATATACCATAATCATTCAAAATCTCTAGTTACCAGACCTGGAAAACTCATATGGTAATTTCTATTTACGTAAGAAAAATGGTCATTTCCCCAATCCTACCAATTATGTTCAAAGAGTCCTTGGATGGTTTGTTTAAGGAAGTATTCTATAGAAAAGGCAGGGATGGTGATGATGGTGATTCCGCCCAAGCCATTTAAAATCTTGGCTCTTCCTTGAGCTTTGAGTCCATAAAATATTTGTGGACACACTGATTTCTTCAGACTCATGAGAGTGGGATTTAGGAAGGTAGTGATAGATTTCTTCACATTTATGAAGCAGGCAAGTTCGAATCAACCCAACAGATTTGAATCAGGCGCTTGATCCAGCCAGAGCACTGTAGAAATGAGAAAACAAAAGAAATGGGAAAATAGAAGAGATGTGGCTTGCAAGGGACAGGATGTGCCCCAGAGGTCAGAATGAGATGATGTGATTTGGTATTTCCCTCACATGTGGTTTAAAACATTTTTTTAATTGAGTATAGTTAATATACAATATTATATTGGTTTCAAGTATACAACATAGTGATTCAACAGTTACAACCTATATTAAAGCCTCACCCCAACTAGTACAGTTACTATCTGTCAACATAGAAAGACGTTACAGAACCGTTGACTATATTCTCCATGCTGTACTTCCATCCCTGTGACCAACTTATATTATGATTGAGATTTCCCTTACATGTGGTTTTGATGCCTGAAGCTGAAGGGAAAATAATGAGAGATGAATCCAGAAGTGGGACCAGGGTCAGAGCTAGAATAGGCAATTGCATACTGGTTTGACAACCCAGGATGCTAAACAGAGCAGGATCCAAAGGATGGAGCCAAACAGGGCCAAACTTGGGGAAGCTGATAAACTAAAAGGATGGAAGTTAAAGAACACACTCTTCTTTCTGTCTTTTTGTTCAGACACACTATAAAACGCAAATTCTGGATCATCCTAACTCTTAACTTGCTTTGTGCCTATGCTTGAACAGCCAAGTATTGTGGTAGAAAGTTATGCAACAAGGTATATTGTTTCTACTATAAGTTCACATTTCTCATCATAAAATGTCCCTTAACACTGTCTTCTAAGTCTGTTATACTTCACTGGTTAATTCACTTTCTACAGCCCATACTCCAAAGCTTCTCCATACTCCTTAAACCTCCTGTGTTTTTTTCTTCTATTTTTACTATTATCATCCTGGTCCAAACCACCATCATCTCCCACTAGAACTACTGCAATTGGCCTTTTTTTTAAAAGAGAATTTATTAGAGCAGCTTTAGGTTCACAGCAAAACTGAGCAGAAAGTACAGAGTTCCCATATACCCCCTGCCCCCACACCTGCATAGCTTCCCCACTTTCAATATCCTGAATCAGGGTGGTACATTTGTTATAATTGGCGAGCATATCATTATCATCCAAAGTTCATAATTTACATTAGAGTTCATTTTTGGTGTTGTATATCCATGGGTTTTGACGGTTGTATAATGAATGTGTTTACCATTATAGTAACATAGAGAATAGTTTCAATACCTTAAAAATCCTTTGGGCTCCACCTATTTGTACCTCCATCCCCCTAACCCCTGGCTGCCACTGGCAATTGTATTGTAACTCCTTTACCCACATCCACTTTTACTACTCTCAAATGTTTTATCCATATTGTAGTCAGAGTGGTATTTTCAAAATTGAATCTAATCTTGTTAGTTCTCTGCTTAAATATTAAATGGATTCCTATTGCTATTTTCTTTGTGTGGAGATCTTAAATTACAGATTCAATTTCTTGAATAGGTATTGGACTATTCAAACTTTCTATTTCTTCTGGTATCAGTTTCAGTAAGTTATGGCTTAAAAGGAAGTTTTCCATTTCATATATGTTTTCAAACTTACTGGCATGAAGTTCTATGTGATATCCTTATGCAATCTTTTAAGTAGTCTTAGGATTTGTAGTGATGTCCCCCTTTTCATTCCTGATATTGGTAATTTGTGTCTTCTCTTTCTTGATCAGTTTCATTAGAGGGTATCGATTTTATTAATCTTTTCCCAAAATCAACATTTGCTTTGTTGACTTTTCTCTATTATATGTCTGCTTTCTATTTCATTGCTTTGTGTTCTTATTATTTCCTTCATTCTAATTTATTTGTCTTTAATTTGGTGTTTTTTTATATTTTTTTTGAACTGGGAGGTTTGATAGTTGACTTTTAACCTTCCTTATTTCCAAATAAAGTCCCTTAAAGTTAGGAAATTCCCTCTATGTACTGCTTCAGCTACATTTTGGGAGTTTTTCTTGTCTTTTTAAAACTTTTATTATGGAAAATAACAAACATATACAAAATAAACAGGATCATATAACCAAACTCCATATATGCCCATCACCCAACTTCAATAATTATCAACATTCTACCATTATTATTTCATCTGTACCTCCACCTACTTACATATTTAACTTGGTTATTATTCTTATTTTTTGTGGTGTTATTATTTTGCAGTTCTGTATTTTTGAGGTGCAATTATGTACATTGAAATGCCCATATTATAGATCTATAATTTTAATAAAGGGATATGCCCATATAATCTATTCTCCTATTGTGATACAGAACAGGGTCAGCAAAATATGGCCAATAAGCCAAATCTGGCTCATGGCCTGTTTTTTACAACTTGGGAACTAAGAATGTCTTTTATATTTTTAAAGGACAGTAAGAAAAGGAAAGCAAAGGTTATGCAACAGAAACCCTATATGTATGATCTGCAATGCCTAAAATATTTACTATATGTACTTTACATAAAAAGATCGGCCCCTGACATAAAACATTTCTTTATCTCCAGAAAGTTCCCTTGTATTCTCTGGTAAATTTGTGCCCTGCTTCCCCAAGAGGAAACTACTGTTTTTTTTTTCTCCATCTTACATTAATTTTGCTTATTTTATATTCTCATATAAGTAGAATCATACAGCATACTGACTAATATTCACCCATGTTATTGTGTGTATAATAGCTTATGCTTTTCATTGCTGAGAAGTATTTAATTGTATAAATATAGCACAATTTAATTATCTATTTTTCCTGCTGATGGACATTTGCACTGATTTCACTTTTGGCTATGTGAATAAAGCTGCTATGAATTTGCTGTTCGCATGTCTTTTTATGGACACATATTTTCTCTTGGGTAAATAACTAGGCTTGGAATTTCTATGTTAAAGTATAGTGTACTTTTAACTGTATAAGACATTATCGAACCTTTTCCCTTTTTAATATCCTGCAAGAAATTAGAGTTCCCTTTGTTCTACATTGTCACCAATATTTGATATTGTCATTTTTTATAGTTTTAGCCATTATAATAGGTTTTGGGGTATTTCATTGCATTTTCTAAAGTTTTCAGTTATGGTAAAAAATAACATAAAATTTACCATCTCTAAGTGTACAAGTCAATGATATTAAGTATGTTCATATTGTTTTGCAACATATTAACATAATCTTTGCATCTTGCAAAATTGAAACTCTGTACCCATTAAACAACAACTCCCCTTTCCTTCCTCCCCTCAACTCCCAGTATCCACAATTCTATTTTCTGTTTCTATGAACTGGACTACTTTAGTACGTTATGTGAGTGGAATCATATACTATTTGTCTTTTTGTGACTGGCTTTTTTCACTTAACATAATGTCTTCAATGTTCATACATGTGGTAGCATGTGATTTGATTTCCTTCCTTTTAATTAAGGCTGAATAATATTTTGCTGTATATTATTCATTTCTTGATGGACATTTTAATTGCTTCCCCCCTCTTAGCTATTGGGAATAGTGCTGCTCTAAATATGGGGGTGCAAATATCTCTGTGAGACCCTGCTTTCAATTCTTTGGCTGTATACCCAGAAGTGAGATTGATGGATCATATGGTAGTTCTATTTTTAATATTTTGAGAAACCACCATTCTGTTTTTAATTTTATTACGATTCCACCAACAGTGCACAAGGTTCCTATTTCTCCACATCCTCGCCAATACTTGTTATTTTCTGTTTTTCTTTTTTGATAGTAGACGCTTTAGTGGGTGTGAGGTGATATCTCATTGTGGTTTTAGTTTACACTTCTCTGATGATTAGTGATATTTAACATCTTTTCATAGGCAATTATAAACATTTTTGTACAAACATTTTTGTGAACACATATTTTCACTTCTTTTGGGTAAATACCTAAGAATAGACTGGCTGAGTCATAAAAGTAGATGGAAGTCTAACTTTATATGAAATTTCTAGACAGTTCTCCAAATTGCTTATAACATTTTACACTACCGTCAGAAATGTATGAGGGTTCCAGTTGCTCTAAATTCTCAGCGATATTTGTCTTTTTGATATTTGCCTTTCTAGTGTTTATGAAATTGGTATCTTATTGTGGTTTAATTTGCATTTCCCTGATGACTAAAGTTGTTGGGCACCTCTCCATGTGCTTATAATTCTTTTGTATATCTTCTTTTGTGAATTTCCTGTTCAAGTTTTTACCTATTTAAAAATTGTTTTGTTTAATTTTCTAATTGAATTGTTTCATTAAAAAATTTGAATTGTAGACATTCTATATATACCCTGGATACAAGCCTTTGGTCAGATATATGTTTTACAATATTTTTTCTTGGTCTGTGGCTTGTTTATTTTCTTAATGGTGTCTTTTGATGAGCAAGCGTTTTAATTTTGAGAAAGTCTAATTTATGATTTTATTTTGTGGTCCAGAAATCCTTGCCTATTCTAAGAGTCTAGATTTAGGACTATGATCTATCTTAAATTAGTTTTTGTGTTATGGACTAAGATGTTGATGAAGGTTCATTTTTTTTTTCCATAGAGAAATCCAAGGTTTCAATAACAATTACTTTAAAAAAGCTTTCCTTTCTCCATTGAATTAACTTTTCAACTTGGTAAAAAAATTAATTGACTGTAAAAGTATGGGTATATTTTTGGACTCTACTCCATTTCACTAACTCATTAGTGTACTCTACTGCCAGTATCACACTGTGTTTATTATCATTGCTCTAGATTAAATCTTGAAGTTAAATGGTGTGAGCTACTCCAACTTGTTCTTGTTCAAGATTGTTGGGAAGGGGGAGTTCATTTTAATTTTCAGTAAATTCTGGAATCAGTTTGTATATTACTTCAATAGAATTCTGGAATTTTTGATGGGGGTTGTATGAATTTATAAATCAATTTAGGGAAAATGGACAATTTAACAATATTGAGTCTTTAGCCTTATCTCACACCATAGTATTTCCTTTCTGCTCCAATCACACTGCCTTTTTTTCAGTCCTTAGATTGTGATCTGCTCCTAGCACAGAGCCTTTCACATGCTATCACAACCTCTGGAATGTATTCCTCTCCCTTCTTTGCCTGATTAACTCCACTATGTTTTAACTCCCAGCTCAGTTGTGACTTCTCAGGAATCTTCCCCCAACCTCTGATTAGTCAAAGCCCCAATTATACATACTCACATTATGTAGCTCTCCTTCATAGGACTTATCAGAGTTGCAAGTTTATGTTTATTCATGTAATTATTTGATTAAAATAAGAGGTCAGGGACCATGTAATATAATATTTTGTTCATCATTTGTCATCAGTACCTTAGCTTAGTGCCCAGCATGTAGTAAGGTTCTCAATACATGTTTGTTAAATGAATGAGTATTGCTGGTGGGAAATAGAGCACCAGAACTCTTTCACTAGTACCTGGTTAATATGTTCTATATGACCATTGATCTCTGGGTGGTAGAGAGTGAATAGGGTGACACAAGAATAGGAGGCCTTGAATAATAGCTCTCTAAAACAAAACAAAACAAAACAAAACAAAGGAAACAGGTGTGAGTACTGTTTAGTTCATGGAGGTAGAAAACTATACTGCCAAAATAGGTAACAATGGCTGATATAGTTAGGGGCAGGCACTGATGTAGATAATTAAATTTTCAAAGAGTCCATACTCACCTATAGGATGGTGTTGCAGCTGTTGTGCAAGTAGGGATTATTCTGATGTTATGATGTGCCAGAAACATTTTCAAGTGGATGAGGCTATCTTTAAGATCACTTAAGCTACTGTTTGACTCAGAAGCTGATTGTATGCTTAAAGGTTTCATGTCAGATATAGCACGAACAAAAATCTTTGGAGATAGGACACATTCAGTTTTGAACATCTGATGGTAACCAACTGGGGAGATACTATGGAAGGGGTGAAGTACATGCCTATCCAATAAATATTCAGATGGCCATCTTGCTAAGGCAGGTGTGCAAAATATTCTCTGCTTCCTGGGGTTGTCCAGAATGTCAACAGGACATGACTGCATGCAGGTATCTATCTGCTTCATATATGGGCTCCTCTCTATTGGTTGTAGCTGAGGACATATGACTTTAAAGATCTAGGGAAAATCTAGGCCTGAAATGTTTCCATTGCTAGGGCTGCTAGTGTAAAACTAGATGCTGTCACAAACAGATCCCCAAATATTTAACGTCCCAAACACAGCAGAGGTTTAATTCTTATCCAAATAACAATACAAGATAGATGTGTTCTTGGTTGGCGAGTGACTCTTTTCCAATATAGTGACTCAGGGACTCAGGAAATGACTATCTTATGGCTCTGCTATCTCCTAGGGCTTTGGCATCATCGTAATTTATTTATAGAAGTGGAAAAAAAACATAGAGGGTGTATATTTGCTTCTTAAAAGCTTCAGCCTAGAAAGGGCTCATATCACTTCATCTTACATTCCATTGCTTAGAATTCAATTATATGGCTACAGTTAACTCCAAGGGAAGCTAGAAAATGTGGGTTAGTTGTTTTCCCACTAAGAAAAGGAAATAGATTTGTGTTGAATAGCTAGCAGTTTCTAACATAAACACTTAGTGTTTCTCTTCCAACAGAGATTCAGAGCCCAGTAGTTTTGGCTGCTTGGTTCATAAAAGGTGATACGATGAAACCTTAGAGGAAGGTGTCCATTTTACTATGTGTGGACTGAATTTCCATGTCTGCCTTAGCTGGTTTAGGCTTCATTGGACTAAGAAAATTGCCATGGGTGCCAAGCCTTTATGCTTAGAAGGCAGCTTTAGTGATTAATAGCTGCCATTCACACCAGGGGTAATTTAACCTCAGTTTGGCTCACTTGTTGGAGAATCGGGCTCATATTCCAAGCCAGAGTGCCCCATCTGAATAAACGTCCTGCCATACTTTCAATGCTCAAAATAGAATAATCTTTGATATCATCTTTTCCCTTAGTTCTCACACGAACAAGCTTGTGATTTATAGCTCCAAAACATATCTCAGATCTTCCAATTTCTGTTCCTTCAGATTGCTACCATTCTAAATCTATATATACATTTGTATATCTGTGTAAACATATTTACAGGATAAGTTTATGTAATTAATAATTCCCTAATGGTCAAATTCACCAGATGCATTTCTGTCTTCATCTTACCTGACCTCTCTGGTATTTATCACAATTCTCTGAAATTCTTTCTGGCATTTATTTCACTTTACTGAAAGTCTTCCTGTGGTATTCATAATGTTTTCTAAATAGGCTTTTCTCCACTTCTTTGGCCTCATTTCCAAGTCTTTATGCAGGATGTTTTTCCTTTTCCCATCTATTTCCTTCTTTTCTTTTTGTTCTATACGCTTTCCTTGGGTTGTCTTGTTTACCCCCATTAATTTCATCTACCATTCATATGCTTACAATTCCCACATCTATTTATCCAGCTTGGACTTCTTTCTCAAGCTTCATACCCTGAATATCCAACTGTTTTTGGAATAGCGCCACCCTGTTGTCCCACAGGCACCTCATTCTTAATATGTCCCAAACTGAATTAATTAGCCTTCCCCACCACCAAAAATTTGCTTCCCCATCTGTCTTAGGTCAGATTCTCTAAAAGCTGAGACTGAGATGGAGATTCTTGTTCAAATTACACATTGAGAGAATGCTCCAGGATAAAGGGAGTGAGGGAAGCAGGATAGAACAGAAGTACAAGCTCAGCAAGTATGTGATCTCAGCTTGGAATCTAGCTTCAGTATGATCTCATGGGAACAATGTTGGAGTGAAAGTTGTACCATGAGTCTGTCCCATCTTGAGGCTGGGGAGTTGGACTTTTGTACCATTCCCAGTTGTATAGTCATTGGCTGAGGTCTGTGGGTGGAAGCTAACCTTTCAGGTAAGGTGGATCCCCTTTGGCTTGGGCTCTAGGACAATTTCCCCAAGAATAGAGCAGCTGTGAGTTATGAGCCAACATTCACAGCAGCTGGGGGATGCATGGTAAAAGAGTTATGGGTGGGACATCAGTATATCTACTACTACACCTTTCCTCAATGCCTATATTGATGTACAACACTGCTGTCTACCTAGGAATCCAAGTAGAAATCTGGAAGTGATAATGGAGCCCTTTTCTTGCTCATCCCCCATTAAATAGTAATAATAATAGATTATAATTATTGAGTGCCAGAATATAAAATTCAAATTCCATAGCAAGGTACTCAGAACCCCATGGACTGTGGCTCTTGTCCATTTCTCCAGCCTAGTGTCTCACATTGTTTCTCTTGAACTCTGTTCTGGCCTCCTTAAGCCTTTTGCTGTTTCCCTAATATGGCACACTCTCACTCTCAGCCCCTTCACCTACGTTACCATCACCTGGTCACTTCTTACTTGTCCTGCATGATAGTCCAGACATTACCTCCTCAGGGAAGCCTTCTCTGATACTTCAGGGTGCAGATACTTAACATCTGATCTCCCCCAGCATCTCATGCTCCCTCTCATAAGAAGACATTTCACAGTTGAAGTACAGCCATTGGTTTTCTTGTTACTATCCCTCTTTGAGTGGAAGGTCCTTCAGGGCAGTGATTTCATTTTATTTCTGTATCTCTAGCATGCAGTTCAGTGCCTTGGACATTGTGGGCATACACTAAAGGCTTCTTGCATTAGTGAAAAAATTAATGGATGCAAAGGACAAATGCAATCAAGATTCTAGATGTTTCTTCTAAAACAAATGTAGGTTTTGGCCAGTTGTTACATAGGCTATTTATTTTAACAGATGCTGGGTATATGAATATTCACAGAAAGACAGTCTATTCTACCTTTTACTGTACTCTCTAGATCTCCTGGGTTATAAGCTCCATTCCACAGGGTCCACAAAGAATCAGGAAGAAGGCCACAGCTCCAGCATTCACTTACAATATGCTGAGGCAGATTCTTCTCTGAAATCTCCCTCTGGCCATTGCATTTATTTTCTATCACTGCCTGTGATATTGTGATTTATAATAAGAAATGTATATTTGATCTTTTGTCTTTGTCCTCATTTCTGGCACAGAGCTTCTAAAACTCTTGGAATTTCCTAAGTGATGAAAGTGCTAAAGGTGTCTTTTGATATGTTAATGAGGTGACTTTTGGACTATACTTAAGAATAGGAGCTGGTAGCCAGGAGAACCAACCATATGATAAGAAGGTTGGAACTTTAAGTCCCATCCCCTGACCACTGGGGAGGTGAGAGGGGCTAGATGTTGAATCAATCACCAACAGCTAATCATTTAATCAGTCATCCCTATGTAAGGAAGCTTCCATAAAAACTGTAGTTCCAAGGGAGGGGGCTCCCAGCTCCAAGCAAGTTCATTATGGATTTGGTGAGACCAAATAATGACAATGGAACATTGCACGTAAAGAGGGACTCATACTAAACATTATTCTTATGGCAGTCACCTGGCTCTATAAGTGGCAAGCTCATCTCTGTCTCTGCCCCTGGCTCCAGCCTCTGCTTAGGCTCCAGGCTCCCCAGTCTCTACTCTCTTCCCTAAGCTCTGCTCTCCTGCTTCCCTCTGCCCCTACAACCAGGTGGAACTCTTATTATATCAGTACTGGCAGTAATGGCTTATTGCCAATGGGTATACAAGCATACACCTGTGTAGTAGGCCAAGCACTACCTCATTGTCTGTATACAGTGGGCAATATTAGAATTAGGTGAGAATCCTGGCTATGAAATTTCCATTTTTCGTACAGGGTTGAAGATCATCGGGGTCAAAATTCTGCTTACCATGGCCACCAATTGTAAGAAGGGTGAAGAGAAAGGCATGTGTCCTAAGCTCTGGTCCTCAGTTGGGACAGGACAGTTGTGACTCTCCTCTCTCCTTCCATTTCTAGATGAAGGACCTTCATCATGAGACTATTAACCCTTCATTGGGCTTCTTCAAGGATGTTTGCCATTGTGACAGAATTCTGTTCCCAAGGGAGCCTAGACGACATACTGACAAATTAGGATGTAAAACTTGACTGGATGTTTAGATCACCCCTCCTGGTGGATCTTATCAGATTAATGGAAAGACTGAAGAAATCTTGGATTTTCCCTATAGATTAGAATTTAAATGTTTTGGGATGTTTTATTTTTCTTGATCACTGTGATGATCTCACTCCTCTATCTTCCTTCTGAGGTTTTGTTCCCACTCCTTCCTCATGGTCCCTTTGTCCATATCTGTTATAAGGTACTGACACACAAAGGACTTACTCCTCCCCCCTTTTGAAGACCAGATTTATCTTTATTTCTTGTTGCCATTGAGCACTGTTTGCCTTAAGCAGTCCTTTTCTCCATTCCATTTCTCTGCTTCTTGGATGTGGGAAAGTGCTCATTCCCAGATTCTTTGGTGCTGCTTAGCTCCATCACCTGGTATTCACCTTCTAAAAGGTGGTTCAGTATACAACTAGGTGATGGGTCTTTGCATACCATGGGTATAAGTATTAAACTCACCATGACCAGAAAATCCAAAGATCATTGAGTCTGTCAGGCAGCACCTCCATTCTCTAAGGCAAGGACTATTGATAGTCAAGGAGACTCATGGATGGGCCTATGGATGGGCCTCAGGGAAGTCCATGAACTCCCTGGAATTATATGCAAATTGTGTCAACATGCATTTTTATGAGGCTGAGCTGAATGATCAGTGAAACTTGTTGAAGTTCCTTCATATTGACCATAGTCTTGACCTTTGTACTGTGGCTGAACCCTTTTCAAGGTAACTTATAGACATGATCTCATTCCAATTCTCCACAAATTGTGATTAGTTCCCTTTTACAGAGGCCCAGAGAAGCTAAATGAGGTACACTTTATTATATAGTGTATGCCACATGTAGTAGGTACTCAATAAATATTTATCAGCCATGTATTAAGTTACAGAACTGATAAAGAATCTAAGTCTTCTCATTGATTTTCTGGTAGCTCTTCAGTCACCCTGTAAGCAAGGTCCCATGAGTTAGGGGAGAAGCTTCTAAATGGCAGTCCTCTCAGGCCCATGATGAATGAAATGTAAGCATTAGACAACCTGGGGGAAATCTCATCCACTGAAGACTCTGGTTGGAATTACTGGGCACTGCAGACTTTCTGAGGGCACAAGATATAAAGCATACAAATACAAGAGTGTCAGGCTGCAAAATAGAGCCAGATACTTAAAAGAGCTCAGCATAAACAGTTCTGAGATGATTGCACTAGAATATGGATGTATTTATATGTGAATGATTAAACCCATCTGATAGGAGTCCTGGTAGATCACATTTGAATATCATATAAAGGTCACCAAGCAAGCTGCAAAGATCAGTAGTATTCAGCTTTCTTCTTTTTTTATTGTCTATTTTTAATCACAAAGCTGGCATACTAAATTAAATTTAAAAATCAAATGATATAAATATATATGACAAAATACTGACATTTACTCAATCTTCCTTCATTCCTCCCCCAGTGTTAGCCACTTCAAAGAATTTGTTGATTAGCTTTGCAAGTTATGTCATATGTATTTATATATATTATAGATTTGTTTGTTTTGTAAAATACGTACTGTCACATAGTTCTGTAACTTACTGTTTTTCACTTTATCACTTAGAGATGGTTTCCTGTCAGTAAGTACATACAGATCTAATCATATTTAACTGTTGCAGAATATTCCATAGTTTGGATGTACCACAATTTGGACAGTCCCTTCTTGATAGAGATGTATGGAATTTCTGATTATGTAATATTATAAAGGAAAGCTGCAGTAAGTGTTCTTGTATATGTCTCCTTGTGCAGATGTGTAAGCGTTCCTTTGGAAGAGAAGTAGGATCCCTAGGCCACAGGGTATGCATCCACTCAATATGATAGCTATAGCCAGGTTGCCTACCCAAAAGACTGTGCCAGTTTCCATTCCTGCCAATAGTGGATGAGAGTTGGGCTAGGCCTTTTAGGGAAAAATCAGAATCTTCAAATTACTGGCAATTATATATGTATGGATTCATCCTGTGTTTGAAACTCAATGAATCTCCCAGTAACACACAGTTCTCTATACACGCAAGATACAGTTCTTCATCAAAGCATAACATTTTAGAGGTAGAAGGGACCTGGAAATGATTCTTATTAGGGTTTCGCTTTGCCTGCATATAAAAGAAAAAGGCTGAATGTGGATCATAATAGCTCATGCCATAACGAGCTCAGAAAGTGGCTCAAAATCACAAAATAGTTTTGCTAAATAAATCCTGTTTGTATTATCTGCAGGGCGTGAAGTACTTACACCACAGAGCATTTGCTCACGGGAGGCTGATGTCTCGGAACTGTGTGGTAGATGGGCGTCTTGTACTAAAAGTGACAGATTATGGCTTTAATGACATCTTGGAAACGTTAAGGCTCTCCCAAGAGGAAACTTCTGTGGACGGTAAGCAATGTATTATATACCCTTCTGATGCATACAAGGTAACTCCAATATTCAAATGAGGATATGCAGTGAATTAAAGCCTTGGGCTAATTCAGCTACCTACTTTTGTTGAAAATTCGGCCTCATTTCCAAGCCAAAGGAGTTGAATGAAGTCTGAAGGCTGTAATCTCAGCACAGCCTAAACCTAGGAACAAAGCCAGTGCAATAATGTGGACTTCCTGCTGTGGTGGGATTAGGCCGTATTGTTTGGAGACCCCAGGAGTCTCTGGAGGAACTTGCTGAGCCTTAGGCACACAGTAGGTGCTCAATAAATACTTGTCAGATTGAATGGAAGATAATTTGGTAGCTGGACCCCCACGAAGCACATTTTGGCATGGGATGTCACTAGAGCCTACCCTCACTGTCTCTGTCAGAAAGGAATGAGCAATGAGCCCCCCACCCTGCCCCTCACAAGTAAATGCTTTGTGGGTTGTGTAGGATGGTTTCGGACAGAACTATGGCCTTTGAGGAAATAAGTAGGCATGCCTGAAACGTCCATTTTGTCTTTTTGTCTTCTGTTTAGTGCACTAGTGGCAGCACCAAACAATGCCTGTAGAGGTCATAACAGATCAAAGAAATCAGAGAACTCTGAGCTAGGGAATGGGAGTGGGTGAGTGAGAACCTGGAGGGAATGAACTGATGGAAGAAAGGGAGGAAGAAAGAGAAAGAGTAAGGCGAGAGAATGAAAAAGACTGAATATGTATAGGAAACATGGGCACTAAAAGTTTTTACCAGTATTGCAAAGGCAAAGAAGAGAGAGAGTGACACACACACACAAACAGAGAAACAGACAACCCCAAAGACAGACAGAGGGAAAGATGGAAAATTATAATATATACTTATGTCCTTAAAAGGATTTTTGTCATTCTAAATTTTAAAGCTGCTGACTTCGCTGCATAGGAGAAGCACAGAAGGAATGACAGACAGGCACTGAGAGAGACAGGCAGTCTAGTCATCAGCAACATCATCTTAGTGCTTTACAAAACTGATGGAATATTACATTTTAGGGAGTCGTGTCCAACTCTCTCATTTTACAGATAAGATAACTGAGGCTCAAGATTTGCCCAAATAATGAAGCTACTTAGTAGCGGTTCCATGAATTCAATTTAGGTCTTCTGAAGACTAGCCCCAAACCCAGCAAAATTATAAAGCTTATATAATAACAATTCCCTCTTTCTGTGCACATCCAGCTTTAGAGGACTTGAAGCTCCCAGTAATCAGAATTAAAGACATGTGGCATTGATTTTCTCTCTCTTTCTCTCTCTTTCTCTCTTTCTCTCCCCCTCTCTTTCTATGGACCTGTTCTGGTTGCCGACATAGTTGTATAGTTATTTGGCTAATTCCAATTTGAAAGCTGGGAGTAGTTGCCTGGCATTAGTTCCAGGATGTTGGGACAACAGCTGCAGAGGGGCAAGATTCCTGTCATAATTAGTCATCTATACAAGATAAAACACAATGGCCAACTTCCCAGACTTCCATTCAATACACAAGTTGGCAATTTCCAAAAGTGAGAAACTCTGGTCTTAGAGTACAGCAAGGATAGCTGCAGAGTGTGTGGGTGTATTTTGTGGACTGTACCTGTCCTTTCGTGTCTCTCTTCCTACCATTTCAGTTCACTCTCCAAATTGCAATGGCAGTCTGGATGCTCAATCCATTCTTCACACACTGTAGCCAGACAGAGTATTCTAAACCGAAAATCTGATCATGTGACAGCTATGCCAAAAGTCATTGAATGGCTTCCCATTGCTCTGAAGATAAAGTTCAAATTCCTTTGCATGGGGTATGAGCCCTGTGAGGTCTGGGCATTGTGGACTGGACTTGCCACGCTTAACAACTTCCCCTCCATCTTCTATGCTTTAGTAGTGCTGAACTCCTTCCAGTTGTTTATTTACACCAGGCTTTCTACTTCTAGACCTTCACACATGCTGTGCCCTGCTTGGCACCCTCTTCCCTTTCCACTCTGAAGTACACTCCTGTGAGCCTGGCTAGATTATACTCTATCTTTAAGGCTCAACTTAAATTGCACTGATACAAAAGCTTTCCATGACCCCCTGTGCTTGGTTAAGTTCCCTTCATTTTGATCCCTTAGGGCACTGAACTTTTTTGTAAGGTCAGACTTCGTTGGTATTGCATGTTTAATTAGCCGTCTCTCTCCCTAGCCAAACTTTAAGCTCTGTGAAGGCAAGAAACACGTTGGCCTTCCCCAGCATCTTTCACAATACCTGGCAGAATAAATGCTTGTCAAATCAATGGATGAATGAAATGAAATGGAATAAAGAAACTTTATTCCCACTAGGTGACAGGGCTAATAGAATCTTATCATTGGAAGGCCCACAGAGATCATCCGGCTCTACTTCCGTTTTACGTGTGGGGAAACTAAAATTCAGTAAGATGAGCTAATTAGGGACTAAGGTGAGATTTTGAACCCAGGTCTCTTGACTTGCAGCTCTGTGTTCTTTTGCACTACACCACACTGGCTCTCCAACATTGCGTTTATCACCACAGCAAGGCTCAGAATTAGCACTGGTTCCAGCAGATACAAAACCAGCCAAAGTAATTTTTCTAGTTTTCCTGAGAGTTCAAATCTAATGTTAGGTAGTGGCTCTTACTTGGCTCTGGAGTGGGGATGGGGAAATGGGAGTGGATTGTAAGTATATTCATTACTGTCCACTCTCAATTTTATAAGTATAGTGCAGATAAAGCCTCATTTTTAGCCATTAACAACATACATGTAAGTGCTCTCTGAAAATTCTATTTGGTAATGATTGTATTTAATCATCTAGCTTTTTACCAGCGAGTTTTGTCCTCTGTTCCCTTCTTGTGCTTTTAAATGTACAGAGAGAAAGGATACTAGGAAGAAGAAGCTGCCTACCATTTTC
This sequence comes from Manis pentadactyla, assembly GCF_030020395.1. Taxonomy (NCBI): domain Eukaryota; kingdom Metazoa; phylum Chordata; class Mammalia; order Pholidota; family Manidae; genus Manis; species Manis pentadactyla. Next base: position 104,708,001 of record NC_080038.1, on the reverse strand, counting down.
CCTGCTCACAAATATCCACCCTGCCTTCCCCACAAAACCATATGCCTGAAGTCCCACGATCAGGAATGTATTCATTTGACTAAAGCATCACTCAGTCTTTTCAGTTTTATTTGCAAATATCAGTCCTCATAGGCAAAGGAGACATATAAGCAAAACCCACCACAGGGAGTGTATTAGACACTTTCATGGCGTGGGGAGTGAGGGAGTGGGGGATGGGGGACAAAGGCTGGAGACACCTGGAGGACAAAGACAGAGGATGAGTACATGCCTGGGGGAGGCTCAAATTCCCTGTTGCAGCATTTCGATCAGGGTTGGCTGAAAATAGGAATTTTCAGGGTGAGTTTCTCTTTCCTGCATTTCACTAACAAACCAACACTATCTCCAACCTTTCATCCTCCTTCCTGCTTCACAGGAGCTTGTCTCCTGGGCTGCCCTTCCCAATGCCCCAAATTTCACAAGATGAAAAGTTAGGCAGTACTTCCCCTTGCCACCCCTACCCTCAGCTCTGTGAGGGTTCTTCTCCAGCCTCCCTATCTGGACCTGGACGTCCACCTGTTGTTTATTCCAGCTTTCTCCCCTTCAGAGCACATTGAGCCTGTCCCCAGCTTTCCTCTGTATCTGGCTCCCTGTCCTGCTGCCACCCCCCACCCCCAATCAAGCCTCCTTCACCTCGCCTCCAGTTCTTACTGTAATAACTTCCTAGCTGATCTCCCTGACTCCAGCCTCTCTCCTTCAATCCAGCTTGTGCAGGTTGCCAGATTAATCTTCCCGAACACGGCTTTCATCAAATCCCTTGCCAACTCCAGCACCCCTACTGCCTTTTGTATTCACTCCAAATGCCTTCATTTGGCTCTCAGGGCCTCTCACCTTCTGCCCTCATTCTTCTAGCCATTCTCCCTCCCCCACTTCATCAACCCCATTTCTTAATTCTCATTATTTCTTAACAGACCCATCTCTTCAGCCAAACTAATCTGCTTACCACCACCCCCATCTGCAATTTGCTCCTTTCTACCTCTTGTTTTTTTGCACATATTGTTCTTTCTCCCTGCAAAGCCCTTACCCTCTCCACTCCAAGAAACTGCATCCTCAACCTTTTTAACAAGCTCCTTTAAGGTTTAACTTTTCCAGGAAGCCTTCCTGGATTAATTTGTTCAACTATGTTTTTTATTAGTTTGATCCTTAAGGAATTCTCAATGTTCAACTATTTTTGCACTACAGAAACAGTGATGTCATACGGTTCAATGTAAAACACTCCCTCCATCTTTTGACTGCACTATTTATTATTAATGTGTATTTCTTTATGTATTGCTTAAGTGGCTCACTCCAAAAGTTTCTGGGTCTCTGACTGCCATAACTCTCTGAAAGCAGAGATAATATCTTTCACCCCTGCCATGGGGTCTGAAATGCAGCAGAGCATGCAGTGGGTGCTCTGTTTGGGTTGCTATAGATTCATTTCCCTGCACTGTATAGTGGCCCTCATCATTCTCTCCCTTGTATTGCAGTTAGGGGTACACATGTCTGTTTGCCTATGGTCTGTGAACTCTCTGAGGGCAAAGAGAAGGTCTAATTCACCTCTGGCACCACCCCTGCACCTCTCACAGTGCCTGGTACATAGTAGATCCTCAATAAATCTTCGCATAACTGAGTTGTAAGAACTGCTACACCTTTTTTGGTCTGCAAGGACCAGACGAGGCCTGGGGATTCTTTAATCTCCTTAGAGAAGACCTGGAGAAGCAACTTGTGAATTCCTGAGGCCCAGAGCAATCACATTACCAGACACATATAGATCTCAGCAAACAGCAAATCCATGGCAACCAGTATGGTAGTGCACTTGCCTTTCTCTGGAAGTCTGCCAGCTGCTACCTGCAGGCTCAAGAGAGCAGGAAAGCAAGCACCAGATAGTTTTTTCACTTAGAGCTATTTTGCCCGTCCCCATACCTCTGCTGTGTCTGCTTGCGTGGTCCTGGGGTGGGGAGAGTGGTATGCTCTCTCTATGTGCAATTCCGACCCTGTAGGGGGAGGACACTAGCATGCCAGTCTGTCTAATAAAAATATAAAGCAGTCAATGAAACAGCCCCCTTGGAGTCCTTGAGGGCATTGCAAATGCTGTCGGTTAATCCTCCTTGCATTCATGACACAATGCTTTCTTTTCAGAGTTATGGTGGATGGCCCCTGAACTGCTGTGAGCCCCGAAGGGCAGCAGGTTAGGTTCCTTTGCAGGAGATGTCTATAGCTTTGTCATCATCATGCAAGAAGTGATGGTCCGGGGCACCCCACTCTGCATGATGGATCTGCCTGCCAGAGGTAAGCGGGAGGTGAGAAAAGGGTGCCGGGGCCCACCATGACCCAGATCATTAGGCTAATCCCGGCTGTCATGACTTGCCAGGAGAATGAACATGGTTATGTGCTGTGCTGACCGCCTGTTAGTCTGCAAGCAGCCCTTATTGTGTTCAGATGGGACTTGGAGCCAGATAGCTTTAGGCATTTAAAAGAAATTCCCCCACTCAAGAAGCTGATCTGTTTCCAAGCTGTGACAAGCCAAGGGCCTACAGGACCTATGTCAGTCCTTTTTTTAAAGCAGCCCCTCTGTTCCTTTGAGACACTCCCTGTCAGGTATTTCACTACCCCTCGTGATGCTCCTGGAGGTCAGCATTCCCCCCGCACCTTCCCTGTGACATGCCAGAGGCTTTCATTCTCATCTCCCATCAAAATGTTTGGCCATCAGGCACAATCCATCAATGAATGGTAAAATCAGTGGGCGAAAGTTTGAGGGGAAAGAGGATATTTGCACATTCTAAAAGTATGAATGCACTAGATATTTAGTACTTACAAGTGGAAAAATAGTAAGTTTACTAGTAGGGGATCCTTCAGACACCACCTTAACCAAGTGATCAAGGTACCTCAACATCGTCCTGTACCCCAACATGATGCATTGAGAAGGACATCACATTGCTTCTGTGGTATTCTTGCCAGAAGTGCATAACCTTTGATCTAACTATGAGAAAGTATCACACACACTCTAACCTAGAGGCATGCTGCAGAATAATTGGCCAATACTCATCAAAAGTATCAAAGTCATGAAAGACAGGGAAAGAGTGAGGAACCATCATAGACTGGAGGAACCTAAGACACAACAATTAAATGCAATATGGGATCTTGAATTGGACTGTGGGACAGAAAAAGGATATTAGGGGAAAATTGATGAAATTCAAATAAAGACTCTAGGTTAGTAATGATACTGAAGCAATATTAATTTTCTTTGTACTACGGTTATATAAGTTATATAACATTAGGGGAAGCTGAGTGAAGGGTATATAGGCAATTGGTATTCTATTTTTCTGACTCTTCTGGAAGTATAAATTTATTTCGGACTAAAAGACTTTAGAAATGCAAACAAAACAACACAAAATCCCAACAAATATTTAGCTATCATTTGCCTCACTTGGAGTCCCCTATTATTCCTCTACTGAGAGCTCCCCATTGTTCACCATCATTTGTTACATGAAACCCGGATTCCTCACATGACATACAAGGGTCTTCACAATTGGCCCCTAGCCACCTCTCTAGGCTTATCTTCTGTCACTCCCCACACTCCAGCTAAACATGACTGGCGTGACTAGTAGTACCCTGAAAGCACCGTGGTCTCTCCTACCTCTGGGCCTTCACATATGCTGTTCACAGTACCTGGAATGCCCCCACTTTCTCCTCACCTTGCCTCATTCAACTCATGTCACCTCCTCTGGAAAGCCTTCTCTGACCTCTTCAGTGGGTCAGGTGCTCCTCTGTATTCACCTGTGTGTGTGTCTGCTAGATCACTTGTATTGTTGGTCATTATTTATCTCCTCAATTGGACTGTGAGTGCCTCAAGGACATGAATCATGCTGGGCCTAAGCAGAGAGGTGACCCATTCAACTCAATGGTGTTCTGAGAAAGGACAAAAACTCCCTCTGCTAGTTGGACTCCAAGGGGTCAATTCGCATGATATCTATTGCACTGAGAGCAGGGTGCTACAATGGGGAAACCATTACTGCTGTAGGCCACCCTGGGTTACAGGAGCAGAAGGTCTGATGTCATAAAGAGCTGAGAAGTTAGAGGTAACAGCTGAAATTCTTTCATGGAATCAAGGAGACTCCTATTACAGCTGAAGCAGTACTGTCAGAGTGTTACAGCCAGTGCAGAGGTGGGAAGGGCCCACTGGTGGACTGAGCAAGGTTTGCTTCATGCTGAAGAGTTGGGGGTACGGGGAGAGGACCAGGGATAAGGAATGAACTGGAGAGAAAATCAAGGCTTGGATTTTATTCTGTGGGTTATGAATAGTCACAAAAGGGTTTTAAGCAAGAAAGTAACATGGCCAAATTCATGTTGTGGGAATGGCTTGGAGAAGGCTAGGCTGACAGCAGAGAAAAATAGTTTGAGTCCCAGTGCAGGTTGCTGGGAACATTGAAGGCTAACTATTTTCTCCTACTTCTAGGGAGTTTTCTCCCTTTGTGAAAAAGTCAGTCTGACTGATCTAGACCTCTGATCACTAACGGCTTTTGGGTCTGAATAGGGAGTTGAGGAACTCAACAGTTGAGGTCTGAGGCATTTGGAATCAGGGCAGTATGGCAGATGGAGACTGCCTAGGGTCAAACTCAAATTTTCTTACTAGCCATGAGACTTTGAGCAATTACTCTCTGTGCATCACTTTTCCCTTCTGTAAAATGAAAATGAGAATTCCTACCTCATTGGTTTGTAATGAGAATCAAATAAAATAATTCATTTGAAGTGCTTATCCCACAGCCTGATACATGGTAAATATTCCACTGAAAGTGGAGTTCAAGGACCATCATCCAGGAGGATTTGGATGAGGCCCTGATATATTTACTGGAGTTCTTAATTCCCTTTCCTTAGTGGCCAGCCAGGGCCCAAAGCCTGGACCTGGGCTGGGCCTGGGCCTTAAGGGGGAATAAAGGGGTCTACTGTGGGATTGGAAGACTTATTTGATTTGGGTGTGGGGGAAGGGAGCCATATCATCTAAGGTGTAGTATTAGAACTAACATCAGGCCGGCCACATCTAAACCTCACAGAAGCAGCATAAAGCTATGCCTAAATGGTACTAATAGATCACTTGATAAATTTCTTACCACCTCCTCACTTGACTGATGCATCCTTTGCTCAGATACAATTTATATTCGGGCCACCTAGAATAAGCAAAGGAGATGGCCTTTCTGTGATTATTTCTGACCAACCCCTTTCTTGGCTGAAACTCAATTATTTTTTTGCCAAATCTTGGTGCTTTCTTCATGATTTATAAAAGTTTCTCTTCTTGCTTCTGTACAGAAATGATAGACAGACTCAAGAAACTTCCTCCTGTGTACCGACCAGTGGTTCCTCCTGAGTATGTCCCTCCAGAATGTCTTTGGCTGATGAAGCAGTGCTGGGCTGAGGCTGCACAATAGAGACCAACTTTTGATGAAATAGTTAACCAGATAAGGACTCTGTGAATCTTAGCACTGCTCAGAAGCTAGCCTACCCCAAGCCGACTCCTTGGTTTCTTGTCATATTGTAAGAGGAACTTCTCACAAGAGAAGAAGGCACCGCTCTTGGGGAAGAGGCATGGAAGTGGCTACTTGGAGGCTTTTTGATGCTGGTGCATCCCAGGTGTACAAAGGCTGGTTCAGGTGCTCTTCTGAATCTGAACCTCTGTTCCAGACCATCTACAGTCTGACCTAACCAACCTTTCAAAGGTAGAATTGAACCCCTGGGCATTTGCAAGGCAATGGCATTGAGACCGTTAGAAGACAGGCATCATGGAATCAACAAGGGTCCTCACAGAGTGGTGTTTGCTTTGGAGACCCCAGAGAACTGTGACAAGTATACGATTTAAGTGACGCCAGGTTGTTTTTGGAGGGCCTGGAAAAATATGGGGTGTTTGAGAGGGTGTCCAAGATGGAAGAAAGTACAAATGTGGAGTACAAAAGCAGGGGATTCCTTAGGTTCCTAGGGAACTACTTGAGGCAATGGAGAGCACGAAAAGTGATAATGTCTCTCCTCAAGTGTTGAATTTCTAAAGAGGCCAATTCTTTCTCTAGAACTGGGGACTGAACAGGAGAAATGAGGAAAGGACAGAGAGAGCCCTGCTGAGGAAGTTAGGTGTGGGTCCTAGGCCGGAGCATGCAGTTCAGAGCTTCGTTGAAACTACAGGATACCGAAACTGAGGGCGCTCTCTGTGAGTGCTGTGTCAGCTCTGGCGGAGAGCTTTTGAGCCTGGCTGGAGTACAGCCCTGAGATGCTTTGTGAGTGGCAGGTATCTGAGGCGGAAAAAAGAAAGAGTTGGGTTGAAAGCCTGAGGGGCCCTGCATATGAGGTCATCCGTGTCCCCAGCTAACAATGCCTCCATTAGCCCGGCTAGGTTTCTTGAGGACACTCATACAGGTGTTCGGTAGTATGAAAAGGCAAAGGACCATGAAGGTTAAATTTCTAAAAACTTACTATGAGGCAGGGGAAAAAGCATTTGCCCTGTTGTTGATGCTGGAGATGTTATTTCAGAAGGCAGCAGAGAAGCTGGTGATAGATAGAAGGAGTTCACGTCATATGGCCTCTAAACAAGACATTGCTGGGGCTGCCCTTATTGACATGCTTCAGTGCAAGTTTGGACTGTCTGAAAGACAAGGGTAGCCTTCCAGCTTCCTACTGCTAATAACACTTAAATGAGAAGAGCAGGAGAGGGAGGCTTTCAGGGCTAGGCAATATTGGGAGCTCAAAGCATCTGAAGTGGCTCCTGAGATTACCTGAAGGAACTTGGTGGACATGTCGATGTGGACCAGACTTAGCAGGAAACTCCTAGTGTTGACCTTGGGGCATTGAGTACCCGGTGAAGCCTGTGTGGCCCAGCTGTAGAAAAGGGTTCATTGGGACAGATTCCTAGATGTCTGCTCAGCAAACCAGTCTTTTATTGCTGAGAACACAGCCCTGTGCATGCTGAATACAGCAGCAAGGAGGAGCTATCCCCTCATGGTCCCAAGGTTATGCCAAGCTCCCTGGCTCTGTAGATGGACAGGGTCTCAGGAGTGCATATTGAAAATCTGTGGCATGTAGCCACCTCTAAAGGAACAGGGCACAGGATGGGGGCAGGACCAGTTGAATTTCTCCTTGACCCTGGCTGATAAGAAGGACATGTGCTAGGGGACTTCATTATTCCTGGACTCCATGGCAAGAAATAGGGGTAGATCTTGGGTCATTTTTAAGAAGTCAGAGAACCTCACACTGTCCAAGAACTGACAACACTTTTTGGACCTTAGTAGCATTAGAGGACGAGGATGATTTAGTAGGTTGATGATCGAGAAGGGTAAAACAGCACTCCCTGCCTTCTTTCTCCTTATCCTACTCACAGCTGCCCTGGGCTCAAGACCAAATCCTTTGCCTTTGAAGTGGCTACTATTCATGTGAGAGCACCTCAGCACTGAAGGATCCTGCCAGGAGCACCTTTGCTTAGACTTGAAAGAACAAGAAGGGTAGGGGAAAACCTACTCAGAGAAAAAGGGCCCTGTGACGGGGCCAGGGTGACAACAGGGGTGAGCGATGACTTTTCCTATTTATACCTGGGTTCACCTAAAATGCCCTGGCATTTTAGAGGAAGGGATTTGTGATCAGGGGTTCTGCTCCATCACCTCTGAGTTTGGGGAGTAAGAATCCCCTGGCTCCTCTTTCTATTTTACTTCCAGTTTAAAATTTTCAATAAAGGGAAGAAGACCAATATCATTGATTCTATGCTTCGGGTGTGGGAGCAATATTCTAGAAACTTGGAAGATTTGATCTGGGAGTGGACTGAAGAGCTGGAAATTGAAAAACAGAAAATGGAAAAGCTTCTAACACAGATGCTACCACCATATGTGTGAACACCTGAGGAGTGTGAATCCTTGTCACAGTGTGTTCTATTAAAAATAGACAAAAACTGCCCATCACCTAACTGCTCCTTCCCCTTGTCCTGCACCTCTCTACTTCCAGTTGGTTTGAGTCACACCTTTAAAATCAAAGTAGAATTGGAAACCAAGGGAGTGGAGCACACTTCCTAATTTTCCACTACGTGTGGCTCATGCTGGTCATTTAAGTTTTGTTGCCTCGGTTTTTCCATGTGTCACTTCATGACTTTATCTAGAATTTGACCAATTAAAAGGAGGCAGTTCTTTGAGTTCCCAGAGAAAAGCAGCAGAGTTGTTTTTCTAGGTATTTCCTCCCTTAGTTGAAAGCCTTATCTGTTGCTACAGTTTCCAAGTTTTCCAAGGCATCTTTTCATGTTGTAACATGATCTTGTAGGAGATACTTGGGGAAACTAGTCTCATGCAAAGGTAACCACATTGGAATGGTCCTCGAGTAGGGGGATGGCTAAGGAAGGAGGACAGAGAGCTGAAAAAAACTCCACAAAGGCATCAACCAGGGCTGTCTGTTCAATGCTGTATTCCAGCACCTGGCACATCGTAAGCATTTAATATATATTTGTAGAATAAATGAAATAATTAGTGTTTTCATCCAGGTGACATTTTCTTCCTCATCGTTCCTGTGTCAGTGATGTTCAGAGAAATTGTGTTCTTGCATATGTGTGCGTAGCATGGAAGAGAGCTTTTGCCCCCTGAGGAACAGCTGTGTCTGCTTTTCAGATCAGTTGCTGAATCCTTCAAAAGGCGTCGCACAATTGAACCTGAGGGCTATGACTTGGTCACCTTGCATTTCAGTGACACTGTGTGCCTCACCACCATCTCAGCCATGAGTGAGCCCATTGGGAGGGGTAGATTCTCTCAATGACCTGTAAACACTCTTTGATGCCATTGTTGGCAGCCATGATGTCTACAGGGTAAGTTACTTAGAGAAATATGTTCAAAAATCGGAGGATGCAATTGTATTGAATGCTGTTGTTTAGGAATTAAATTTTAAATAGTGCACCACTTCCATGGGTAACCCATTGGAAATGAAAGCCAGATACAATGCTACAATTTCACCCTTTATAAAATAGCAATCTTGACTCAGGAAGAGATTGCTGATCGATTTCTTTTGAGCCATTTTCTAGAACTGGGACTAAGAAGAGGTTGGAGTCAAAAGGGATATTGCACTTCAGTGGCTAAGTACTCAAAGTGTAGGCAGCATCTCACTAGGCACTGAGGGGTTACAGAAGTATTGGTGTTTTGCCCATAGTTGGTGTCTGTACAGAGTTCCTCTGAGTGAAGTTTGTGCAGATTTAATACATGCTGTTAAAATTTAGTTTCCTCCTTTAGGTACCCTTTCTGTACAGGAGGAACTCTGACATTTCACATGTCAAAGAGCTATTAGACTTGAGGCTCTTTGGGATTGCTACAGGGTAACCAAGAGCCACCTATTGATCTGAGGTCAGGGGAAATGATTAATTGTGAAATTGCAACTTCGGCTCCCGCCTTTCCCCCACCCCTCTAAGCCTGTCAATTTCCACTCTTCCTATGAAAGGTTACAGAAGATGAGTAGTGAACAAATGACTACATTCAGTCATTTTGGTGCCATGCTTCCTTACCTTGCTTCCTTACCCTTGGTTTTATGTGTTGTCTCGTCTCTGTGGAGAAAATGACTAAAAATATCATAGCTGTGCAGGGACATTTCCATGTTGTCTGCAAACATGGAAACTTGTCTTATTGATGGAGAAAGATGCCCCAGGCATCCCATACTTTAGACAGCTCCTCTGTCGCAGGAACCAAGGTTGAACTGGAGAATGAGTAGCTCCATTCATTGGGTCCTTCATAGTAGTCTGAAATGTTCCAACTCTCAAATCACACACAGGGCAGTGTGTTTATCTCAGATGAGACAGGGCCCTTTCAGGTCAGGTAGAGAGCCTCAGGGCTAGGCTAAAGCCACCTAAATAGGGCTCAAAAATAGACATCATACCTGTCAATCAGCAGGAGCTGCAAACTAATCAAGAAGCACACATGGAAACCACAGTGGAGAAAAAAATCCATGGAATCAGACTCCCTGTCCTAAGTTGTTGAACTCAAGCAGCCTGAAGAGAAAAACAAATCACCAATAGCTAATTCAGTTGAAACTAAAATCGAAGATGATTCAGCATGGCCAGTAATACAGCCACTAGTTTAATCAATCCAGCTGATATTGTTTGGACAATTGGTGGGGGTCTTAGGAATGAGGCCATTAGGTATTTTGGTACTTCATGGCTGCAGTAGTGAATTACTGGGCTGTTTGCAGGACAGAGCAGGGCTACATGAATCCAAAAATGGAATCTAATTTTTCAGTCTTGTTTATTAAAAACAACACAGTGCAAAGGAAATAAAAATTGAGCCAGCTGTGAGTCACCAAACCCATTTGTTTTTTTCATTTTCTTTACCTGTAAAATTGGAATCACCTCCCCTGGTACTGGGTAATCTGAAATAGGAGTGAAAAGGCTGCTGAGGAATTATGGGGCTGCTGACTTGTTCTTAGTTTCAGCTCTCCGGCCATCACCCCATCTCAACCAGACCCTTTTCTATACCTCCCTTCTCTTTCTGCATCCTTATGCAGCCCACAGTTCTCCATAGCTGTCTCAGACCAAGGCCAGGCAGCGCTCATGCTCACTGCCCTGCTCGTCTCCTCATCCATATCCTTGAGGACTCCTGAGTGACTGACTCATTGGAGCTCAAGGGTCAGCCCACAGTCTCTGATAATGGCCAGCCAGTGAGTTTCTCCCTCCCGTATCACATCGCCTTCCTCTGTACAGGCACACAGGCTTATTGGAGGGCAGGCCTCCTTTTCTCAAATTGCAATAGGTAAGGCAAGCCCCAGAGGGAAGCATGCTGAGGTACAGAGTCCCGTAGGTGCCAAGGATTGTTGTTACTGGCTATATAGAAAGTCATGAGGAGGGGTCTATTCTGATGACTAAATTTTCTCTGGAGCTGAGTTGTAGCCACAGTCCTATGGCTCATTTCAAGACCTATCAGTACAGATAAGGATACTGAAGCACAGAGAGGTGAAGTGACTTGCCAAGGCCACACAATTTGTAAATGGTGCATCTGGGATTCTAACCAAGGCAGTATGACGTCAGAGTTTCACACTTTTAACTGTTGCATTCTGTGAGTGCAGTTCTCTAGGCGAACATGGATCTGAGCTGGACCCAAACATGTACTAGCAGAGTCTGACCGGCACATATCCTAGAAGTCCTTTCAGCTTACTTACCATTTGGATATGCTTAAAAAGCTTCAATTTCCTAGTCACCTAAAAGAGCGAGCACACTTCTGTGGAGAAAGACGAGGAGCAAAGATTTACCTTTATTTGAACAGGTATCCAGCTCTAAGTGGTCCCTGCAAAGCAGTTTAGGGCTAGTACTGCTGCCCTTCGGAGAGGCGGCCCCAGGAAAGGAGGAGGTATGGCAGTAAAAGACCTAGTTCTCATATCCAGTGAACCGCAAAACTAACTCCACCATATTAGCAAAAAGGTGAAAAAAGCAGGAGGAATGAACTCTTCCACCTCCTTCCTTTCTGGCCTCGAGGCTGCCCTAGCTCATTTACCTGAAATCAGCTAAAGAAATTCTTGCTATTTGCAACAACATGGATGGACCTACAGGGTATCATGCTCAGTGAAATAAGCCAGGCACAAAAAGACAAATACCATATGATTTCACTTATATGTGGAATATAAAAAACAAAACGAACAAAACAGCAGTAGACTCATAGGCACTGAGAAGTGACTAGTGCTTACCATGGAGGAGGGGTTGGGATGGGTGGAATAGGTGAAGGGGATAAAGGGGCACAAAAATCTCAATCACAATATAAATTAGTCATGGGGATGAAAGTGCAGCATACAGAATATAGTCAATAATTCTGTAACATCTTTCTTTGTTGACAGTAACTATACTAGTTCGAGTCAGCATCTAATAATGTATATAATTGTCAAATCACTATGTTGTATACCTGAAAACAATATAAGATTGTATATGAACTATACTTCAGTAAACACACACACACACACACACCTAGGAAAGAATACACTAAGTTAAAGAAAAGTAAAAGAAATGCTTGCAGGCAGCATCATACGCAGTTACCCAGGGTGCTCCTGCGTGGGCATCTGTCCCAGAAATCTCCCCTCTCCCTTCCCCCCAGGAATTACTTGGAGGCTGATAGTTCTATACTACCTGTGAAGCAGTTGCATTTATTAAAGAATCTATGAATGTGGAACCTAGACATCAGAATTTTTAAAAAACAAAGCTCCTTAAGTGATTCTTATGTGCAGCCAGGCCTGTGAATCACCCACAGCCTCTCTTTGTCTTCCTCACTTTACAAGAAGAAGAGCTGGCTGCCATCATATCTCTTAGGCTCTGTGGAAACATGCACATGCACACACACACATGCAAATAAGTTATGTACCTGTTAATTCTATTTCCCTTGATTCCCAGGTAGAGACCATTGGTGGTGCTCACATGGTGGCCTCAGGCGTCCCAAAGAGGAATGGCAGTACGCATGCAGCTGAGATTGCAAACATGTCCCTAGATATCCTGAGCTCCGTGGGTACCTTCAAGATGTGGCACATGCCAGAGGTGCCAGTCAGGGTACGAATAGGCCTGCTCTTAGGTAACAGCAACCAGCTGAAGTAAGAGAAGACATTCCCATGGGTCTCAAGGAAAGACTAGAAAAGTAGGGAGAGAGTAGCAGTTGTCTGATTACTGTTGGCTGGATAGCCAAGTGTCCAGGGTGCATATTTCTTCTATGCCTACCCAAGTTTACTCTGTTCCTACCACCTGCACTCCTCCAGTAGGCAGCAGACCTTATGCTAGGTACTAAGCTCTTTCAGTCTACCTTTCTTTTTAAAGCCAACATTTCTACGTTTGACTATGATACAAGATCAACATGAATATGTTGTAATTAGGGTAGTTTAATTAGTTGAAATCTCAACTCCTGAAGTATTTTTTCCCTACACTACTCCCCACTTGCTTGAATCTCTTCAGGATCTCCCCTTCTTTGTGGCTTTCCCATCTATCTTCACACATTCACAGGTATCTTGAGAGGTATCTCACTTGATGTTACAAATATCTCACCTACTAGCCCCTCTTGCTTCCCTCTCCTCTCCCCTCCTCTTTATCCTTGCTTTGCTTTTCTAGGCTCTTTTTCTTTCCTTTTCATCCCTTTCCTACCACATTTGTTAGAAGAATGATTGATGCTGACTGTGCCATTTCTTCACTGCCCACTCCCTCTTCAACCCCTTTGCAATCTGGCTTCAGCCCTCAACACTTTTCCCAGTCCTCATTTGCCCTTCTCTCTGCAACATTTGATATTCTTGACAGTCCTCCCTCAGTTAGTTTCTATGACATGCTCCTCACTCTCTGAATGCTTCTTTTCCATTTCATTTACTGGCTCAGTTAGGAATTCCTATTCTACAGCTGTGGATGCTCCAACATTTTCTGCAAAGCTTTGAGTTGTGGTCTTGATGCTGTCTGCACATTCTGACCTCGAATTCATTTCTCAACCCACTCCAACCTGGCTTTCATTGTCTACCACTGTCTGACAATCTCTTCTGTCTCTATCTGTCCCTGAATCTGATATTCCCCAGGGTTCTGTCTTCATCCACTGTTTTTCTCCCTTGATATACTCTTCTGGGTGATCTCATTCATGTCTATGGTTTAACTACCACTTGTATGTTGATGACTTCCAACTCCACAATGTCAGCGCATATCTTCTTCCTTAAGCTTCAGCCTTGTATATCATACTTGCTGCTGACATGTCCACCTGAATGTTCCACATGGACCTCAGACTCAACACATCCAAAACAGAATTATTTTCTTCCCACACATAAACTTCCTCCTCCTCCTTTTTATTTTTTTCTACTTTAGTTGGTACCATCACTCGCCTAGTTATTCCACTTAATCTTGGGGGGTCATCCTCCTTGAATCTTCCCTCATCCTGACCTTCACCATTCAACCAGTTACTAAGTCTTGAATAATTTACATTTTAAAGACTTCTTGAATCTCTCTTGTCTCTTCTTGGCTCTCCTTGAATCTAGGCCACCAGCATCTCTTGCTTGGATTATTGCACTAACAATTTTCTTGCTGCTACTCTTGTTTCTTTCTATCCAGCCTTCTCATAGACATCAGCATAACCTGTGTTTGCTTTACTGTCCTTTCATTAGACTCTAAGCTCCTTGATGGCAGGAACCATATCTTACTCATGATTGTATCCCAAATAATTAGCACACAGCTGGTGTTCTTTTTAAAGAAAAGCCCCAATCTCTATGTGTGCTTCAGTTTTGTATTTCCAACCTCTCTAAGCATATCTGTTCTTGTATGCTTCACCATTACTTCAAACTCAACTTATCTAAAACTTCAAGTCATCTTTTCCTGCAAACCAGCATCAGTTCATAAACCCATGCCAATTTCCTCATGGTTGTCAATCAGACAGCCAACAAGTCTATTGGTTCTCTTTTCATGATGTCGCTCTTTTTATTTTTTCATTTTTATTTATTTATTTTGGTATCATTAATCTACAATTACATGAGTGACATTATGGTTACTAGACTCCCCCCATTATCAAGTCCCCCCCACATGCCTCATTATGGTCACTGTCCATCAGCGTAGTAAGATGCTATAGAATCACTACTTGTCTTCTCTGTGTTCTACTGCCCTCCCTGTGCCCCCCACCTCCTACATTATGTCTGCTAATCGTACTGCCCCTTTTCTCCCTTGTCCCTCCCTTCCCATCCATCCTCCCCAGTCCCTTTCCCTTTGGTAACTGTTAGTCCATTCTTGGGTTCTGTGCTTCTGCTGCTGTTTTGTTCCTTCAGTTTTTCTTTGTTCTTATACTCCACATATGAGTGAAATCATTTGATGTTTGTCTTTCTCTGCCTGGCTTATTTCACTGAGCATAATACCCTCTAGCTCCATCCATGTTGTTGCAAATGGTAGGATTTGTTTTCTTCTTATGGCTGAATAATGTTCCATTGTGTATATGTACCACATCTTCTTTATCCATTCATCTACTGATGGACACTTAGGTTGCTTCCATTTCTTGGTTATTGTAAATAGTACTGTGATAAACATAGGGGTGCATATGTCTTTTTCAAACTGGGCTGCTGCATTCTTAGGGTATGATGTTGCTCTTTTATCTCCCCTTTGTGTGCTCCCCCTCCAGATCATCACCTCCTTTCTAGACCACACAACTTTGTGCTTAGATGAGGGAAACAGTCACCTAACCGGTTTTACTTTCTCCCCTTTCAGTGCATTCTATACACTGGCTTGAGAAAATGAAAAGAATATTTATTTTCATCATGTAGTTTGCTGGTCAAAATTCTCTAGTGGTTCAAGGTCCTCCATCTTGTACAACCCAATATCCAACCTTATCTCCAGTTTCTCCTTAGCCACCTATACTAGGCAGACTGCTTTCTCTAAGACTTTCCTCCAATTCCATGCTCAATCCCAACCACAAACCTTTGATTTGTGTCCCTTTTCTCCTATTCAAATCCTACACACCTATCAAGATCTAAATGAAATCTTACCTTCTCCATGGGATCCTTCTTGACTGAACCAGGTCCTAATAAGCAACCCCTCCTCCATTTTCTAAACTATTATAGTATTTCTGCCTGTAGCATTTATCTCAACTCAACCGTCCATTGTCTTGAGTTGTTGCTTAATTGCTTCCTGTTTGGTAGTCTCTTCAATTAGACCATAAACTGCTGGAGAACTGAGACCATGTTTTCTTATTCCTCTTGGAACTTAGCTCAGTGCTCAATGAATGCTTCTGAATGGGTGAGAAATGAATTAAAAAGAGAACCATATGTTTTGTAGCTCTTATGTATTTTGATTCTTAAAAATTAAGCTTCAGAAAAAACTTTTTTAAAGCAAAAACAGTTACTTTGTCTAACTCAGGAAATAGCAAAAAGATAATGCTGAACATTTTTTTCAGATAGAAATAGAGCAGAGACCAGAAAGGTAAAGGTGGAGCACTATCTAGACACTCCTGAACTCTGTTTTCACTATGGCTGCTGAAGATTTTTTCAAGTAATGTCCACTCTGAACACCTAACACAGCATAGTGAAATGTAACAACAAAAGCCATTCTGAGGGCAAATAGAAAATATTCTTGGATTATCTATAGCTACTGTTCTTCCATGTCCCTAACACAAATGATTGAAAGTCAATTTTACTTCTTTTCACATGTTCTGACTGTGTTAACAATAGTTCTCTTAATAGACACAGTCTGGGGGACAGAGGGGGACAGATAGCTCTATGAGATCCCTCCTTCCAAACCTAAGGAACAACAAAGAAGTCACATTTTTCCTTGTGACAATTGTGCTTGGATACTGAGTCCCTGCCCAGGCCCTTCTGGTTTGGGTTTAATGCTTATCTGTCCCTGTTGACAGATAGAAACATTTGGGTGTAGCTGTTACTTGGAATAGAGGTATAAATCAGAAGGGAGTCATGTCTGCATCATTATAAACTTGCTTTCTTGTAGGGCAAAGAGTTCATTACTCATAAGACATCCTTCAGATTCCCAGGGCTATTTGGTGTCAGCATTATTCTTTTGTGTAGTTACATTCCTTCCCCTGGCAGTGTTCCTCTAATTAGGATCAGAAGCATACCTGTTGACTGCAATCACACCACCTGCTACTCTATAGGGTCAGTTGTTGCTGGAGTGGTGAGCCTCACTATGCCCAGATACTGTTTGTTTGGAGACACTGTGAACACAGCTTCTCAGATACAATAAACAGGGTTACATGAGTACCTACAGAGGGATAGATGGGATGGTCACCTTCTGGTGTTGAGAAGGTGATTGTTCCTCAAGGGAAGGGAAAAAGAACAGGGTACATGATGTTTTAATGTTTTAAAAGAAAATAAAAGATAATTTGAGAAGATAAAGAGATTTAACACACATATCTCTTGGTCTCTAATGGCAAACCAGTAGGGGGTGATGTTGGATTGAACACGTAACTTTTTTGTTCTAGAATGAAGCTGTTAGCTAAGTGACACTGAAACAGCCAGTTGATTTGATCAAAACAACTAAAAAAAAAATCCTTTGGATAAAGGAAAAAATTGGCCAGCCTAGTGGGTTTGGGGGTAATCATGTTGAAAAAATAAATAGGTAAGGGACTGACATTTTTAGGTTTACAACTAGTTTATGGAAATAAACCCAGAGCCAGCTGCCTCCCAGCCTGGATGCTGTTTGCTGCTTTAGTCTTCTTTTTGAACTAGTTAGGACCCCAAGAGTTCTGGGTTCATCAATTAGCCCCCTAGAATTTAGTTGCAATAATCCCTCAAACCGAGGAGCTTGTAATTCTGAAATAATTAATTCCAACTTGTCTGTATATAAAACCCTTAATTTCTATCAAAACAGGCATGGAATCAAAGATATCATTTATTCTCCCCTTCTTTGAGAAGAAAACTGTATAAACCATTATGCCATTTTTTTTGTTGCTGGCACCTCTTTCTTGGTTATTTAGTGCCACTACTAAGGCAATGGCAGCATCACAAGGTGACCTACCTATATCATAGTTGAACAAAGTGATTTGTTCATGCTAGTATGGGAAAAGCATAAAGAACAATAGATTCTATATGCAGTTTTCATGGATTTTTCTACTTTAAAAAAACAAACAGGTAAGCCTTTAGCAGTCCTGGATCTGGCAGCTACTAGGCAAGAAAAGCTATTTGCAGACTTCAACAACATACACAAACTAGTCCCTGATGATATGGTGGCCTATATCACAGTGGGTGGTGCCCTGTCTGACCCCAGTCCTCATCACTCATGTGCAGAAACAGGCTTGCACAATGGGTCCAGTCTTAGTCAATCTAGCCTGTGCAACCATGATTAAGGAGGCAGCACAGAACTTAGAAGCTGTTGTTGGAATAAATTTTCTGACATCTGGGAAAGTCTTCAAACTCTACAGACACAGCAGCAGCCATGGAAGTAGTCATCCAGGAACTGCGGCATGCATATGACTTTGCTCTTGAAGTGCAATGCAAGAGGAAGTGAAATTGATAATGGAACCACCATGCAGAGTTGGCACAGTACTCTGGGCTGATGGGAGCTTGCAGAAGACCAAAGTCATATTCTGGTCTGCACCAGGGAAACTCTACACATTTCACATTGGAAATAGAGAGCTGAGAGCAGAAATTGAATTTTCAGAATCAGGCAGCACCTTGTCCAGGGATCAGATAGGAAGAAGAAAATTGAGTGAATCATGCACAGCAGGTGTTTATTAAGCACTGATTACATAAGCACAAGGAAGACATTGTGAGGGATACAAAGAATCATACACATGTGGTCTGTGCACTGAAAGGAGCTTTTAGTGTGCACTAACATGTTTCTAGAAGCTAATGACTATTGCTAAAATGTGGCCTTAAACTCCACACCTGATAGACAATCTGTAAAGAGGTGGCTTCATGGTGGACATGAGACCAGGACACGTCACAGGTCTATCAAAAAATCAATTTCATGAGTATGTCCTTTGTGCCCAGTTGAACCTACTGATTCTGGAATGGAAGTGACAAGTGACCCAGCCCTGGAGGGTCCTCCTTGCCACACAACTGGACGGTGTCTGGAATGAGCTATCTCATGCTTTTCAGCTGTGTGCTCCCCACTAGTGAAAGGCTCCCTGACAAGCCATGCTAGTGGAATGGCACACATAGGGCTGGCTAGGGACACACCAGGTGAACATGTGATGTTTAGGAATGGGACAGCCCTTTCTCAACAGAGGTTTTGGGTGACCATGAGTTTGTGATGAAGATACAAACAGTACTGAGGTGTCAAGAGAAAGAAAGTCACTATGAGTACACATAGCAGAAATTTCTTGCAATTCTTTTCAGCCATGGCTTCCTATTTAGATTGTACTTAGCTTCTAAAAGAATTAGTTTCTCAACTGTGTGTGAGAATAAGTCTGGGGCTTGTTCAGACTCAACCTGAACATGGTCTTATTTCATAGAATGACAGTTTTCAGAAGGATCAAGAATCCTACCTCAGTTAATAAATGATTGTTCTCCACCAAAGAATTACACTTAGTTTCTAAATAAAATTTTCAGTTGTAGTTCCCTATGTAGAGCTCTTATCCCAGGTTAAGATCATTAGATGGAAAATAATACGTTCATGTGTGTACACAGCTCGATGCACTCACCCATAGGGCAGCTATAAATGTACAGGTTCCAAAGGATGTTGACAGCAGTCTTGGGACATTTCCCACTGATGTTTCATTTTGTTTTGTTTTGTTTTTTATTAAAGTATTATTGATATACAATCTTATGAAGGTTTCACATGAACAACAAACACTGTGGTTTCAACATTCACCAATATTAAGTCCTCACCCCACCTACTGCAGTCACTGTCTATCAGTGTAGTAAAATGCTATAAAGTCATTACTTGTCTTCTCTGTGAAGATCTATGTATATTGTAATTGTGAGTCATAGTGTCCCTTAGTCCCCCTCTCCCTCCCCATGCACACTCCCCAACCCCTCCCCATTTGGTAACCACTAGTCATTTCTTGGAGTCTATGAGTCTGCTGCTATTTTGTTTCTTCAGTTTTGCTTTGTTTTTATACTCCACAAATGAGGGAAGTCATGTGGTACTTATCTTTCTCCACCTGGCTTGTTTCACTGAGCATAATAACCTCTGGCTCCATCCATGTTGTTGTAAATGGTAGGATTTATTTTCTTTTTATGGCTGAATAGTATTCCCTTGTGTATATGTACTACCTCTTCTTTATCCATTCATCTACTGATGGACACTTAGGTTGCTTCCATATCTTGGCTATTGCAAATAGTGCTATGATAAACATAGGGGTGCATGTGTCTTTTTGAATCTGGGCTGCTGCATTCTTAGGGTAAATTCCTAGGAGTGGAATTCCTGGGTCATATGGTATTTCTATTTCTAGTTTTTTGAGGGACCTCTGTACTGCTTTCCACAATGGTTGAACTAATTTACATTCCCACCAGCAGTGTAGGAGGGTTCACCTTTCTCCACATCCTTCCCAGCATTTGTTGTTTGTCTTTAGGATGTTGGCCATCCTTACTGGTGTGAGGTGATAGCTCATTGTGGTTTTAATTTGCATTTCTCTGATGATTAGCAATGTGGAGCATCTTTTCATGTGCCTGTCGGCCAACTGATGTTTCTTTTTAAGTACAGCAATATTGAAAGATAGAACTATGGACGTATATGGAAAAGACACCCTTTTTTCCTCTTAAGTAGGAGATGTAAACCTTGGGAGTTCAGCCCTGGCAGCAGCCTGTGAGAGAGGCTCCTCAAGGCTAACTTCTCTCAGAAGAGGTCACATTTCAGTTGAGATCACAATAGTGATTACTGGTTTCTTCACCTCAACCCTTGAGTTAAATTAATACCTTTGTCTAGCATGGGCTTTCCTCTGAGATGGTGTCTAGGAGGCTGATAGGTGCTACAGCTCTCACCTTATTTGGGCCTGGTGAGGAAGACCATCACTCCCCGCCCCATCCTCCCGTGAAACCCTAACTAAAACTCGCTCTCAGGGACTTTGCTTAGGGTCTAGTTCATTTAGAAGTGGGGGTATTTATTACATTAATATTTTCTCATTAGTTTTATCCCAAAGGCTCCAAAGTCATGCCTCTCTTTCTTTTACAGTTTATCACATTCGTGTCAGTCACAGCACAGTGACAATTCTTCAAGCTCTGAATGAGGGCCGTGAAGTGGAGCTTCAAGGAAGGACAGAGCTCAGGGTATAATGTCCTTTTGTTATTTGAATGAAACCACTCGTACCCACCTGCTTCTGGAGAGGTCATGGTCTGCTGAAATTTACCTGGGTGTCTGAGACTCAGCCATAATTTGGGCAGAATTTCCAGCTCCATCTGCAGTTCCCAAACGACTATTTCCTTTTGCCTTGGTTTTCTTTTCTTCAAACTACAGCTGCAGTCAGGAGGATTGTTAAAACACCTTCTGCATTTTTTAGACTACAAATTGCATCCTTCTCTCCTAAAAAATTGCCTGGGATTTGGCTTTCCAATGAGCTGCATTATTATTTACACTTTCTAACTTCCATTTTATTTCCTCTTCGGCAGTGCCAGACGTTGTTCAATAAGCTACAGTACTGGGGAGGAGTTTGGGTCTCTATTTGCCTGCTCAGCAGCTACCCTTTCTGACTTTTCATCCACACCGTTGACCCTTGTTTACAGAGAGGCTTTATGTCTTTCTGCAAGGACCAGGAAGGATAAAGTCAGTTCCTATGAAGGACAAACATTTGTAGCACTTTTTCTTTCTGCTAGGACTATCACTTGATCTGGGATTTGGGGTCAGAATACTTTTCCTTTTTCTTAAAAAAATATGTTCTAGTTCTACTGGATTCTTTTTATCTTCCCCTGGATGACCCGAGAGCCCCTGGCTGTCCCAGTTGTAAAAGATTCCAGCGATCTAACTCCTTCATTTTCAGATGAAGTACCAAAGTCCAGAATGGTGAAGTCATTTGGTCAGGATCACACAGTCAATTGATAGCAGGATCAAAACCCAGGAAGCCTGACTTGGCAATCAGTACCCTTTGTATGATCCCATTGTGCATGCACATTATTTCCTCAGTGATTATTCTTGGGCAGAGCAAAACCTGGGCACTGAGTGGTCCATAATTTGTTTCTGTCATTGGCATACCTTCCCCAAATGGTGGCAATTTACATGTAAAAGGATTTCAGAAGTTAAAGGTTAGAAGGCCTGCTTCTAGTTGATCAGTTTTTTTCCAGTTAGTTCTAGTTTGTCCCTTCTAAAAGAACCTTAATATCATCCAGCAGGTGGGATGAGTCATTTATGAGCGGACAGAGGTTCCTTTCCCACCTCTGTGGAAAGATCAGTGAGATGACGTGGGTGGAAATGTTCCTTGGACAGTGAATCAAATCACCCAAGGCTTTTGTGATCCCTCTATACATTTGTCATTTCTCAGCAGAGGAGGACAAAGGCAGCTGGGTTTCCTGAAGCACTTTCCGCTCTGTATTGCTGGGCATAGGTTCCCTCGTTTAAAAGCTGAGGATCTGAAGAGGTGCCACTTTTGAAACTGAAAAGGAAAAATATGCCCTCACCCCCATGGTTTTTAGTGCCCCTCAAAGTCCAGTCAGGAGCAGTCTCTTCTTTGGGTGTTTCAAGTACAAAAACAGGACTCCCTCCAAAGGACCCATTGCAGCATCACAGTGTCCCCCGTCTCAGGGAATCTGGGAACATGCTCCAGCAAGTTGGAGGAAGAGGTAGAGAGAGGCTTCCCCTAAGGCTCAGACCTTAGTTATTGGGGTGGCAGGGGCTTCCTGAGGACAAGAGATTGAGAGGGAGATACTGAGAAAGAAGAAGAGAGGGGGCCCTAGGGGAAGGAAGGGAAATGAGAAGAAGGAAGAGGACAGGAAGTAAGATCCAAAGAAAGGAAGGGAGAGGAGGGAAGATCTTTTCTGCCTCTGTATACCTCCCCACCAGAGGTAGGTACTGGGCATTACTGGGAGACAGGGGATTCCTTGTTCCTTGGGTGCATGCAGTATATCCCCAACAAGACCACATCAGCAGCACAATTTAGAAATTCTGATTTAACATTTCACCTGCTGGAAAGCAAGAATCGCTCTAGTACATGGGTCAGGAGGACTACATTTGATGGCTAGCCAGGTGTGCTGTCAAAGATGATGGCTAAAGACATCGTCTGTTCTAGCTGGCTGATGTTTGAAATTCCTCCATCAGAGCCTCTTCTCTTGGGCTTAAAGATTGGATCCAGTAAAAATAATAACTCCCCCTGGCCCCTGCCCCTGCCCCATCCCATCTCCTTTATTGTAGTGATGACACTTTAAGTTGTTTCTCCTAGTGGAATCAAAGACGTGCGTTGGACTGGATAAGCGAAGAAAACAGAGCAGTGAGTAACTGGGTGGTACAAAGATAGGGACCACAATGAGGAAGCTGAGATAGCTTGTGGGAGGATTCATTTAGAGATGAGCTTGGGGGAGGACTCGGCCTCTCTGGGGAGCTGTCCTTCTGCCATTTCAACCCCCTCCTGTACTATACTGCCAACAAATCATCAGTGCTTAACTGGTAAATTCTGCTTTTTAAAATATTTCTTTCCCAATGGTCTGGTGATAACTCACCTCATTACCTCTTCTATACGAGTCCTGTTTCAGTTACCATTTCCTGACAAATTTGAAGCTCTTTGCCGGAGACTTTGTATATATCTAGGTTCATTGGTTGTATTTACCAGAGCCTCTTTGGTAGATTTACATTCTGAGAAGACTTTCCCAAATGGTTGTTCTCAATCAGTTTATGTTGTCTTTGCCAGAGGTGAAGACTTTCTGACCTTCTCTCTGAATTCTAGGGTTAAATAGCATTTGAGTATCAGGCTTCTAAGCAGTAGTCTTGCTTTGTTTGTGATTTCTCCCTTTTCCCCAACTTCTTCCACCCCTACACTCAACCCCTAACAGACACACACATGCATGAACATGTGCAAGCATGTGCACACACACACACACACAAACGCACACAAACCAGTAATTGAGTTAAGAAACAATGAGGTTGTGCTGACACAGTCATGAAGGTCACAAGGTCTGCTCTGTAATTCTTGTCCCATCAAGGACTCAATGTGTGACACTGGACAAGTAACTTTATCTTCTCTGTGCTTCCATTTATTCACATACAGGCCTCTTCTGACCTGTGATTATCGGAAAACTCATTAATCACAAGCTTTAAAATTCTCAACAGTTGCATTTTGGCCTCTAGACCTGCCCCTTGGCTCCAGCATGTGAGAAAAGCTATAACAGTGTGGAAGGAAGAGCATTTAAAATTTGGCATCTAAGATGTTAACTAGATTTATTGTGGTGATAATTTCACAATATATACAAACTATGGTGTACACCTGAAATCAATATAATGCACACCTGAAACTAACATAATGTTGTATGTCAGTCATATCTCAATTTAAAAAGCAGCAAAGTCATAGTAAAAAAACACATAAGATTTGGACTCTAGTGGGAGTTGGTATAAGTCCCTGCTATGCCTGCTTATTGACAAGTCATTTAATCTCCATGAACCTCAGTGTCCCTATTTGCAGAGTGATGTTAATAATGAACCTACTTTCCAGACTTTTGGTGAGAATTAAATAAGACAGGAGATGCCAAAGTGTCTTAAAGGTGTCAGGCCAGAGTAAGATGCAATTATTTGGAGGGTCTCTGGGACTGCCTAGGGATTGATACTGAATCAAGGAGTTTGCTTTAGGCTTTAGTTGTTGCATGCTTGTTTTACCTCTCACTCTCCCTTCAGAAGAATTTTGGAAGTAGGGTGGGTAAACACAGCTAGGATTCTAAGAATTCTCCTGGGTGGGCTCCAGAACCTCAGAGAGCCCCTGGAGCTCCCCTACATGCTCTGATTTGGAAGCTTGCCTGAGTCCATGACACTCCCATCATCTTTTTCAACCATAGGTTTTGGCACCCCAAAGTGTCCCAGGATGCACCCAAATATCTGGACAATCCTGGCATCTACAAAGCTCCTGTGAGGATTGGCATGTTTTCTTGGTAGCCTCTAGATCTCCAGACAAACAGTCAAATACAGCTGAGGGTTGAGCTCTTTTTTTAAATTAAAGTATCATTGATATACAATCCTATATTGGTTTCAAATATACCACACAGTGGCTCAACAGTTACCCATATTATTAAATCTTCATTCCCAGGTTGAGCTTTAAGAGTATGTTTTACCAAAATGAGGTCCAATGATACCTTGAGTGTTCTAAGTGCTCAAGGGTTGAGAATTCCAGTAAATGGAACAGTCTGATTATTTACTTGACTGTTCTGCAGAACACACTGCACTAGGTTCTGTGAGGAAAAGAAAGAGCTTAGGAGGCAGAAGAGTTGGGCCTGTGTTTAGAGCCCAAGACATGGCCTGAGAATGTTTTTTATTTAATAACATTATGAGTTCCTTAAGGACAGAGCTATCACTGTGTTCCCAGCCCTGGTACAGCAAGGGTGGAATAAATGTAAGAATGAGTGATTTGAGTAAAGTCTCAAGTTGTTCACCTCTCCTGAAAACAGAGTGGCCCCAAAGAGTCCAACTATTTGAGGTTTAGGGTGAGTTGGTTGTCAGTTAATGGAGGTTATGCTGCTGTGGTGGTAATTCTCTTCTTACTTGCGTCATGGAGAACTTGTTCAGAGCCTTGAACCAAATACTTGTAAAATGCTTTGCGATTCTTCAATTAAATGTGCTAATTATTATTATGGTTGTCATTATTGTTAAGGGATAAATATATGTGATGTAGAATAGAGAACAGTGGATTTGATATTTAAAGGGGCAAACCTAATTGGAATTTCTAAGTTAAACAATTTAGAACTCTTCCAAATGAGATCTGCCGAGGGTGAGACCATATTTGAGATTAATGGGTTGGAAACACATCCCATTACTTTTCTCAGTCTTAGTAAACACATTTTTTTTCTTATGGATTGGAGGAAATGAGAAGACTGACAAAGAGAATTAAAAGGATGAGAGAGAAACACATTGAGAAGAGGA
This sequence comes from Manis pentadactyla, assembly GCF_030020395.1. Lineage (NCBI taxonomy): Eukaryota > Metazoa > Chordata > Mammalia > Pholidota > Manidae > Manis > Manis pentadactyla. The sequence goes on along the minus strand of NC_080038.1, from coordinate 104,682,584 downwards.
AAGATGGGAGAGCAGAGCAAACACAGAAAACTCGTCTCCTCTGAGGTCATCACTCAGGCTCTGGGGTGACCAGCTTGAGTTTATGCTCCCTTTCCCTTCTCAGACTTAGGGCTCTTGACAAGCAACTAACTGGGCAGTAGATGGAGGTGTTCCTGAGGTCTCTCTCTACCTGTAAGAATTCCTCGGCAGGAGGGAAAGAACTCTGCAGACCTCTCAAAGCAGCCATGATGCCCTGGGCTTGAAAACAAAGTTGCACAGCCTGCCTTCCATTTCTATTTCCTTTTTCGGCTTTGTGAGAGCTGTTGGATGGCGGGGTGTTGTGGGGGAGGCAGACTCTCAATGTACGTACTCTAGATACAAAAGAAAATGGGTTGCCTAGTGCTAAAAGATCAGGGCAAAAATGACAAAGAAAATCTTCAACTGAGCATCCAGATGTTTGGTTGCTATGAAGCCAAACAGCCACACATTCTCAAAGATGGAGCTGCGTGGTGGTGGGTAGACAAAACATCTGGATGACAGCTTGAAATGGTGTTCACTTTTCATCTGGCTGCTGTGGCAGCTTATGGAGCTTGCCTGAGCCTCAGGTATATATGGCAAGGAAGCTGTGTAGGAAAGAAGACTCCAGGGAGTAGTGACAAGGGGAAAGCAGAGGCAATTTCTGAGCCAAACGTAATGCTTGTACCCTATTGACTGGAAGGACTTCTTTAGGAAAATTGGTTATATAGCGTGCTTAAGATTTCCTGTATTTTCTATAATAACGGCAAAGGCACTGAAGAGAACTTCTGGCTGCTTGGAAAAAAAGGCTTCACAAAGCCACTTCCTGTGTCCCCACCAGTGGGTAAGTGGAGTTCACACTTAATTAGAGTCTTCCTATGTCCTGCTTGCCATGCTCTCTTTACTATTTTTGTGTCTCCCCTGCCCTGCAGGCAAGTGGGCCATGGCCGGCAACCAGTAGAGATCGCAGCCTTCCAAAGAACAGCAGAAAGGCAGCTGGTAAGAAACAAGCCATAAGGTAATGGCGAGCAGGAAAACAGAGCACAAGAGCTTGCCAGATTTTTAATAGCTGGGGCTCCCTTTGGCATGGGTACCAGTCTCAGACTACACACTGTTGGCAGAGTGTGATGGAGCTGGTGAATTTCCAAGCTCCACTGAGTTGTGCGAAAACCTTGTGGGGAGGCCTATTGCAGAGTGATCTGCAACTGGGGAAGGTCAGTCGTCCTGGCAGAAGAGACCCTTGCCTCCTGTACTGATAACACATTTGAATGTTAACAAGGCTGGCCTTGTTATCCAGTTATCAGGCAGGTGCTCCTGTTTCTTTCATTGCCCAGCACCTGGGCCACATAATAAGCTGCCCCAGGTCTTTAGAGACTCACATCTACCTAAGCAAATGAGCAATATTATGATGACCCCCTTTTCCCACGATCTTTTGGCAAGACTGACTCTGAAGGGATGCTTATATCATTTCCTCTGGAGGTCCTGCCCAATCCCTTGGCATTGCCAACCAAAATAAGACTACTCCTTGACTGCCTGGCTTGAATTCAGGAGACTTTCCACTATCCCTCCTCCCCTCCTAGAGTGGTATGATTCTGAAGCAGCAACAACAGCCTAATTATCAAGAATTCTTCCCACATATTTATCTCTGAGGAACCCATTGCCTCCTTGGGCTCCTGTTAGTATTTATTATCTTCCTTATCTTGCTTTCTTATTCTCTCTTTCATGGACACTTAGGCCCTAAGACCCATTACTCCCTCCACTTACCCTTGGAAATCACAAGATCTTAAGGTAAACATTAGGGCATCTCCACACACTCCTGCTCCCTTGTGTTTTTTAGCATGGTCCAGAATAATCACAATTCTAGCAGCAGCTACTAAAGGCATTCATATACTTGCTATTTTTCCATTAGCCTCTGTTGACTTTCTCAGCTTTTCATGACTATTTCTCTCCTAAGAAAATCCAGTGTGTCTTCATTTATGTGACTATCAGATACTCTCTCTGAGTCATAACATTCATGCTTTAGAAAGGCTTCTGTACTGAGCATGTGGCTCCCCTTATAGCCTTCTGCACCACCCTCTGCCACCTATGGCCTGGCCCTATTCTTTCCTATTGACCAATACAAGCAGATAAGCAGCTGGGACACACATTCCTCCAATTTCCAGGAACATTCCTTCTTGTGGAGAAGGAAACACACAGAAAAACCATCAGTCTCAGTCTCTTGTAGGGCTTTCCCTTTGGCAGTGTGGTGTAGGCATTGGAGGCACTGTACAAGAACCTATCCATTCCTAGGAATGTACTGGAGTTTGCAGCAGGAGACACTGCAGCTGACTCACCATCACTGGCTGTGTGCTTGGGAGCACTTTCCTAGCACTGTGGATGGATGTGGCTTAGGTGATTTATACTCACTCATCTGGACCCCCTTGACAGAGGGCAAGCTTCTGTGGGCTGTGGGTATAATGGAACAGATTGATGCCAGTTGGCCCCAAACTGGATTTGATTTGATCGTGACTTAATTTGCACCTGTGCTTTAATCAGCTTCTTAGCTGACCACAATGGCCTTAATAGGCTGTGCTAATCACAAAAATCCTCAAGATCACCCTTGACAGATTTCAGAAAGCATGACCTAAATCAAAGAGCTCCTAGACATCTCCTTTATCTCTCATTTAATGTCCTATGCCAATGTCATCCAGTAACATCACCTATTCCAGAATATTTCCAACTTCTTGTGAATTTTCAGATTGACTCTTCATGACATAGACCCAATTTATGAAAGACCCATAATACCCTTTGTCTTGCCAGTGGGTTCCAGCCCCGGGCAAGTTCACTATGGATTTGGTGAGACCAAGAAATGACAATGGAACATTGGGGTAAAAGGGTTCATACCCAGCTTTATTCTCCTGGTGATAAGTCGAGCACTAGAATCACATCTGCATCTAGCAGTCCGCAGGTCCGTAATCCATCACCTCCCTCTCTGCCAAATCCTGGGCAGAGCTCTTTATATAGTGACTCAATCAGTAATAACTTATTGCCTATGGGTATGGAAGCAGTAGCCTAACAGTAGGCCAGTCACATCATCAAGTAGTTTAGGTTCAGGTGAGGATCCTGGCCATAGGAACTTCCATTTTCCTCACACCCATGAATGTCTCTCACCCATTGCCACCATCATGGGGACTGTTGGGACAAAACTTGAAATCTTTTGAAAGTGCTGTGGAGTTAGGGCAGAAAGAAAGATACTGTGAGAAGGGGTAGACCTTTGGCGAACAGGGGCTGCCTCTCAGACAGGGCCCTGCTGTCTGCCTAGCACCTTCTTCCCCATGTCCCCAAATATCCACCACTTCCCAAACCTTCCAAAAGATCATCACTTCATCTGATTAGTTTCCCTAAAATTTCAGTAATTGCAGTTCATTTGAGGTTCAGAAGTGTCTTCTTTCAATAAAAAATGTACCTTTTGGAGGGTAAGGGGCAATTAATCACTCATATCACAATGCAGGTGAATGAGCTAGATATTCAGGAAGACTTGGAAGTTTCATTTTGATTGAGACAAGGAGAAATGAGGAAGTTGGAAGGAAGTTTTGAACAATGGACGGTTACAGTGGAAAGCTTGGAGCCACACAAGAGCCATGGATCCCTGGGAGATGATAGAAGAGTGGAAACAAGGATGAGGGTGTAAAGTCAGTTTAGATCCCCCCACTTTTAAATCTTTGCTTTTGGTTTTCCTTGGACCCAAAGATTGGGAAGAAAATGTACTTTTCCTTCTGCTCTCAGAACCTAGGACCCCCGCCAGAGCTTTAATATTAACTCTGCTCCATGTGGGCTAAATCAGCCTTTGTGGACCAGCCTAGAAACCTAACCACCACATATATAACCTAGTTTCTATGGAATTTGGATTCCAAATTCCAAATCATTTACGTATAAATGTTTCGGACACATATCATCAGTAAATTAAAGATTACCTGTATGTTAACATGCCCCCTTTTTTGTTAAATGTGTAAAAACTCTCATAAATGGAAATAGCTACTTAGGCAAAACTGACAAATGGAATAGTGTTTCTCTGGTCAGTGATCCAGGGAAGTTTAGCAATTTGATTGCTGTCGGTGAAGTGCAGTGATACTGTGGGGCTTGGAATCATTCATACAGCAGTTTCATGAAGGGCCCAGGATGCAGAAGGAAGTCTTAGTGTTTCTTCATTCTTCTACTGAGGAACAAAGGCTGAACTCTTCTCTGGGTGAGGCAAAGGACAAGCTCTTTCCAGTTCAACAAATTGTTCCGCCTGGGCAAAGAATTAGTGAATGACTGTACCTCTGAGGATGACCAGTCTTCTGGGTTATTTAAGCCTAATTCAAATGTAAGGGGGTCCCTGGGAAGTAACTTTAATAAACTTTGCTCATTACACAGCTATCACCCAAAGCCCATCTAATGTAAACTGCAATGGATGTAAACCTTAAGGAAGGGTAGAGAGTTACGTCCAAGTTTAGTCATTCTAAAACAGCAGGCCTAACTTGGACTAAGATAAGAAGGTCTCTATTTTCACAGAAAAAAAGTAGGAGGCACTTCGTTTTCTTTTTCAATTGAATCTCTAGAAGGTATTTAATGAGCGTAATTTATAACTCAGATACTATGAGATTAGTGCCAGGAAAAGAATCTAGCAAACATACATCTGAATCCCAGTCCACTGTGACCTCAGTTGGCTGGAATGCATAAGGAATAGAGGGGAGAAGAGTCTGGTTAATTGTGTTGTTTGGATAACTGAGGGCTAAGAAGAAGTTCCTTTGTTTTCTTATTGCTTAGTATTCAAACTCTTTCCAAAGCTGTCATGGTCTCTTTCCTGTCTCAGTAAACAGAATCTAGGCAACACAACTGAACTGTCCTTGCCTGATAGGTGAGTATCTCACTGGGCCTCAGGGTCATATTCTGAGCATGACAGAAGAGATGTAGGAGAGATTGTCAGGGTAAAAGACATTGAAGGAGTGGACTGATTTGATCAATTCCCTTGAAGTTTTGTACTTTGTTTTCCTTCCTCTGCCCACCCTGCCTTTCAAGCCTTTACCCCTACCCCTAAAATAAATCCTTTTGAACATTTGTTTTTACTTTATGCTTTTAGTTTTCCAGATTCTACTTTCAAGCAGTTACTGGCAGTGGTTTGCCATAGTCACATGGAGCAAAGCAAAAAGGCTGAAGTCACAGGCATATTTAAAATAGTTAAGCAAGCTAGTCCTCCCTTTTATTATAAAAAATAATCTATTAAAACAGTGGAACCCAAACATATCAGCCAGTAAAGCAGTTAATTCTTTTAGAACAAGCGTCTTTAAAGAAAAATGCTTAGGGTATAATTTGATACTTTTCTCACTAATATTTAACTTTTTCATTATCAACTCACCCTGAATCTGAGCTTAGAGTCAAAAGCTCTTCCCAGCAGTTTTCCCCCTACCTTCAGTCCAAACGCCCTTGGACTGATCACAGAATCTCACTTCTCTCAGCCTCAGGTGGTCTGTTTACTGTGCTGACTGTTCAAGAGGATCCAGAAAAGGCTGAAGTTGCCTTTCAACCTCCTTGATGAGAGTTTTTAATTTGTTTTTCTAGACATGGCAGAGGAGAAGGAGACATGAAATAGCCTCTATTTGTGGCAAGGTCACAGTCAAAAGTGAGCTTTTAAGACTTCTGGAGAGAAGCAAGGCCTAAGGGAAATTTCAAAGAAATGAACCAACTCAAAACAGGACTTGGCTTCTCTTAGATGAGATTGCATTGCCCTCTAGGATATGGAAGAATCACTGGAGGCAAGGGAAGGGATGGCACTGCAGCTAGGGGCTCCATGGAACAGGATTGTCCCCAACATAGCCCAGGAACTGCAGCCCCAGAGCTAGGCCTGCAAAACTGCCCAGCCAAAGTCTTTTACTGAACAAGACCCACTGACGGTGATGCCAGGCTCTGTGTCTGATCCTGTCTGCTATTTCCCTCTTTGGTATTTCTGCAGTCCAGCATGTCAACCAAGCCTACCTTGTCTAGCCTACTAATACTGTCTTGTTTGGGATCACATCTTCCTTCGCTCAATTCTGTCATGAGCTCCCATATAAATCCATTCCATACTTTCTTGGATTCTTTTTCATTAAGGCTTTCTGCATTGACCAAATTAAACTTTCTTCAATTTGCCTTAGCATTTTAATTATCTTTGGCACTCCCATGTACCACTTGACTTATTTTAATAGAGTGTAGCCTGATTCTTACAACAAATTATTTCTCTATTTGCCTGCTGCTACTAGCACAGTGGCTTGAGTTGATGGTTAAGAGGGACCAAAATGATTTTTTTCTCTCTTGCAAGGAGCCCCTAGCTTCTTTCCTAAGTCACTTGTATTCCTTGTACAAAACAAAATATTTGGAAAACAATTTGAACAACATTTTCAAAAAGATTTAAATTCATTTCATCACACCTCTTATATCTGCATATTTTCTTGTGATCTGCTTCTTCTCAGAATGAATTATTGGAAAAAGAAAGCCAAATGCTAAAGAACTGCAAGTTGGGTTCTACTTCTTTGGGGTTTTACTGTACTTTATAAATATAACTTAACAAAATGGTCATCCCATGGGCGATTATTTAATTCCTTTTAGATTTTTCTCTTAGTGATCTCAACACCAATGCATGCTCATCACAGAAAATTTTTACAAAACACGTGAAGGCCCATAGGAAATTAAAATTGCTCAAAATTCCCTCAGATCCTTTATTGCATTTTATCCTTCCTGTTTGGGTTCACTTCATAGATTATTGCATGCTGTTGTAACATCCACCCAGCCAAAGAATACCTAAAGTTAGCTGATTCCCAAATGAGTCCATTTTACTTTTATTTTATTGCTGGTAGTGTTACTTATATTTTTGGTGGTGGAGGCTGAATCTGTTTCGATTGTGGGCAGCTTTCCGTGATCCACTTGTTCCTTATTTCACTTGGCATAGCTAAGCAGGAGCAGAGAGCAGATGGTTATCTACCACATCAGAAGGCTGTTACTCCATTTACTATATAAAGCTACTCTACCAAAAAGTGTTCCAAGGACTCCCATTCTGCCTACCTTGTCTTAGACTTTGTATAAACAACTTTATTATCAGGCTACTCATCTCATCACATTCTTGTCCTTAATCCAAGTGGAATCAACTTGCAAGGAGTGGGAGGCGGCAAACAGCCAAATAATAATACTTCATGCACTGGGTGGTCACATCTATGTGTCATCAAACAGTTGGATATAACTTAACAACTCAATTGAATCAAGCAAGCATTAATTAGAGGAAGGCTGCAATGGACTGACCATTTTATCCTCTTCTCCAGCCAAAGCTGGTTGACCTAATCGAGCACATTTCCCATCTGCCTGGTTGCTTCTAGCCCATTAAAATAATGGAATCTGTGCAGTAGAAGTCTCTCTCACCCTTTCTCTGGTCCATGCCATCTCCTCAGGTCAAGATGATGGATAGAGAGACCACAGACACAGACACAAATGACCTTTTAAAAAACACAAAGTGTCTGTTATTTGTGTGTGTTGTTTGGGTTTCTCTGAAGTGGTTTGTAAAATCCCTATCTTACTTCTTTTTCAGTTCGTATTTGCTGCAGGCCAAGCAATAGAGGATCTTTTTCAAAGAGGCACTTAAAGCAGAGGCAACTATTCATCTATAGCCTCACTTTGGCTCACTGCACATTTGAGTGGCTCCAGATGCCACTGAAGATTTTTCAAAGCCGACCTAATTCCAAGCAAATGAATATGTACCCAGAATCATAGATATGGCAGGGCCTTGGAGACCATCAACCGTGTGGAAATGTGGAAAATGATATTAGGGTCCAGAAAGGAGAAGCCATCTTCTTAAAGTCACCGTCTAGTGAGTAGAAGAGGAAAAGCTCTTACCAAGGTCAAAAATAGATCTGAGTTATCAAGAACAACCCTTCACATTAGGAACACTTCTTAGAGATCGTGGAGTAAGACCCCTAACTGTATGGATGGGCACAAGCTTGGCAGGAGCACTTTGGTTTGGGGTATTTTGAACTAGGTGACCGTACTGACATAACAGTCCAGAGAGAGACAGAGAAAAGATGGGAGATTCCTCACTAAATCACCTTTACCATGCAGACAGAATCTCATCCATAGCCATACATATTCCTAAACTGATTTGGCCCAAGTGGATGGAAAACAAACCTCCAATTCTTCCCAACCCTATGGATTCATTAATAGTTTATAGCACATGGCCTTAATTCTGTTTACAGAATTAAAGTTTCAGAAATACCTGAGAAGAGGCCCGACTTCAGAGAACATTTTAGGAATATTTTCACTGTGTGCATCATTCAAATAAGAGCTCCAAGACATAGTGAGGGAAATCACGGGGGATCTCAGCCTGCAAATTTCAAAGCAAGGTAAGACCTAATTCTGATTACTATTGTTGAAACCACCTCTCTCCTCTAGAGCCGTGAAATCTGAGATGTAGGTATAGCTGTGCACCTAGTGGAATAGGCTGGCCAGAGAGGGATTTCCCCACCCCCGCACTCACTGATGCCTGCTACTTCAGGGATGATTGAGCCCGTCATGTGGAATAGTCCCAAGTAAACTTCTCATGACCATGCCTACCTGGAATGAGAGATCAAAGGAAAAGCAATTGCTCCAGCAATTGCTTGGAGCCTTCTAGGGGACTAGTTAATGGAGCTAGGTTCTTTGTAAGTGGCAGTATATTAACTTCATTGGGGTATTTTGGTGTGGATAAGAATCAAGACCTGCTTGTTCTTTTGGATCTCTCTTGGTCCAGGAGAAATCTAGGGTTAAAGTAAATTTGTTGGGATGGTTGTGAGTCTGGAGAACCTGCCCCATTGATGGATTTCGGTTGACTTAATCACTGAACCCACAGGACAAATATTAACATAAAATATTCCCATTTATGTCTATGATTTGAAAGTGCAACTCTGCTATAATGGTTTGCAGTGATAGTATTCCAAAAGAGTGTCATAAGATGGTCATGTTACTCCAGAAAAATATAATTTTTCCCTCTATGTGTAAATCTATGTCTGTATTTCAGTGTACTTTTCTAGGATTGAAGTTTAGGTCTTGTAATCCTCCTCTTCCCGAAATTTTAATGTTTCTCTATTTTTATAAATTCCTTAGTTAGGTTCCAACATAGCTTTCTCTATTCTCCTTAAAGTTTATGTTCTAGCCCAAACTTATTACTTGCTCTTTCCCTTGACCTTTTCTGATTGCATGCCTTTATTCATGCTTTTCCCCCTACCTGAAATTCCTTCCTTGCCTGCCACCACATAGGTCTAAATTTTACCCATCCTTCAAAGTCTAGTCAAACATCACTTCCTCCATAAGTCTTCCTTATTCCTTCTAGTGATATGTCCCTTTTTCTGAATTCCTATAATGACTTTACCTATACTCTTTTAATGTTTATATAATATTAACTTGTTTTATAGCTATTTGTATACTTTCTTGTTGTCTCTACTATACTTTGATCTAGAGAAAAAAGTAAATGTTATAAGCTTCTTGAGGGCAAGAACCATGTTTGATTCATCTTTGTACTTCACACAATGCCTGACACATATAAAAGGCACTCAATAAATACTTGTTAACTGAATAAATGTTTCTATGACTCTGTGTATGTATCATTCCTCTGTGCATTTTCATCTCTTTTCCTTTTTTACTTAATGTTTTTCCTGTGTTCCTATACACCTGTCTATATCCTATCACCCTTCTCTCTCTCTACATATATATCTATAAAATGATGTATACATAATTTAATTAGCCATTATAAAAAACAAAGTATATTTTGTATTTGTTGTGTTTATTAAATTGAGGTTAAATACCTTGTTTTTAATCTGAAAAGCAGTAGTGTTTTTATATTCCCCTCCATCATAAAATTCCAAAGAGATAAGTTACACCACATTTTTATTATGCCATTGCTGGTTAACTTTTTTTTTCTTGATGGTCACTGACCTTTGATAGCAAAAATATTTCCCATTCATTCATTGAAAAGAATCCAGTTATGCTGTACTATGGCTTTCTCTTGAGGCATGGAGGGAAACCAATTTTAGGAATTGTAATACTTATCCAAGAGAAGTGGAGACTAAAAGACTCAGGTCGGGGGCATGATAGCTCTCTTGATAAATGTAAAAGGATACTATGGAGAGCAGGGTTTCACTTTATTGTATTTGGCCTCAGGAGATAGAATCTGGATCAAATGATGGAAGCTGTAGAAAAGGTCAACATAAGGAAGAACTTTCTAGAAATGAATGTTTGGGCCTCAAAGATAGTGAGTTCTCTGTTATTAGGGTATTCAACAGAGGCTAAATGGTAATGTTGTGTAGAGAGAATAGATGGTATTTCTAGCACTATGGGGGGGGTGGGATAAATGATCTTTTGAGAGTCTTTGGTTCTATGATTCCTCCTTAGAATAGACCTCAGAAGCTTTCAAATGTTAAGAACAGATCAATTCAAATTAAAAACGGAAAAACAGTTGTAAGAAACAGAGCTAGAAGCTTCAGACAGCTCCATGATAAATCATTGCATTCAGCCACTAAATTTTACCAAGTTTCTTGGCAGTTAAGGTAAAAAGGGAAGAAAACAACAACATTGGGTCACATGGTTCTTTGTCAAATAAAAAATTGCTTATGAGTTCATCTGCCTAGACAGATTTTTTTCCTGCTCCTGAATTCTAGGAGGAATTTATCATGTAATTCCTTGTATAATACATACTGTTTATTATAATGGGCAATGTGGTTTTACAAAAGATATAGACATGAAATGTCTTTTCTTCCCCTTAAAAAAAGGCTATAAAATATCAAATCTTAAGCCAGCAAGAAACTACTTTTTCCTTCAGAAAGCCAAGCTATCATGGTTAACGTGAGTTACTGTCTGTTCATCTGGCTTAATATAGAGATGTGGCACACAGAACCTAGAAGAACAGACAGTTAACATGCCCCTTATCTGCTCTCAAGTACCTCCTGTATCAGGTGATCCTTACCACACACAATTCATTGTTGAAGTCTCTGAGGGATGTCTCAAGGAGGATTGAGATTAGGAGCCTAAGGATTTGTGGTCTCTGCCAATTGCCTGCTGGCAAAGGACAGTAGAGAGAGGCATCCTAGTCCTACCTATCTTGTAGGGATGCTGTGAGGACGGAAGAAGAGAAAATTGATATCAAAGCACTGAGGAAAGTTATAATTTCTAACCAAATGTCAGGGATGAGGGATGGCACTATTGCCACCAGACTGCATCTCACCAGGGCCTAGGCCTCAGGGAGGGCTTTGGTGGTTAGCTACTGGGAAAAGCCAATTTGTCAAATCTGCTATGAAGTGTCATTGCATATCTACAGGGGCAAGGCATTCAACCTCAGAGAAAGATGACTTTATGAAATTAATGAAACTTTCATGGAGTCAGAACCCTCGTTGACCAGTGTCACAGTAGTGTCTTGGTCAAAGATATAGTCTAGCGACGAAAGGTAATTTCAAAGTAATTCGAATTCTTGCACTAATCAAAAACCATGTAGGGGATTCAGACCTACTCATTAAAATCCCCCTTTTTCTCCTGCGTGTTTTCTTTACATCATATTCCACATGTCTCCAGTGTCTCTCTCTTCAATTCATTTCCCCATCCCTTCAGCTTTTCCTTGATCTCCAGGCAGAACAATGGTCTTTTCTCAATATTTCCCTCTCTCCAAGCACTTTCTTATGTATATTGGCTTAGAATACTGCCTAAATCCTTTCCCCCTGCCTCTCATATATTTTTGCTCTCTCTTCTTGGTTGTGCATCACAAAAAGCCAGAGATCACTTTTGCCAAACATAGAAGGGATGGGTTGGAATGGTAAGAATCTGAGAAAACAAAAACCAGCCTCTCCTTGATGCACTGGGAGAGGGAGAAGGTTGTTAAATTGACATGAACAGATTAAACATGTATACCCCATCACACCATGACGTGGAAATTTAGCCAATACTTCAATCTGGACAGATGGATTATCAGAATCACTCAATTTCACTTCCTTTTGTTATTAACCCAATTTCTCTTCTTTTCTACTTCAACTTACAGGCTAGATTTTCTCACTAGACTGGAAACAAAGACCTTTGGGAAACAATAATTAATTATAGCAAACCCACTGGTTGATATGGTCAGAAAAGGTAGCAAGCCTGGTGGAAGGGCTGGGGTATCTCTTGGACTGGTTTTGTACATCTTTCAGGGAGATGCCATCTTCAGCATGCAGAAGGAGCAAGGAAGGGCTGGCTAAATTTCCCAGTGCTTCTTACGTCTGCCCTTTGCAGCGCAGCTTCAGTGTTTGGCTTGTGGTGTGTAGCTCCCAAGCGTTAGGAGTACCTCTTCAGATAAATATCAAACCCCAAATTCTAAAGCCTAAAGTAAATATTTTTGGTAACTGATCACATCATTCTCTATTGACCAAAATTCTGTCCAAGATACAGAACAGTGAATTGAAAGCACTTCAGAGGAACACTTTGGAGAAAATATTTCATATTCCCCTTTATGGCTCTAAAACACTAGCCTTAGACTTAAAGAAATGCCAGCTTCTGTACATTATAGAAAAGGTAAAGAAGTATATCCAATGTCTAAATTTCTAGATCTTTCCAACATTCCTCCCAGATCAACAAAGTAAGTCACTTCAGTGGTCATTCTAACCTTACTATTTCATGTAAGCCATGGGATGCTGATACCAGATGGAATATGTACTATGATTATAGGTATGGGGGGTAGTAATTGGCATAAACACAGCACTGAGAATAATTCAGTGATTCATAGCAGTGTTGGTGCCATGTCTCAAGTGCTTAGCAAAGGCTCTGGCATGTATTAATAAAAAAGCAGGTCAAGCTTAATTGTTGATGACAGTGAGATACATCCTTAAACATCTACTCAAATATCCCACCTATGGGCCTCCAAATATATAGTTTTTGTTCCTTGTTGTTCCTTTTTATTGTCCCAATAAATAAATTCATAGACTTTCAAAGTTGGGAAAGACCTCAAAGATCATTTAGTTTAACCTTCTTATTTCACAGACTGGGAAACTAATCCCAGAGAAGAAAGTACCTTCTCAAAGTTTGCACAGCTGGTTAGTGGCAGAGCTAGGCCTAGAACTTCCTTTCTCATTCCAGGTGCATAGTTACTGTGAAATTCAAACACTGGCTGTTGGCAGAGTATCCACTATTGAAAAGGTACTAAGTGACCTTAATAACTTCTGTACTTCAGTTCAATGTATTCTGACCCCTTTCCATTATGAAGCCGATGAATCATTAGTGATTAATTAGGTCTTCATGTGGCACTATCATTTCTAGCCTGCTCCATGATCTTGTATTTTCTGTCTTCCCTTTGGCACTGATTGAAAAAGCTACACAAACTTTCTTGGACGAGCTCAGTTGGTTAGTCATATCACATCAGTAGAAAGGAAAGGCCTCAACTCTTGATTATTTAGTCTACACTCTTAAGAATTTCCTGACTTATACTTTCTAAATGGACTTAGTCTTTAGACCTTACAAGGAAGTAAATCATGCTTATGTGAATAATATATTTATTCAGCTTTCTCATCCCCCAAGGGAGAGGTTTGAAATCGCCAATCTATGGATCAGTTTAGGATCACATATCAACCAATTAGTTTCCAAATCCTCTGACCCAAATCTTTTGACTGTGAAAAGTTACAACTAGAACAAGAATATGCTAAGAGAGCTGCCAGATCTCGATAATAGTTTCTCATACTAGCCTCTTAAAATAATGCTTTGACGATATTAGGTTAACTGGTTTTAAATTCCATCTTGTATTTATGCCAGTGAGTGCTAATTTGCTTAATTATGATACAGCAATGGTATTCTCTGTCTTGAGAAAGAGAGAATTGAATTTATTCAGTGAGTTGTAGGCAATGGCAACATTAACTTTAGTGGAACTACAGTCCTGACCTGTCCTCCCTGTCCCTCTCTCTGTGGTCAGTTCCATAGAGATAAGCTTAGCTTCCAGAAGGCTGATTTATTTTGTTGAATGTTAACCAGTGAAACAGACTATTACTCAGAGGTCTAACATACCATCTACTTACTTGACTGCAATAGAACATTTTGGAATAGGCTGTCTTCTAGATTCTGTCCAAGGTGTTAATCATTAAAGTAGCTCATTGGTTAATCTATACCCTGTGAGATCAGCTGGGTATTCATAGAGCCTGACAATCCTGGGCATGTGCTTGGAATTTTCTCCATTTTTAATCACAGTATCAAAGAGGTATTGCCAGATGGGTAATACCTGGAGTTTTTTTTCTGCTTCTCTTTCAATCCCATCTCTGAGCCAAGGAATCAAGGCAAGGTTGACACATATGGCAAAGAGATCTGGCAAATACCCTATTAATCAGATCCACAAAAGCAGCCAAACCAGATAAATGGTCTCCAAAGTAGATTTTTGTTTGCGGCAGGGGTACTGAAATGATCTCGGTTGTCTATTTATGAGAAATTGAGGAACTGTGGAAATTCCAAAACTTATTTATTTTTCAGCTCATCATCCTTGGAGAAAACATCAGCTGCAGCTAGTAACTTCAGGCATCATTAGTTTTCTGAAGAGTCAGTTAACAGCATGTCATTTCAGATCAGGAAACTGTTCGTCTATTCCCTTTAGCAGAACATCTCATCATTGTTGCTAGCACTATCACTGTGTACCTACTATGTGGCAGGAATGGTACACAGATAATCTCTTCTGAGCCACAGAACAGTCCCAGGAGACAGGTGTTATTGTTAACCCACATTTACAAATGAAGAAACTGAGGCTCTGAGGGGTTAAGCAAATTGCCTAAGGCCACACAGGTCATAAGTGGGAAGTGGTATGGAAGCCAGATTTGTCCTCATTCCAAAGTCTGCTCATGTTCTACTGTACTCACATGATATGAAATTATCTGAGGAGACCAAAATAACATTTTCCCTGCAGACTTTGCAGGGCACTGGACTATCTGGAATTCTGAAATCTGGGAATTTATTTCCCACCAGGTACTTGATGGATGAAGCAGCAACTAGAAAACACAGAAGGGTAGGGGGCAAGCATATTCAGCAACTGGTCAGAGGGTGTGCTCTCTGGGTTTGCTAGGTAGGTGGAAATAAGTTTCCTCAAAATGTGAAATGAAATAAGCAAACGCAAACCATGAAATCACACTGCAGTTAACTAAGGCTTCAACCTATTTAAAGAGGCTTTGTTTCAAAACATTTGATAGGAAAAACTATCCATTGCATCAATTTTTTAAAAAGTTTCACATTACTGATACCATGAATGCTTCAAGAAGGTCCACATCTGCTTACAGAAAGGGCCTCCAGTGGATATTGAGTCCTAGAATCTGGATGGACCCCAACCAGGAAACCAATGCTAAGACTAGCCACACTCCTTTGCTAAGCCATACTTCACCCAACTGAAGCCAAATATTCTCACTGGACTGTGACCTGGACCAAAGTTTGTTGTCTTCTTCTCTTAACATACAGTGAACAGATTCAAACTAGAACCAATGCTGTGTATTTTCTAAGTGAGTGAATCCAAGATAACAGAAAACTTCAAAACAATCATAATATTGAACCTGAATTGAATTGATATACATGTAGTCCAGTCAATTTCGGTCCTTGACTGATGATGCCACTGAGCTCCCAGTGTTAGAGCTCTACTCCGTGCTTGGAGAGCTCAGCTCTGTCTGGACTAAGCAACTCAGTCACACTGAAGACCCCTGGGTCACATTACCTATAACACACCCAAGTTCTGAGAGTGCAGACTAAGGAGGAAGGGTGTTGTCTGCTTTCAAATACAAAAGGATGTGTGTGCATGTCACTATACAATTTGCACTGACCTCCTTTCTGCTCTTCAAACACATCACATATTTTCCTGTCTCAGTCTTTGCACATGCCATTTCCTTTGTCTGGAATACATTGCCTCCCACATAATTTGCTCCCTCCTTTATTTTCAGGTCTTTGCTTAAATATCATCTTAATGGAGAATGCTTTCTGTGATTACCGATATCAAAAATAGCACCCATCACACTTTTTCATCTTCTTTTAATTTTTTTATAGCATCTAACACCACTTGACACAATGTATTTTAGTTGTTTATTGATTGTCCCCCCAACAGCGTGTAAGTCTATGAGAGCAAAGACTTTTGCTCACCTCCCTATCCCCAGTTCTTAGAATAGTGTCTGGCATATGGTAGGTGTTCAATAAGAATTTGGAAAAAATGAAACACGATGTAAGGTTGTCTTGCCAATGGGTTTCAGCCCCTGGGAAGTTCACTATGGATCCAATGTGACCAAATAAATTGACAGCAAACGTTCTTTGGGGTGAAAGGGTTTATTACCCGGCTTGTTCTCCCGGCGGTAGGTCGAGCACTAGTGTGTCTGCCTCTGCCCAGAGCTCTGGGCCAAGCTCTCCATATAGCGCAATAATAGCTTATTGCCTGAAGGTGTGGAAGCGGTAGCCTAGCAACAGGCCAGTTACAGCATCAGGTGGTTGAAGTTCAGTGAGGATCCTGGCCATAGGAACCCCAACTTCCCCACAAAGGTAATATGACATAGTCCAAAGTCAGAAAACCTCAGATTTAATCCAAACACTGTCAATAACTTGCTGTGGACTGGGGCCAGTCATGTTACATCTCTGGAGTTCAGTTTCCTTTTTGGTCAAATGGGACTATTTTTTTCTTTTTTTACCAAGTTCATGGGGATGTTGTGAGATGCAAAAGAAATAATATATATGTAAGTTTTTGGAAAAGTAGAAGGTACTAGATCTATGTATGTTTCCCTCTAGCCTATAAGGTCAGATAGTCTCT
The DNA here is from genome assembly GCF_030020395.1 of Manis pentadactyla. Lineage (NCBI taxonomy): Eukaryota > Metazoa > Chordata > Mammalia > Pholidota > Manidae > Manis > Manis pentadactyla. The sequence goes on along the minus strand of NC_080038.1, from coordinate 104,665,816 downwards.
GAGAAGCCATTTTCACTGGTTTAACCTCATGCAAACTTTTGTTGTCTTCTCATATTCCTAAACTAAGACAAGCTCTTGGGGACAAAAAGCAAATAAACTACTAGTCAATGGGCCCTGGCCTTACTTTTCCTTGGCAGAGTATGCCTAAAGGCCAAAAGGCCAGTCTAACTGAAGCCAGAACCCAAAATGACTCTCTGCCAAAACTTGCACCATTCCTGAGAATCAGCTGCTCAATGGAAACAGGGACTCTGAGCAATGACCTACTGGGTTTGGCCATCTTGTGAGCAGGTTAGATGTCCGTTAATCCTTCAGGATTTGGCCAATTATCAGTCTCTTGAATGGCCTAGGACCACTGGCCCAAGGAAGTCAAGGAAGTAAGCAGTGCATGTCATTCCTGGCATCCTGTTCTAACCTCCTCTGGCTTGCCATGGACATGCACTGAAGTCACCAGATATCTCGGTGTCCTGGCTGGTGTCTACTCACCCCAAACCCAAATCCAATACAGCTAAACAACAAGCTGTTGATGAAGTCTCTGAATTAAATTTATGTGAAAAGTGCTATAGTCTGTACATACAAAGATTCTTATTCATTTTCCATCCATCACCTGGGCATGCCTTTAGGGATTGTAGGCTGGCATGGTTACTTTGATGAAATATGAAAACAAATCTGCTTTCCCCCAGAGTCTCAAGTGAATTGACTGCACAGCCATTGGCAAACAGCCCAAATGAGACTGACTACTCCGTGCTGCCAGAAAGATCCTGAACTTTCAAAGGTAGTGGGAGGTGGGTGGAAGCGGAGGCTGTGTTGTGAATAAAGAAGAGAGAAAAAGGAACACCTAAAGAGTCCTCCTAAGGGTTCTAAGATGACATCAGGGTAGGTTCTGAGATAGGGGAAGTGGGGTCAGGAAATAGACTTCTTCATTCTCCTTGCTCACAACCTGCTGCATTGCAACTCTGTCTCTACCACTTACTGCTTTGATCTTTTGTTTCTCATGGTGGTGGGAGTAGGGTGATGGTGAAACAAGTCCATCAGTGCCCCTAGGAGTCAACTGTAACTCCTAGCCCCTGGCTCATGTGCAAGGAGTCCCCACTGCTTTGCTTTAGGCCAGCCACACCAGTCCCTGGCTCGAGAATCTAAGTGGTCTTGGCACCTCTCCCCCTCAGGTGTCTTATGGCCTAAGTCTGCCCTCTTTCCTCAATGAGTTTATACTGGCACCAAATCTACATTCACAGGTTAAGTTATTTTATATATTTTAAATTACAAAACACATGCATGCTTCTTGACACTTTCTTTTAACAATACAAACACGTATAAAACAACAGGGGAAAGATCCCCTTTGCTCCATCCCCCAATCTCCACCACAGGAGTTAATAAGGCTGTACATGGTTTGGTATGATAGTTCCAGAAAATTTTCTAGGTACTTTATGTTCAGGAAACTGAACCAAGGAAATTCAGTTTTGAATTTCAGTAATGCTAAATGCTGCAGACCACAGGACAATTAGGGAAGGTGAAAAGCCCTGGCTGTTCCTAGCACAGCCTGGCTCTTTAAGTCCCCTGCTAGTGAGTGGCACTGCATGTGCTGGATAACTCGATGGCTGCCCATTAATGAGACGCTTGGTGAGACATGTGTAGGACACCTATACTTCAGCAAGCTGTACTGAAGCAGCCTTAGTTCTAAGCTGAACATTCTTAGTTTACCTGGCACTCTCTGTGTTGTGGCTGAAGCCAAACATCCATGCCAGCCTGAGAGATAAGATGTCTTGGTGAAGATAAAAGGCCAACAGCTTTGGTGAAGTGACCTTTAGTGGGAGTCTTCCTACATTGCTGCTTACTGTGCTCTGACCCTTCTCCCAGAAATAAAAAGCCTTAGTCAAGTCAGGCAACTCAGTGACTTGAGAGCTCTTAGCAGAAGAACTTGAGAGGCAACCAAGAAAAGTGACTTACATACCTGGTGGGGTCATGGTTAGGGCTTAACACCAAGCCACTTTACTTTGGAAGGGATGAAGATCTGTGAGTCAGAGATTTTTGGAACATATATGGTATCTGTGCTTAGTCTTTTTTTTTTTTTTTTTTTTTTTTTTAATAATTATTTTTTATTGAAGGGTAGTTGACATACAGTATTACATTACATGAGTTTCAAGTGTACAACACAGTGGTAGAACATTTATATACATAATTCTAGGTTCCAGCTATCACCCTACCAAGCTGTTACAATATCTTGACTATATTCCTTATGCTATACCTTACATCCCGGTTACTAATTTATTTTACCATTGGAAGTCTGTCCCTTTTTTTTTTTTTTTTTTTTTTTTTGTGAGGGCATCTCTCATATTTATTGATCAAATGGTTGTTAACGACAATAAAATTCTGTATAGGGGAGTCAATGCTCAATGCACAATCATTATTCCACCCCAAGCCTAATTTTTGTCAGTCTCCAAACTTCTGAGGCATAACAAACAAGTTTTTACATGTAGAACAAATTCTTACATAATGAATAAGGTCCATAGTGAACAGTACAAGGGCAGTCATCACAGAAACTTTCAGTTTTGCTCATGCATTATGAACTCTAAACAGTCAGTTCAAATATGAATACTCATTTGATTTTTATACTTGATTTATATGTGGATACCACATTTCTCTCTTTATTATTATTATTTTTAATAAAATGCTGAAGTGGTAGGTAGATACAAGATAAAGGTAGAAAACATAGTTTAGTGTTGTAAGAGAGCACATGTAGATGATCAGGTGTGTGCCTGTAGACTATGTGTTAATCCAAGCTAGACCAGGGCAATAAAACATCCACGTATGCAGAAGATTTCTCTCAGAACGGGGGGGTGAGGTTCTAAGCCTCACCTCTGTTGATCCCCAATTTCTCACCTGATGGCCCCCCTGCGACTGTGCCTGTCTTAGGTTGTTCCTCCCTTGAGGAATCTTACCCGTCTCTGGCTAACCAGTCATCTTCCGGGGCCATACAGGGAAATGTGAAGTTGGTAAGTGAGAGAGAAGCCTTATTGTTTGAAAAAGTTAGCTTTTTACTTCTTTGCATATTTATGCCCTGTGGCTTCTATGCCCAGCATTTGTCTTGAGGTATCTTTACCACTTGGAAGAATTATGATACTCGGTCAATTTGATATGAGGCACGAATTCTATTTAAGGGTTGTAATTAGGAAGGAAGAAGAAAAGCTATAGAAGTAGCAGGCGGAAGAAAACATGGGAAGATTGATTATTTCTTTGATATATCTTCAGTGTGCTTAGTCTTTCATCCACAGCACCCTTCAGACACGCACTTTTAAGTACCTTTCCCTGCCACTGCCTCACAGATGTCATAGCTGTTGTCCTCTCTGGGTCACCAGTGATGAAGCAGTGCAAAGGGGGAGGTCAGGCATGCCTGCAGTAAGGACTATAGAAACCCCAGAAATGGAATAAAGAACAGAAAGGCTAGTGGAAACCCAGAGCTGTGCACCCTGATGTCTGCTTCTCAGAACTGGGTTCAATAGAGTCAGCCTGTTTGCATGCTTGATGCATTCACTCACTCCTCACCTCATGCTACCAAGGGCCTGAGGAAGTTAGGAATTTCAGCTGTTCTGTCCTACTTTAAAAGTGCTGGAAACAAGAAGTGACACCTTTTTCTCCAGACTGGATAACCAGCAGGCAGCCCAGTAGGGTTGTGCTTAGACTTTGTAACTTGGGCGGTTATGAAACTCACAGGTTTAAGAAATATGTTGCCTTATCCAGTGAGTTCCTAGTCTAATCAGAGGGTCTAAAGTTCATTGCAGTTGGCAGTCTATAAGGTATAGATCCACAGAATGGCAGAGCCAGAAATGGCCAAGAATCATACAGTCAATCTCCCTTATTTTTTCCCTAGCCCTGGGAACACCAAGGCACACCAAGGCCCAAGGTCTCATCCAACTGTAGGCATACCATCCATCCTTTCCTGCGGCTACCACTGCCTATCAGACATCAGATGGTTTTGCGTTACGGGAAAGGGTCCTTCTGCCTTGTAGCTTTTATGTTTTCACTTCTTTGTGGGCTTTGTATTTGTCTTGCTTTCCAGCTCTACCATGAGAGAAATTACCTTTATACAGACGAGAACATTGAGATGGGAGTATGAAAATGGTCATAAAAACCCTGAGCAAATTTTCTAACCCCACCCTTTGTCATTGTCAAATTCCCTTTTGGGATGTCCCCAATGGAACAAATCATTTCTTTTAATCTTGCCAATAGCTAGGAGGATGAGCCTGAGGGGTGTGTGAGGTTCCCATCAGGAGGCAATTAATTTATTAATAATTCTGTGGCTACCTTCGGTTCCATTAACAAACAGGCGTGGGGTGCAAGCCTTCCCCGAGGCATCTCATTAAGCACTTGATAGAGCAGTGATTAACATTAGTATCACTAATACCTGACACTGGCTGTGTTCCTTGCATCTGAAGATTGGCTCTTCAGGCAGGAAGCAGAGCTGAAAAAATTAGCAGCAAGCAGAGATAAGACCCAGAGATGGGAAAGATATATTCTTGGAAACAGGATGGGTAGCTTATACCAGTTCTCCCCAGAGTTTAGAATTTCATAGAAAAACACAACTCATTTAATTTAGGGGTGCCATAGGGTGGTCAGCTTTTGTTTTGTGAAACAAAAAACCTCTGCAAGGCAAAATCTCCATCATTTCATTAAACAAATGATAGTGTAGCTCCAAAAAGGTAGGAAGGACAGAATAAATTGAGTAAATTTAATTCATAAAAAAACCACTGCATTGTCCTGATTCATCTAATTGCAGCACAGACCAGTGAAAACACAGTCAGAGACTGGAGCTGACCCACTCATTGGCTTTTGGAAAATTCTGGTCTATATGAGAGCTAACACACTACCTCACTGTTTGTCCAAGCTGGCTTCAGTTCATTGCCTGACCACTGCTTCATTTGGGCCTGAGCGAGGCATCCCTCCTAGCTCATTTTTTGTTTACCAGCAAGTTTCCTATCTGGTTCCTGCTGGATTGGTGGCAGAGGCTTACTTATCCATTCTTCTTTTTCTGCCCTAGTACAACTCAGTAAGGTCAGCTTGGACTGTATTTCCCTGATAGCTGTGCATTATATTGCCAAAAGAGTGCTTCAGGCTGGGATCTGTTAGCTAAGAATACAAGGTCACTTCACTAATTGCCCATGGCTCTTAAGCTCTATGCTATTTCTCTAATAGAACAATTTGTTCATTTATAATAAACAAGATTGCCTTTGGTCCAGAAACCCTTTTTGAGTGGATGTCTCTATGGTCTAGATGCTGCATGTAAACCAAAGTGCTGCCCTCCATTAGATACTGCTGGAGTTTTGCTATCAAGACAAGTAGAAGTGGAGAAAGGGGGGGCGTTCAAGTAGAGAAAGGAGCTGGTGCAGAGGAAGGAGAAAATGTAGTTGAAGCAGAAAGGCTCACTCTTCCAAGTGCCCTTTTCCCCTCACCCTATCATCCTATACCCTCCCCTGCAAGGGAACCTATAGGCCAGGTGGACCTGAATTCATGTCTCAGCTCTGGCTCTTATTAGCTGCATGGTCTTGGGCAATTTTCTTAAATTCTCTGAGCTTCAGTTTTCCACATTTGTAAAGTTGGGAGGATTTTTATGCAGATTAGATGAGAACACACATATAAAGTGGTGGGCATATAGCAAGCAATCAGTAAATGGTAGCTATTGCAATTCCTTAAAGCAGTTCTGTTGCTATATAATGGAGCTCTCTATTGCTATATAATGAAACCGTTACTGCCCTACTGGGCAGACCTGGATAATCTCCCCACCTGGACAGGCATGCCTATCAGAAAACAGGCCAGGCTCTTCGGAAGGGTAAAATATATACACTCAGGCTGACAGTGACAGTCAGGCAGCCATCTTTAGCCCAAATATCAGGGAAGAGCTCACTGTGACATGCTACATCCTGGAGAAGCCAGCCTGAAAGCTTCTGGAACCACCCTGGGGGTTCATGAATCTTCAGGGGGCAAAGTGAAGATTGTAAGGGTATCCTTTTCCTCCTAGTGTCTGGCATATGGTGCTTTGAATCCTGACAACACTGCAAGGTAAGCATTAATCCCATTTTACCATTAGAGAAAGAGGAAGTGATTATTTTCACATGCTTCTGTGGCCCAGTGGGTGCCAGGCTCTACCTATTAGTTTAGCTCTGAGGTAGTGTTCATGCCCACTGCTATCTAGTTACACTCATTGTTTTGTGTGTAGGGGTTGGGAGGTAATGTGTTCCCCTCAAGGACAGACACCAAGACAAAAAAGGAGGTACAAAACCACAGAAAGAGACAATGGTATATGTTTACCAAGTCCTGTTTAATTTTCCTCTTCCTGGGCTCCTAGGAAGGTTACATCTCCCACCCTTCCCTGCAGCTATGTAGGGCCCATGTGACTACATTCTTGCCAATGGGATATGGAAGAAATGTTGTAAACTACTCCCTAGCCTGGCCCTTTAAATAGTTAGTGGGGACCTGCAGCCCTTTGCCCCCTGCTGCAGAGAACTTGGAGCCTCATGTTAAGATGCTGCCATCCAGAATGGAAAGAGCTTGGAGTCCCAAGTTGCCCAACTTGGAAGAGAGCCCCTGATGACTCTCATCAGATTTTATATGTATATGAAAGAAACTTCAGTTGTGCCAAGTCACTGAGATGTAAGAGTTGATTTGTTATTGTAACATAGCCTATCTTACCCTAATGCATAAACCAGTCATATGTAGTTAGAAATACATACTCTAAAGAGTAAGTTGAGAGAGATGACAGAGAAAATGGTTTTGCATGTATCTTGCCTGAGGGTTTCAGCCCCAGGCAAGTTCACTATGGATTCAGTGAGACCGAGAAATGACAATGGAACGTTACTGGGGTAAAAGGGTTTATAACCAACTTCATTCTCCCAATGGTAGGTTGGGCACTAGGATCACATCTGCATCCAGCAGTCTGCAGGTCCATAATCTACCTCCATCTCTGCCTCTGCCCAGAGCTCTGGGCAGAGCTCTTTATATAGTGACTTGGTCAGTAATAGCTCATTGCCTACAGGTGTGGAAGTATTAGCGTAGCAGCAGGCCAGTTACATAATGGAGTAGTTTAGGGTCAGGTCAGGATCCTGGCCATAGGAACTTCATTTTCCCCACAGCACATCAGGGGTGGGGAATAGATGAATGACAAGCTGATGGGAGTAACACAGGTTGGGTGGCCAGTGGAGGGGATCTGTGGAGTGAAGATCAGAAGAACCCAGGGATTCCTGGCCCTCTATGTTTCCTGTTTCAGGTAAGAAGAATCTTTATCTTTAGCTCTTGCTGAAGCTGCTCCCCATCCAGAAGGACAGAGCAATTCTGGGAGAGAAATTTCCAGTTCCTTAGATCAGAGCCACATATTCTGTGCATCCTGGTTTAGCAGCTGCTGACTGTCAGCAACCCCTTGAGCTAGAAGCGATTTTGCAGATTGTTTAGTATATTTCCCTTAAATCTTCCTCAGCAAAAAGGAATTTTCCTGTTTTCTATCCTAAGAATAGACAAAAAGAAGTCTCAGCACCATGGCCCAACCTGTCCAGGTTGTCCTATCAATTGGAGGTACCAAATGTTACATTATAGAGTGGTCTCCACAATCCACACAAGGTATGCACACCTAGCCCCCAAGCTGCCAAAGGTCCCCTCTGGAGTTGCTGTCCATATCTTCCTCTAAGCCTGGGCCATTGCCTGCAGCAATCCAGACTGTCCCTTGACGTTTCCTTAAAGCCCATATGCTTCAGTTTAAGAACACGTCTCTCATGCTGTTGTCAGTAGAAATGGGGAATGCCTATTACCCATTCTGGCTAATTGCCTCCACCCAGCTTTGCTTTTTCCCTCTGCTGCTGAGTTAACTGCCTTGCACAACCCAGGAAAACTTCCCTTTTTGGAAAGCCTCTCTTGGTGAGCCTGACAGCAGCTGTATCCCTTCCAATGCCTAAGGAAGTCATTCAGCATTTTACAACTTCTTGAAATCTTAAGAGGAAGTGAATTCTCAGCTAGGTTGGGCCATCTACAGTCTCCTAGGGGACTGCACAGTGGCTTGAGGAAAACCTAATCCTGGCCTATTACAACAGTGCTGCCTTGCCAAAGTACACAAGGCCAGTCACTGCACTCTGCCTCAAGCTCAGCCAGAGCCTGGAGGGCAGAGAGCAAGAACAGGCAGGGCTTCCCTGACCTGACAAGTCAGGTGGTCAGGCCTCCAGCCAGTCAGCTCCAGGCCAGGCAGGAGTCACTGCTGCAGCCAAGTTAGTACACTTGTTTCCACACAGCCATGCTGAAAGCACCACAGAATGCTAAGAAATGCCTTCAGCTTCTGAGCCTAACAGAGGTGCTGGAAAGAAATAGAAAGAAACGGTGAAAGATTGTGAGAGAGAGAGAGGGAGAGGGAGAGAAAGGACGGAAGGAAGGAAGGACAGAAGGAAGGAAGGATGGAAGGAAGGAGAAATGAAAGGGAACATATCTTACCTCTAAGTGCTCCTGGGCCATGACAATGAGCCGTGTTAAGATCATATTTGTGCATAGCTACATGACCAGAATGTGTGTGCCTGGTAAATTCAGAGCACTGAAATTATGGTAGAAACTTCAGAGCCAGGAGGCCCTCCCTATCCTGGTATGCCTTATCCTGCTATCTAAACAAACCCAAAGGGCTTTTACGACAATTCCAAGAAAGCCCAGCAGATGTGAAGTAATGTAGTCCAAGCGAATTTACAGAAATGCTTAGGTAATTCCCGTCTAGTGCTTTAAAACCCCAACCCAGGGATGGACCACTGGATTTCTTAGGCCCTACGGCCTTATCTATTAGCCCAAACTGCTATCTGGCTCCACTGGGAGCCAGCCGTAGTCTCCTTCTGGCAGCAGCTTTGCGAAGCTCTAATACCTCATTAAGGTATCAGGTGAAACGCCAGACACCAGCAATTCAGCATCCATTGCACTCGGTACAGCAAGGGAGAGTTAAAGACAACATTATGAGGAACTGTGTTGGTTCTGGTGTCATTGAAAGGAGGTAGCAGGTACATCTTCAATGTACAGAGAGGAAATAAGCACATCCTCTGAAAAACTGAGGGCAGGAGTGCTGCACAGATGTGGATTTTTTTCTAGCTCCTTCTCAGCTCCAAAATTCCGTGATTAGTACTGTCATTTAAAAGTTATTTTTTTCAGAATGAAACTGGATTATTGTCTAACCCCATACACAAAAGTAAACTTGAAATGGATCAAAGACCTGAATGTAAGTCATGAAACCATAAAACTCTTAGAAGGCAACATAGGCAAAAATCTCTTGAATATAAACGTGAGCAACCTTTTCCTGAACGCATCTCCTCGGCCAAGGGAAACAAAAGCAAAAATGAACAAATGGGACTACATCAAGCTAAAAACTTCTGTACAGCAAAGGACACCATCAGCAGAACAAAAAGGCACCCTACGGTATGGGAGAATATATTTGTAAATGACACATCCAACAAGGGGTTAACATCCAAAATATATAAAGAACTCACATGGCTCAACACACAAAAAACAAATAACCTGATTAAAAAATGGGCAGAGGATATGAACAATTTTCCAAAGAAGAAATTCAGATGGTCAACAGGAACATGAAAAGATGCTCCACATTGCTAATCATCAGGGAAATGCAAATTAGAACCACAATGAGATGTCACCTCACACCAGTTAGGATGGCCAACGTCAAAAAGATTAGGAATGACAAATGCTGGTGAGGATGCAGACAAAGGGGAACCCTCCTACTCTGCTGCTGGGAATGTATGATAGTTCAACCACTGTGGAAAGCAACATGGAGGTTCCTCAAAAAAACTAAAAATAGGAACACCATTTGACCCAGGAATTCCACTCCTAGGAAATTACCCAGAGAAAGCAAGTTCTCAGATTCAAAAAGGTATATGCACCCCTATGTTTACTGCAGCATTATTTACAATAGCCAAGATATGGAAGCAACCTAAGTGTCCATCAGTAGATGCATGGATAATGAAGAGGTGGTACATATACACAATGGAATACTATTCAGCCATAAGAAGAAAACAAATCCTACCATTTGCAACAACATGGATGGAGTTAGAGGGTATTATGCTCAGTGAAATAAGTCAGGCGGAGAAAGACAAATACCAAATGATTTCCCTCATTCGTGGAGTATAACAACGAAGCAAAACTCAAGAAACAAAACAGCAGCATAATCACAGACTCCAAGAAGGGACTATGGTTACCAAAGAGGAGGGGTGGGGGAGGGTGGGCAGTGAGGGAGGGAGAAGGGGATTGAGGGGTATTATGATTAGTACACATGGTGTGGGGGGATCATGGGCAAGACAGTGTAGCACAGAGAAGACAAGTGGTGACTCTGTGGCATCTTACTACACTGATGGACAGTGACTGCAATGGGGCTTGGGGGGACTTAATATGGGTGAATGTAGTAACCACATTGTTTTTCTTGTGAAACCTTCATAAGAGTGTATATCAATGATATTTTAGTAAAAAATAAATAATAAATAAAAAAAGTTAATTAAAAATAAACTTTAAAAAGTCCTTAGCAATGTGAATACCTTTCAATAATAAAAATATTTTTCCAGACTTCCCTCAACTTAAAAAAAAAAGCTATTTTCTTCAGAAAACTTTAAACTTGGCTTCCTTGACCTCTTACTCTCCATGATAAGAGGATAGTTCTGTTGTTCAGCTTCCCTGTAGTAGTGTGCCTGTTTGGGAAGGCAGTATGTGTGTGCATGCATGCATTTGTGTAAGTGTGTATTTCTTTCCGAAGAAAAAAGGATACCTAAAGAAAGAGAGAGACTCACCTAAAGATGCCTCCCTCACCCCACCTCGACCCAACCACCAAGATAGGTTCAAACTCTAGGAGCTCCTGAAAGCAGGGTACCCACCAGTCCACACTTGAAATTGCTCGTAATGTTGCCTTCCACCTTTGACAAGCACCAGTATATTTCAACAGAGCCATCAGGGCTGGAGGGTGTCTGAAGCCATCAGACAAGCAGAACAGCCTAAGTGAAAGAGGAGAGGGCAACGAAGGGTGGGGCACTGCCCCTTTGGGATTACAATTGTTTTCCTTCTGGGTATCTAAGAAGGAGGACAGTGAGATGACAAGATCCTAGGGCAAGAAGGGACTTCGAGAAATAGAGCCACATTTAAACCACCCCAGACAGATGTCATAGCACTTTATTTAAAAAACATCTTGAGAAATTCCATTTATTATTTGTGCTTGTTTCGTCTGACTTCTATTCCTTGTGCAGCTATAAGCTCACTACTTCTTGGTCTGCAGGTGGTGACGGAGTTCATGATGGTGGGCTGCCCTGGGTGAAGCACCATAGGGTCTATAAAGGAGGAAAACTCCCAAGATCTGGTCACTCTCTCTGCTTGATAGATGCAGTTTGAACAGCTTAGAGCCTCAGCCTGCAGGAATGACACAGGTTGCTGGCCTCAATGGGCCAGGCTAAAAAGAGCTAGCAAGAAAACCCCACTGAGGTGTGTGACACTTGCCCAGGAAACATTCAGAGCCACGTGTGCCCTTGCTATGCCTGAAAAGTCCTGCAGGAATCCTCAGGAGTCAGAGCACTTCTTAATTTTCTGGGTATTTTAGAGATTCCTGGCACAACTAAAGAAAAAACCAAACCAGAAGCCTTCTTATTTTCCCAGCTTGCCTGTAGAAGGGTTATTTTCAGTTCTTTGCCTCTAGCTTGGGGCTCCCTTTCTACTAATGATCTGCATCTTAGAGGGAAAGCTGGTCCTTGTGTGATCGATAGGTCATGGGCTTTCACTTAGCATATGACAGTCAACCTATTATTTCATGCCATCTTATTGGTGGTGGGAGCTGTGTGGATTAGGACCTGTTGGTGACATTTCAGAGAAGGGGTGACAGAGGCTTTAGTTTGTCTAGTAGCAACCAAGCTGGGACACAGTGTGAAAAATAAAGTGCAAATTATAGACACAAGCGCAGACATGCACGCAAATCCATAAGGTTCTTAGCTTTTCTAACCTCCCTCCCCTCCCTAGCACACCCTCCCACGTACAACCATAAACAGCCACAGCAGCAAAGCTTGGCCTCCCAGATGTACCCAGAAAAGAGCTACAAGACTCACATCTGGCATCAGCAAATGCCAGGATTAAAGAAGTTAGATCCCACTTAACTCCCCTCCTCTCCCATAGATTTTCCTCCAGGCAAGGTAATCCCTAGATAAAAACAGGGTGTTACATTCTTTCTCTTAAAGTCCTCCCTGCCCTGTGCTCAACTTGCCTGGCCTCACTGCCCCACCCCACCAAAGTACTCCCCTATCCTCACCCTGCCTTCTCTCTGCTGGCTTCTTCAGGTGCCTGCCTTTCCGGGAGTTCTTCCTGCCGGCTTAGCATAGTGTAGGGCAGAGGGGCAACCTGGATGGAAAAGGCCAGCAGAAGCTGAAAGGACCATTTGTGCTTCTGAGCCCTGTCCAGACTCTCCTCTCCGGTCAATCACCTGTGAGGCCTCAGCTGAGCAAGACACAATGGGTTATGCAAAGGAGGAGGAGACGTGTTCTGAGATCAAGAATCTCACAATATAGCTGAGGCAGAAGAAGCTAACAGACCCACTGGAGATGGAAAAACTGGATATCATGGTGGAGACAATTGTGTTCTTGCAGAAAGAGCTGAAAGGCCATGGAGGCTTCCTGCTAAGGTAGAATCATCTGGGAAGACTTTGTACAGGAGGCAGGAATTGACTGACTGTTCAATGCGTCCCACCGTGGAGCCCCACACTGCGATGGGCTGGCAATCAGCTCTGTCTGGGTGTGTTGGAGTTTGGAGTTGGGACAGGGGCTGGGGGAAGCCATAACCTAGCCCTCTTCTAGCACAGTCCTCCTGCAGTTCTCTTCCTCCCCAGCTGGGCCTTCTCTATCCCTACCTATCCTTCCAGGTATCATCTCCTTCAGCTTGGAAATTTCACCAAGCAGCAGCTGGAAGCCAGGCATTGGCTGCTGGAACAATATTGGCTGGATTTCAAGTTGCTTTCAGACCTTCACAGGGGGAAATCTGCTTTGCTTTTACTTATCCTAATCAAGACCATGTGCTCTGGGCCCCATGGAAACATAATTGGTGGAATACTTTCTCCAGTAGTTCATCCTACGGATTCAACGGCAGATACAAAACTTGAGTTGCTGTGGAAGTGATGCCGGCTGCCTGGGTTCAAAAGCAATGCTCCTGGGTTCCCAAGGGGATTGCTTGTTCTCAAAAGAGAGAAGCTGTTGGGCCTCTGGAAAAGGCATAGTATCTTGATATTTATCTCACTCCTTTCTCCTCCACATGAGTTTTTTGTATCAATAGCAAGAGCAAACTGGCATGGGAACTGTGACCCACTTCAAAAAGCCTTCGTGGCACATTGACTGAGGAGCTGGGCATTTCTAACAGCAACTGCTGGCTAGCAAAGGCCCTGGATGGGACAGGTGTTCACTGCAGACTGGTGTGGTGTGGTGGGAAGCCAGAGGCCTGAGCTCTAGCCCCAGCAGGGCCATTAATTCCTTATGTGATCTGGGAGCAGGCTAATCTCTCACTGCTTCTTCCTCTTGGGTAGGTAGGGTAGGACCTACCTTAGGCCCTGGTTTTCAAAATAAGGGAATGGCCTGCTCTCTAAGTGCTTTGGGAGCTCTGAAATCCTGTGACTCAAAGTCCAGCTCTCTCAACAGCAGCCAGCAGTTGAGGGAAAGCAGCTGGTGACAGAGCTCACTCCAGGCATAACATCATGCCCAAGAGTGGGGGATATTGTTTCTCTGGGGGTGAACTGGCATGCCCTGGCCTTATGTAACAGTATCCCATCACTGATGCCTTAGGAGCCTCTGCTGGGCTAGTCCCCTTTCCTTTGGGATCATCACATCTCCAATGTCCTCTTCTAAAATGCAGATGATCTGTATGACCCGTTCACGAGAATGCACTAATCCGACCCTCTTCTCCCCAAATGGAGAATAGGGAAACCAGAAGAAGGTGGCAATGAGGAAGGGGCACAGACTTAGAAAAGTGGTTGCCTAGGATACATATTTTCCTGCTTTCACAATCTTGCTCAGGGACAGACCTGGCTTTCCTATAGTTCTGTTGTTTTGTTTCCAGGAAGTGGAAAGTTCTTACCTCCTTTTACTTATACCCTATTTAGAAAGTCAGTTTTCAGGGATGTTGGCCTATCCACAGTTGGATTCATCTGGAGAGAAGTACCAAGTCATAGAGCATTCCTGCTGCCATCAAACAACACTATACTTACATCCTCTGTGAGGGATTTGGAAAGACCTTTAGGGGTGAAAAGCCCATGATCCTTTGTGCATCCATTTCTGTTAATTGGGCCCTTTTGTAACCATCAGGTTTCTTTCTTAGTTGAAGTTTCCAGGGCTGTGATTTGCAGGAGACATCAGGTTTAATCCTAGGTCCCCTCTTACTTCATCTTGTTTCCTTTGTACTAGGTTATGAACCACACAAGAAAACTGGTCTTAATGGTTCACAGTCATACTTGGAGGGCAGGGTGGGAGGGAGGGAGAGAGGGGCAGATAGAAAGAAGTAGGGTGTGCAAAGGTATGGAGAAGAGGGGCATTGGGCTGTTTTTTAATTAAAAACTCCACTACTGAGCTTGATCAACCTCCTTATTCTCTAGAACTTGGCTCTGAGTGACTTCTGGCTGCTGAAATCAAATCCACCCTCAAAGGACAAAGATTTATAACCACTGAGGATATTCAAGAGAATGTGCCACAGGCTCTGAACTCAGTTATTAAAGAGGAGTTTCAAAAACCAGCTTTGAGCAATGGCAACACCATTGCAATAAATGTACAGGGAGTGAGGTTCCCAAGGTGCCAGTCTGAAGGGGACACCACTCCTTTAGTTGTGCATGCCTTAATATGCTTGTGAAAAAGCAGCAGTCATATTACATTATGGTCACATTTCAAATTATTCCGTTTCCTCTCCTTTTGTTTTCAATGGGGATTGGCAACAGCTGTTTGCTAAGTTTTGTAGGGAGCAGCGGAAAGCCATATGGGATTTTTTACCCTGGCTTGTTTGGTACCTATGGCCATTAGTTTCCCTTTACTGTACATGCAATAAAACTATCATAGGAAATTGGCACTTTGTGGAGAAAATGAGGGTTCCTATGGCCAGGATTCTCACCTGGCCCCGGTCGGCTTGCTCACTATACACGTGGGCAATATGTTGCTATTGACTCTATATAAAGAGCTCCACCCATGCACTGGGCTGCTGCACCATGAAACAGCTGCAAGGCTGCAGGAGAGCAGAGGCTGGAGTGGTGGCAGCGCCGAGGACAGAGACTGAGATGGCTGCGGGGGCAGAGAGGCCCAGAGGCAGAGACTGGCTTGCTGCATGCAGACTTGCTCTGAGGTGGATGGGATTCTACTGATTGACCTGCCACCGTGGGCATAAAGTTGGGTATAAACCCTTTCACCCCAAGAACGTTCCACTATAATTTTTTTTTTGGTCTCACTGAATCCATAGTGAACTTGTCTGGGGCTGAAACCCACTGGCAAGACACACTTGTATAGTGTTTTATGCTTTTCAAGGCAGCTTCACATCCAGATGATAATCTGGAGTGAAGGAACTTTGTCATATTTACTTTCGAATGGCCAAACCCTAGAACAAAGCCTCAATCATAACACTCAATATATGTTCATGGAATGGAATAATCACCTCATTATTTTATTCTTAAAACGTAAAGAAGGCAGACTAGGTATCTTTCATGATATTCCTATTGCATAAGGACCCAGGACACAAAGAGTACAGTGTGTATGGGGTAGAGGTAGTCTACTGTCGTGTTTAGGGCTATGGGCTTTGGGGACAGTTCTGGATTCTAATTCGGACTTTGCCACTGATTAGCCATTGATACTGAATCACTTACTAAATTTCAGTTTTCTCTACTGAGGAACAATATCCTTCTCAAGTAGGGAAAATAATAGTGTCTACCTTCCAGGGTTGTGCGTGAGGATGAAATCTGATCATCTATGTGAGGCACTTAGCATAAGACTGACATAGTAAGTAAGCATTCAATCCATGGTGGCTCTTTTTATTTTGTGAATTGTTTAATTTACATAGCTAGCTGGCAGCAAAGCCCAAGCTGGAATCAGGGCTAACTTTCAGTGTCAATTTCTTTAGACAAGACAAGGTAGTGTGGATAAAATGAAAGTTCCTGCGGCTAGGATTCTCACCTGGCCCTGGCTGGCTAGCTCACTACACATGTGTGGGCAATAGGTTTGTCTTGGCAATGGTTTTCAGCCCTGGGCTAGTTCGCTATGGATTCAATGTGACCAGAGAAATTGACAGCAAAACGTTCTTTGGGCTAAAAGGGTTTATTACCTGGCTTGTTCTCCCAGTGGTAGGTTGAGTCCTAGTGTCTCTGCCTCTGCCCAGAACACAGGGCCAAGCTCTCTATATGGCGCAATAATAGCTTATTGCCCAAAGGTGTGGAAGGGGTAGCCTAGCAATAGGCCAGTTACATCATCAGGTGGTTCAGTGAGGATCCTGGCCATAGGAACCCTAACTTCCCCACACTCCACCCCTCCAGGATTCTCGCCTTACAATCTACATGCTTTCAATCTTCTGCAATGATCCCTGTGCGAGAAAGCTGGAGCACTGTAACCAGATTACACAATAGCAAAAGAAGATAACAACAACTTAGAGATAATAACAAAAATTAAGATACCACAAGATTTTGATACAGGTAACATAAATTATAATAATCCTCAAGCCAGAGGAGGTTCCTAATAGCAAAATTTATAATAATCCTCAAGCCAGAGGAAGTTCTCAATCCACAAAGACTTAAGGGCAATAAGATACATGTTTAATGCCACCAACATAGGCAAATCTTGTCCATCAGGCAGGATGCATGTAAGAGAGTGGTCCTGTGATAGCACTGTAGCAGGAAGGGGGGCCCTTCCAGGTCTAGTATACCATACTTTTACTCCTTTCCCCATGGGGGTTACTGAAGGGTCTATATATAGTGCTACTGAAGGTGCATGCACTGGCCATAATGATAAAACAAAACTCCCCAGTAATAAGCTCCTACCTTCTGGCCGTTCAGGATACACTACTGTGACCTTTGTGGCCACTCTGCTGTTATTCCAGGAATACACAGGAGGCCAGCTTCCAGGCCTTGTTCCCAAGGTGCCAGGAGAGCCAGCCATCGTTGGTCCATGTGTCAAAAGGTCCAAGGTCACATCCACTCAATGGAGTCTCTGGGGTTCAGTGCAGTTGGTGCTGACAGCAAGATGTTGTTCTGGTGACCAAATCTCGGCTTCAGTGATTCCTCCTTGGTTTGTATTTGCAGTTGTATAGGGAAGGCAACCATATGTGTTAACACGTCTATGGGGCTCAGGGCTCCCTTTTGGGGTCTCTTGTTCAAACGCCGTAGCACAGTCCATAAGTGAACTGACCATCCCCACAATTATCTGATTTTTGTCTGGATTTTAACAAGCCATTGTGCCTCTCTATCATGCCTGCTGTGGTAGGATTGTATGGCACACAAAATTTCCATTTGATTCCCAGCTGTCGTACCCATTCTTGCAGTGTATGTCCAGCAAAGAGACGCTCCAGGTCTCTTTTGGTCACCTGCTGGTCTGCACAATTGGTAGGAAAAGCAACCAGAAGTCCAGTAGCTGTGTTCACACAAGTCATGGCATACCGATATCCTTCTGACACAGGTAGAGGTCCAATATAGTCTATCTGCCATCTGACGAGGGGTATAGGCATCTTAGCTATAGTCCTATGTTGCTGTGGAACTCGGTGTAAGTCCCTTTTGGAGCATATGACACACTCCTGCTGGGCTCTACTAACTTCTTCAAAGATCAAAGGCAAGCCCCACCAACAGGCTACAGCCCATATTGTCTTTTGCCCTGCATGCAACGAACGCTCATGTAACCATAGGGTTATATAAGAGGTAGGCTTTCCTTCTAGCCAGCGTATCTGGGCCAATTTATCTGCTTCATCATTTCCTGGGGATGCCAGTGGCAAACGACCTGTCACATGGTATACTGTAAATATTTTAGTCTGATCACAGGCCCATAAGTCTAGCCACAACTCTTGCCCCCAAAGGGGTCGGTGACCAACCAGTCAGTTGGCATTATACCAGGTTGGTAGCCACAGGGTCAAGCCCCCAATAGACAGTCCAGCTGTCAGTACACACAACTATAGGGGAGGGCTCCTGGCTGATCACAAGGCATGCAGCCTGCAACTCTGCCTATTGGCTGCTCTTCCCCTCACCATCTTCCATCCATATTGTCTCAGTCTTAGGATGGAAAGTATGGCCCTGCATTTTGGGAGCTGCCCACGGGTAGAGACGTCTGCATACCATGCATTTTCGAGTATAGGAGCTCTTCCCTCCCGATAGGGACTCTCTGCTACTAATGGTTCAAAGGCAAGTTTTTCCTGCTTTTCACTAGTGTATGTCACCAGTCCCAATAAGTGTTGGAGTTCTTCACTCAAGGGGCTGCTAGAGAGGGCACTATGCTGCTGTAGGTAAGCATCCCACTTGGCCAGTGTGGGTGTTTGTGCCACACCACTCCTTGGATTTGGGCCCAGTATCATACCCACATGAAGATGGGATAGGTGGTTATCAGGGCCACTCCTGTGACGGGTTCTGTAGCCAGCAAGGCGTGATACACGGCAGCCAGTTGTTTTTCTATCAAAGTGTATCGTACCTCTGCCCCTTTCCAGAGTTGTGACCAGAATCCAACGGGTTGGTGAGTTCATTCAAGCCGCTGCCAGAGACCCCAGCCATAACTGTCTTCAGTCACGTGAACATCCAGCTCACAGGGCCTTGATGGGTCTATCACACTCAAGGCCTGCATGGCCTTGACTGCCTGTTTTGCTGTAGTAAAGGCAGATGCACATGTCTCATCCCAGTCCCACCTGATGCCCTTTTGTACCAACCAGTATAAGGGCTTCAGAATTTGTGCCAAGTGTGGGATAAACACTCTCCAGTAGCTTAGAAAACCCAAAAACTCTTGTTGCAATGCTACAGTTGTAGGGATAGGAAAGGCGTGGCCTTTATCTATTACTGCTTCTGGTATAACTTTGGTCTTACCCAACCAGAAGACTCCCAAGAATTTGACAAACTAGGTCCCTGAACCTTGGTACTGTTCACAGCCCATCCTTTCTCCTGTAGGTGTTGCAGTAGTTCAGGTGCTGCACCTTCTAGATCTGAAAGAGAATTGGACATGAGCATATCATAAATAAAGTGGTACAGCCACATCACTGGTGGTTTCTCCCATATAGCCAAGTACTGGGCTGCAAGTCCATGACAGATGGTGTGCTATGGAGGTATCCCTGTGGTAGGATGGTGAAAGTCCATTGCTGTCCTTCCCACATGAAGGCAAACTGTTCCTGACTTTCATGCTCAATGTCAATGGAAAAGAAGGCATTAGTAAGATCTACCACATAATGCTATGTTCCTAGTTCATGGCTGAGTGTATCCATCAGGCCTGCAATAGAGGGAATGGCAGCACACATAGGGGGTATGACTTTATTCAGTTCTCTGTAATTCATAGTCATATACCAGGAGCCATCTGGCTTTTTTACTAACCACACTGGGGAATTGAAAGGACTATGGGTGGGCTTTATAATACCCACCTTTTCCAGCTCCTGAAGAGTTTCTCCAATCTCTTTATGCCCTCCAGGCAGTTTGTATTGTTTGGTTTTAGTCACCCACCGAGGCACAGGCAAAGCTATGGGTGGGTGCCTAGCATGTCCTCAGAACTGTCTTCAGTGTGAACTCACCTTCAGTGGTCTGCAACCATAGACCCTGCAGGATATCAATCCCCAAAATATGCTCAGGGATAGGAGATATATACACAGTATACTCTTTTGGGGGTAGAAGCCCTATTCCCAAAGGGATTTGGACTTGTTTCACTCTGATAGCCTTACCCTCGTATCCATCTATGATAGTGGGGGTCCCAGAGAACCATTTGGGGTTACCATGAATCAGTGAACATTCAGCCCCTGTGTCCACCAGAGCCCGGACACATTGTATGTTCACTGGGAACCAATGGATAGGTACTTCAACATGTGGCCTCCGGTCCCCCCTGGTCCCTAGGGCAGATACCTCGACCTTCCCCTCAGTCAAATCGTGTTCCCCAATCATCTTACTGTGTCAGCTTGAGTGAGGTTGGCTCACTCTCCAGCAGGAAGTCTTGCAGACACACAGGCCGGACTTGTGGCTCTGTCATTGACCTCTGCCTCTTTGGTCTTAATGGCTGGAACTGCTGCTCTGGTTTCAGTTGTTGCCATAGCTCTAGTAAGATCCTATTGGACTTCCATCTAATTTCCTTCCGTCTGCTCCTGTCCATATTAAATCAACCCACATCTGGGTCCTCATAACCTTCATGGGGCCCTTTAAATTCTTCTTGTGAGTAGCACACCTTATTTTTTTGTTGTTGTTCCCATTGCTTCAGCCTCTCCTAAGTCTGCTACTGTACCTGTCACTCTCTTATGGGCTGCTCTATGTGAGGGGAAAGAATGCCCACTAGATACCCAAAGGGGGATGTGGGAGCCTTTTGAAGCACAGTATTTCTCATCCTATTAGTGAAAATCTCTTCATCTGGGCCATAATTCTCTGGACTATAGATGGCATTTCTTATGCCTAGCCCTTGTAACACCTGTTGGAGCTCATCATATGTCTACCATCTAACAGGAAAGGATGGTAGATCACCCTGATTGGGCCACACAGCATGAAGTGCAGCCATAAGCCAATCGAGGAGGGAGTGACTCCCTGGGGTCTGATGTGCATTTTGTAATTACTACCTTAAGGCAGGCTGCACTGTCAGGGAAGCCAGCTTTCCCATCACTGATCCCAACAGAACAATTCCATCCCCTCTGGAAGTCCCACAGATGCAGGAGCCAAGCTGATATTGACTCCAAGGGCTTCTGCCTAAATTGGGAGCCCAAGTCCACCAGCTCAGTCTGAGTATAGGGGCGGAGCATAGAGTGCTCCACGACCTGGGGAGGGGGGCTGCCCTTCTCCTTGGGGAGCTTTCAGGTGCTGGGTCTTTCTTTACAACCATTGGGCATGCTTTCAATACAGGAGGGGTCAGTGCCTCTGGACCACCCCTTCATCCTTCCCCAGGTCCCCCATTTCTGGGCTGATGGCACCTTTCTCTCCCCTCCCCCAAGTGCCTCCTGTGCTACAATCTTTACCTTTTCTACTGTGCCTCACAGGAGTGCTAGCTCAGTACTCAGAAGCTCTCTTACCTTCACCTCAATGCTTTGCAGCTGGCGTTCTCATGCCACCTCTGTCTGTGCTTCCCTCAGGATTTTTTCTTTTTCCCTGATGGCCTCTTCCTCCTTCATAACACCTGGCATTGCTGCTGTCTTGTTCTGTAAGGAATCTATTACCTCTCCAATGGCACCTCACTGTTGGCGTTCTTGTGTTGCCTCCTTTTGCAACAATGCCATTTCCTTCTTCAGGGAATCCACAGAAGTTTGCAGCTTGTGTTCTCATGCTGCCAATTCTAGGGTATTTTTCAGGAGCATGTCCTTCTCTTCTGTAGACTTCTTTAATACTGTGAGAAGCAGCCAACCTACAGTCCCCACTGCCTCATGGGCACTCTGTCTCTCAAAAGACCTATTTACTATACCAAGGGCTAACCGTACTGCCTCAGGTATCACCTCCACTTGCCTCCAGTCCTGGGATGGAGACCAGTTCTCTAGGAGGCAAGCCACCTCAGACCCTATACTCACTGCGGGACTATCCACTCCCCATTCACAGGGGCAGCCTGCTGAAGCACCCTTCCCATAAGGGCAGCCTGTCCTTTTCCTTGGTCAACAATGAACCCTGCCAACTATGCCAATTGTCTTGGCAATGGGTTTCCAGCCCAGACTATTTCACTGTGAATTCAATGTGACCAAAGAAATTGACATCAAAACATTCTTTAGGGTGAAAGGGTTTACTACCTGGCTTGTTCTCCCAGCGGTAGGTGGAGCACTAGCATCTCTGCCTCCACCGAGAGCACTGGGCCAAGCTCTCTATATAGTGCAATAATAGCTTATTGCCTAAAGGTGTGGAAGTGGTAGCCTAGCAACAGGCCAGTTACAGCATCAGGTGGTTTAAGTTCAGTGAGGATCCTGACCATAGGAACCCCAACTTCCCCACTACATTGCTATTGATTCTATATAAAGAGCCCCACCCAGTGCTCTGGGTGATATGGTGACACGGCTGCAAGGCTGCAGGAGAGCAGAGCAGAGGCTGGAGTGGTGGCAGCGCTGAGGACAGAGGCCTAGGGGAAGGCTGTGCGGGATGACTGTGTGGGCAAAGAAGCCCAGAGGCAGAGACTGGCTTGCTGCATGCAGACTCTCTCTGAGTGGACGGGATTCAAGTGATTGACCTGTCACCATGGAAATAAAGTTGGGTATAATCCTTTAACCCCAAGAACGTTCTACTGTGATTCCTTTGGTCACATTGAATCCATAGTGAACTTGCCAGGAGCTGAAACCCATTGGCAAGGCAATTGGCAACAGTTGGCAGGGTTCATTGGTGACCAAGGAGAAAGAACAGGGTTGCCCTCATGGAAGGAGTGTTTCAGCAGGCTGCACCTATGGACGGGGAGACATTCGAGTGAACCCTGTGCACATGTGGTGCTGTGAAGGGGTGGAGGACTGGGGTCCACCCCAAGAGAAAGCTGACTGAAAGGCCGTCAGTACAAAGTGCTGTGCCCCGAGAGGAAGCAGCATGAGAAGGAGCAGTATGGGTGTGCAGGCTGCCAGGTGCCATGGAGCAGGTGAAGGAAGGAGCTGCACGAGAAGCAGCAGCACGCAGGCTGCCAGGTGCCGTGGGGCAAGAGAAGGATGTGAGCCGTCATCCCCAGAAATGGAGGAGCGGAGGTTTGACAAACAGGTCGGGGTGGAGGCCCTGCCCATGCTGGAGGCACCACTCCCTCCTCGGTTGAGACCCCACCTGGTTGAAAGCTGGTGGAAAGCCAGGACTCGGTGACTGCGGGTTCTTTCAGGAGCGGTGCAGCCCCCTCCTCAGGTTGTGGAGCACTCCATGCTCTGCTTCTATCCTCAGGCTCAAGCACAAAGGGAAACACGGTCTGCTTCTTGATGGAAGAATTTAAAGGGCCCCATGAAGGTCGTGAAGATTGAGATGTGGGTTGGTTTGAAAAGGCAGGAGCAGAGAGAAAGAAACTGGACTGGAGCTGTGGCAGCAACTGAGACTAGAGCAGTGGTTCTGGCTGCCTAGGACAAAGCAGAAGGCAGAGATAAAGCAACAAGATCGGCCTGTGTGTCTGCAAGGCTTTTTGCTGGAGAGGCTGGAGAAGGTGGGTGTTTTAAGGCCCACCCATGGTCCTTTTGGTTAACTCATTTGAGGAGAACTGATTTGAAAACAGCCAGGATGACCACTTGGTGGCAATGGATCTCCTCAGGCTTTAGGGTTATTATAATTTGTTAGAACTGGTTTGAATATGCAATGGATCTCCTCATGTTTGAGGGTTATTATAATTTGTTGTAATTTTTGTTATTTGTATATTTGTTGCAGCCTCTGTTGTTATTATGGAATTTGGTTACAATGCTCCAGCTTTCTCATACAGGGAGCATTGCAGGGGATTGAGGGCACATAAATTGAGAGGAGAGAATCCTGGAGGGGTGGACTGTGGATAAAATGAAAGTTCCTGTGGCCAGGATTCTCACCTGGCATCTCACCTGGCATGGTTGGCTAGCTCACTACACACCTGTGGGCAATACGTTGCTATTGACTCTATATAAAGAGCTCTACCCTGTGCTCTGGGTGATACAGTGGCCAGGCTGCAAGGCTCCAGGAGAGCAGAGCAGAGGCTGGAGCAGTGTCAGCACTGAGGACAGAGACCCAGAGGATGGCTGTGTGGGATGACTGTGCAGGCAGAGAGGCCCAGAGGCAGAGACTGACTTGCTGCATGCAGACTCACTCTGAGTGAATGGGATTTTAGTGACTGACCTGCCACCGTGGAAATAAAGTTGGGTATAACCCTTTAACCCCAAGAACATTCTACTGTGATTCCTTTGGTCACACTGACTCCATAGTGAACTTCCCAGGGGCTGAAACCCATTGGCAAGGCAGTAGAAAGGAGTGTGATAAAGTGGTCTAGACTTTAGAGGCTTGGCCAGCAAATAAAATGTGGAAGCTCCTGGATGTGCTTTGTGCTTCTTATACAAGGGATCCTCTGAAATGAATGTTCAAGACCATATGGTTTAATCCCTGTACCTTACAGAAATATTGTCTCATGTTTGAAGAGATACTTTTGGGACTTAGTCATCCCATGCATGGAAGCTACACCCTTCTTCAGTCCCCAACCTCTCTGAGAAGGGAGGCAACTTCACGCACACACACACACACATATATATTATATATATATATGTATATGTGATACATATATATATATAAAACTTTACATACATATATATTTTTAAGTAGCTGAGAGAAAAGCCAAAAAGACAGAGTGGCCACTGATTACAGGATGAAATCTGAAGCGACATCTTCTTGCATTCCATCCTCCAGTCCCATGGAACAGAGCTAAACAGAGGCCCATGTTGGCCTGTTTCCTGATTTCAGAAACATAAATCCAATCAACTGAAATGCCTTCTGTTTATACTGGCTATCCAAGCCCCCCAAACTTTACACAGGAAGTCATTAAAATTCCTTATATTCTCCCTAGGCAAAGGCAGACCCAGTCAAGTGACTTCTCTCTTCCTCCTATCCAGAGGAGACCTAGGTGACTAGCAGCCCTCAATACAGGGAACACCCTTTTATCTGATCATTTGCAGATTGTCCCATTTGGAGTCTTGAGTGGCATTTTCATTGAAATGCCCAAGGATTCTTGATGGACCCAGGAATGGCCACTTATCTCTTTCATTGTACCTGAGAAAGCCCATATTGTCCCCTCACAGGGCCTACCCAACCTAATTTCTCATTTTTTCCTTCTATAGTCACACCTGAAAAAACAGGGCCCCTACTCAGGCTGAGAAATTCAGCCCCAGAGAGCCACAAACCCTTCAGTCTTCAGTGTTTGGAAGACCAAAGGACCAGATCTCCACTTCCATTTGGCTCTTTGAAACTCAAAACCTGAAACATCCTGTTCTTTTGCCACATCTGCTTCTTTACCATACAGCTGGACCTGCTCCAGTGGGGGCAGAAGGATGAATTTGAAAACATCATCTTAAACTTTACGTGTGCCTTGTCATCAACTTACAAGGAGAGCTTAAGCTAAACCATGGCATTCTTCTCATTCCTTCTTTTCTAATTAACAACATATGATCTCCATTCCCTTCCTGCACTCCCCTCTCAGGAGCTTCCTTTTTTCACAGTCCAAAGATACTTGAAGTTCAGGCCAGCATGAGCCAATGGCTTACCCAGGTCTTGTTTTCTTCCCCAAGAGGAGTCCCCGATTACTTCTTTCAATGTACCAAGCTGCTTCCTCCTCAAAAAATATCCAGCTTCATCCTGAAGAGACAAGTATAAGGGCACTTCTGGTTCTATGCCTTCTTTGGTTTGCTGGATGCTCCCTGGCCTAAGCCCTCACAGTGAGCAGAAAGAGCAAGCAAGCAAGCAAGCAAGCTCTGAGCCAGCCCTTCCCAGAGTTGGTAGTTTTGACCTCATCAGCCCCAAATTAAATTTTCTGGCTCTCTTTCAAGCTTCCAGCACTCCCACTTACTCCCTTCTTGTTCTAGTTATATGTTTTGAAAGAGCATTTCCCTGAGCAGAGAAAGAGAGGAGGAGGGAGGGAAGAAGGGAGAGAGGCATGGACATACAGACAGACACATGCTTAACACTCCCCCACCCCAAAACAGAGACCAAGGCATAATTCACTGGGGTTATTTGAGGAATTAAGGAACCATAAAGTACATGGCCAGGGTGCTAACTAATTCTAAAACTTCTTTGTGAGACCCACATTTCATCAGGCTCCTATTTTATACTCATAGGACCTCTTAAACTCCATCTTGGGAAAGAGCTTCTGTCCTTGGTTATAGACCTCCCACAGAGCCAATGTCTGGTGACGGCCTGAGGAACAGCTATTCTTATGTCATACTAATATCTGTTCTTAATGAACACACAAATAAAAGCATAGACAGAAATAGGGCCTGAGGGTTCCCAGATCTCAAGACCAACCTAGGAGCCCATGGGAAGCCCCCTACCTCTATACAAATACATGCAAAAGAGCTTCCCCTATCACACAGAGAGCACACATGGGAAATATCATACCTCTCCCTGAATGAGCCAGTTGCCTCTACTAAGTGTGTTATAGTACTGAGGCTTTGCACCTGTGATATATGTCATGGTCTTTTGGGTTAGAAGGTGATACTCATGATGGTGTCACAGCTGCAGTGGTGCTAGTGGCTAAAGAAACATATCCAGCCAGCTTTAATTCCTGTGAGTAGATCAGTAGGGAAAAAATACAGTGTAAAATGATACAAAGAATGAAAGGGGAAAGTGTCTCAATATATTCTACAAGGCCTGAGCAGACATGCTTAGAGACCATGAGCTAAGGCCCTTTTCTACTCCATGTCCAAACAGTATCTGCACTAAAGCGATTATTTGCAATGCCTCATATTTTTTAGCTGGAAGTTGTCTTCAAAATTTTGCTCAAAGCAAACCACTTCATTTTTTCCCTGCTGGTATATGTTAATGGTATCCTTCTTCTAGGGGATGTGGGATAGGAACCATATGGAAGATGAAGATGTTCAATGTGTTAAGGGGTAGATTTGAGGCAAATGTCCTCAGAAATGAGGGCCTCTCTCTTCCTCTTGTACTGGGAGTACTGGTTCAGGGCTCTTACTTCTTAGAGGCCATATGAATGATGAAGTCCACAATGTGGTTCCTATAGCCAAATTCATTGTCATACTATTAAATGAGCTTGACAACATGGTCATTGAGGGCAATGCTGGCCCAAATATCAAAGATAAAGGAATATGTGTCACTGTTAAACTCATAGGAAACAACCTGGTCCTCTGTGTAGGTCAAGATGTTCTTAAAGCGGTTTTGCAGGGATGATGATCTGAGAAACACTATGACAAATATACCAGTTTTCCAGAGGGGCCATATACCTTTTTTAGGATGGAAGTGCTTGTATGAACTGTGATCACAAGTCCATGATCCCAAAGTTGTCATGGATGAATAACTGTGACCAGGGTGCCAAGCAGTTCATGGTGTAGGAAGCAATGCTAATAATCTTGAGGTAGTGATCATACTTCCCATGGTACCCTTTCATCACCAACATGGGACATCAGCAGAAGGGGAAGAGATGATAAGTCTCCAGCCCTCAACTGAGCTGCAGTCTTCTCCAAGAGAGGGAACAGATGAATGGACTTCCACAATATATGCACCACCAGCATCATCCCATTTGATGTTTACAATACCTCACCCTGAAGATGGCGATAGGCTTCTTATCATTGACAAGCTTCCCTTTCTCAGCCTTGACAGTGCTGTTGAATTTTCATGGGTGAAATCATACATGCAGAGGATATAGTTTAGGAGGTCATAAGCAGTGACAACATCTACTTTGTCACAGATGAAAGCAGTCTGCCGACCAGGTGCCCAAGACAGCCAAACTTGTTTATTCACACTTTCACTATCATGTCTTTGGAATGTGGCTGGCACTGCACAAAATGGTGCATCTATGTGCTAAGCACAGAGGAATAGATAGCAAATCATACCATTTTTATTGTTCAAATAAGAGGTTAGGTTATGAGGCTTCATTGTTCCACAGCCATCACTAAATTTTATTCATTGAACAAAGTTGTATTCATGCATTCCTCTCTCTCTTTCTATGCCCACGTTGCTCAGCCTAGAGAGATATAATCACACAACCAAACTAGGGTTCTATAGGGAAAATGGAAGTTCCATGGGCAGGATCCTCACCTGATCCTAATCTACTAGCCCACTGTGTAGGTGCAATGATGTAGTACTTAGCCTACTGTGCAGGAGCCTGCTTGCACACCTGTTGGCAATGAGCCATTATTGTCTGTGTTGCTATAAAAAGAGCTACACTCCAGTGCTAAGGGCAGAGGGGAGCAGAGGCTGGAGGTGAGAGCAAAGCCTGAAGTGGAGACAGAGCCTGGAATGTAGGCATCACCTGAGGCAGAAGCTGGAGCAGAAGCAGAAACAGATATGGACTTGCTACTTGCAGACTGCCCTGGATGTGGATAAGATTCTAGCACTTGACCTACCACCATGAGAATAAAGCTTGTTATAAGCCCCTTTTTATTTCCAATGTTTCATTGTCATTTTTTGGTCTCACAGAATCCAGAGTGAGCTTGCCAATGGTTGAAACCCGCTTCGGCCCAGAGCTAAGGTTCCTATAAAAGCTTGGTCTTTAGCAGCTGGAACCACAATGCTACCTAGAAATCCCTCCATATTGCCTCAGTCAGTAACATTACCCATCCCTTTAGTGCCTGTTCAAAACTTTAACCTCTCTTCTCAGACTCCTTCTCCACCCCATCTACCCCTTATTCTTACAGCAGTTTGCTTTGCTTCCTCTATTACCAAAATAATAGAGGCCATCTGGGAATAGGAGTAGCCTCCAAATTATGTCTTGATATGGTGACAAATATATCTACATCTAGAGCCATCCTTGTCTGATTCCCTTCTGCCTGACATCTGGATCTCATATATACCCCTTCATATATGTTTTGAGATTTTCACTAATTTTCCTTTTGATCAAGACCACCTTTAATCTTTTCCAGTCTCCTAGTTCCTTCTGCTCAGTATTTAGATGGTCAAGCCTTATTCTAATAATAACAACAAAGAAACAAAAAACTCTCAAAAAACATCTCCAGCTATCATCCTATGCATTTCATTATCTCACTGCATGGGAACTCCTCAACCCATTATAACCTGTTTCAATCTGGCTGAAACTATTTTAAGGTCCACTCTTAATTGTCAAATTCAGTTTACACTCCCCAACCACTACTTGACTTCATTTTCATTGTCATTTGATACCGTTGGTTACTCCCTTCTATTTAAAACTTCCTTTTCTCTTGACTACCATGGAGGTATCCTTTCCTGTTTTTTTCTCCCTACCTTTAGGATTACTTTTTCTGTCTCCTTTGCAGTCTCTGCCTCCTCAGAAAAACCTTTGAATGCCATTGTTTCCCAGGGTTCTATTCTCAGAACTATTTTTTTGTCACTCCACTCACTTTCTGTGGGTTAACTCATCCATGCCCATGGCTTCAATGGCCAACAACTAATCCTTTAACTTCTCTAACTTATTGTTCATTAACTGTCACACCAGAAACATGGTTAGCACCATCAATAGCTTGCTTTCTTTCATTCCTCACATCTACTCACTCATTGAGCTATGTCAATTCTACTTGGTAAATCTCTCTCATCCATATCCCTCCTCTCCATAACTTAAGCCCGTATCATTATTACTCCCAATTGGTCTGTCTGTATGTCTCACCTTCTTCCAGTGCATCCCTAATTGCAGATAAAATGATCTTTCTAAAATGCAGAGCTGATCAAATTTTTTACCTTGTTTCAAATACTCACTGAAACATAATTTCCATTATTTCTCTAACTTTCCAACTGAAATATCCCCAGGAGCTCGGGGGTAATTAGAAGCAGCCTAGTACAAGTAAAAACTTTTCCATCTTTCAGCTTAAGAATTTGTAGTCATTTAGCTTTCTACTCCATATTATATCTATATTTGTTTTAATATAAAATTACATATTGCTGAAAGATGGCAGCATGAAAGGTGAGACAGAAACCTCCTCCCAAAACAACATATAATATGAAAATATAGCAAATATAACTAATCCTGAAAGAGCAACAGGAAAGAAGGCTGTGGCAGGCTGCCTACATCTGGGGAAAACAGCAGACCTCAAGGAAAAGGGTAAAGTACCAAAGCTATGATCCGGAGGGACCCAAGCCCTTCTCCAACCCCAGCCCACCAGAGGGAGGAAGAGAAATGGAGTGGGGAGGGGTGGAGGCCTAGGACTGCTGAACATACAGCACTGGAGATATGCTCTGGGAGCATGAACCTACATTACATGGTGTTCTGGAGATTAGTGGGGTTGGAAAGCTAAGACAGGTGGAATACTTGGAGAGACTGAGATTCCAGCTGCTCGTGGAAAACAGGGATCCACATCTGGCCACTCTGGGACAAAAGAAAGATGGGCAGTCTGAGAGACTTCCTAACAGCGAGAGGGCTGATAAAGGGGCAAGGATTGTACAGAACTTGTTGCACAGGAGAAAGGACAGGTGGACAAAATTGTCCAGGCACACTCTTCCCAGCAGGTTGGGAACTTTCAGGAGCCTCAGGTGCTCCATCCCCCAGCTGGCTATGCAGCTACGAGGCCCCCCACCATGATACACAGTCTGCAGTGCCTTCCCCCTGGCCAGCACCAGCTTGCAAACTGGCTGCCCCCACCATTGCACCAGGCCAGCCAGACGGTGGCCCCACCTATGGCAGCTATAAGTGCAAAGCATAGAGTCATCTCCTTGTGTGCTTGGCCCACTGGCCCTGGCAGTGGAGGCAGGCACTGCAGCCAGGAAGCAGGAAAGACCTCTTTCCTCCCGACAGGCACCAGCACCCTTGCCTGAGTTGCCTGCCATCACTCCAAGGGCTCAAGAGCACCAGAGAGTAGAGCCTCTGGGAAATAGAGTGCACCACCTGCAAATATGAAATGTCAAAGGAACCTGGCTCAAAACAAAATGCCACAAACACCAGAAAAAGGGACAAGTGAAACTGAACTCATCAATCTTCCTGAAGGGATTTCAAAATAAATATCATAAACATGCTCATGGAGGTACAGAAAAACATTCAAGAACTCAGGGAGGAATTCAAGAATGAGATACAAATGTTGAAGAATTCAGTATCTGAAATGAAACATACAAAGGAGGGACTTAAAAGCAGATTAGATGAAGTAGAGGAGAGAGTAAATGAAATAGAAATTAGAGAACAGGAATACAAAGAAGCTAAGGCACAGAAAGAAAAAAGGATCTCTAGGAATGAAAGAATATTGGGAGAATGGTATGACCAATCCAAACAGAACAATATTTGCATTATAGGGGTACCAGAAGAAGAAGAGAGAAAATGGGATAGAAAGTGTCTTTGAGGAGGTAATAGCTGAAAAATTCTCCAGTCTGGGTAAGGAGATAGTCTCTTACGCCATGGAGGTGCACAGATCTCCCAACATAAGAGACCCAAGGAAGACAAGACCAAGACATATAATAATTAAAATGGCAAAGATCAAGGATAAGGACAGACTATTAAAAGCAGCCAGAGAGAGAAAAAAGATTACATACAAAGGAAAACCCATCAGGCTAGCTATCACCAGACTTCTCAACAGAAACCTTACAGGCCAGAAGGGAGTGGCATGATATATTTAATGTGATGAAACAGAAAGGCCTGGAACCAAGAATATGCTACTTGGCAAGATTGTCATTTAAATTTGAAGGAGGGACTAAACAATTTCCAGAGAAGCAAAAGCTGAGAAATTTACCTCCCACAAACTGTCTCTACAGTGTATTTTGGAGGGACTGCTCTAGATGGAACTGTTCCTAATGCTAAATATGTCACCAGAGGAAATAAAACCACAGAAAGGAAAGTAGAAAAAATAATTACTAAGCAGATGCAAAATCAAATCAACCACCCCCAAAGACAGTCAAGGGATAGACAGAGTACATAATATGATACCTTATATACAAAGAATGGAGGAGGAAGAAAAAGAAAGAAAGAAAAGGCAACCTTTAGATTGTGTTTGTAATAGCATACTAAGTGAGTTAAGATAGACTGTTAGATAGTAAAAAAGTTACCCTTGAATCTTTGGTAACCATGAATCTAAACCCTGCAGTGGCAATAAATACATACCTATTGATAATCACCCTAAATGTAAATGGTATGAATGCACCTATCAAAAGACATACAGTCACTGAATGGGTAAAAAAACAAGACCCATCTATATGCTACCTACAAGAGACTCACTTTAAACCCAAAGACATTCACAGGCTAAAAGTGAAGGGATGGAAAAAGATAATTCATGTAACTAATAGGGAGAAAAAAGCAGGAGTTGCAGTATTTGTATCAGACAAAATAGACTTCAAAACAAAGAAAGTCAGAAGAGATAAAGAAGGACATTATATCATGATAAAGGGGTGAGTCCAACAAAAAGACATAACCATTATAAATATCTATGCACTCAACATAGGAGCACCTACCTATGTGAAACAAATACTAACAGAATTAAAGGGGGGAGTAGAATGCAATGCATTCATTTTAGGAAACTTCAACACACCATTCACTCCAAAGGACAGATCAACCAGACAGAACATAAGTAAGGAGACAGAGGCACTGAACAGCACATTAGAACAGATGGATCTAACAGACATCTACAGAATAGTCCAAGCAAAAGCACCAGAACACACATTCTTCTCAAGTGTACATGGAACATTTTCAAGAATAGATCATACACTGGGCCACAAAAAGAGCCTCAGTAAATTCAAAAAGATTGAAATTGTACAAACTAGCTTCTCAGACCACAAATGTATGAAACTAGAAATAAATTATGTAAAGAAAAAAAAGCCCACAAACACATATAGGCTTAAAAACATGCTCCTAAATGACCAATGGATCAAGGACCAAATAAAAACAGAGATCAAGTAATATATGGAGACAACTGATAACAATAACTCAACACCTCAAAATTTGTAGTATGAAGCAAAGGCAATGCTAACAGGGAAGTATATTGCAATACAGGCCTACCTCAGGAAAGAAGAACAATCCTATATGAGCAGTCTAAATTCACAATTAATGAAACTAGAAAAAGAAGAACAAATGAGGCCCAAAGTCAGTAGAAGGAGGGACATAATAAAGATTAGAGCATAAATAAATAAAATTGAGAAGAATAAAACAACAGAAAGAATCAATGAAAGCAGGAGCTGGTTTGTCAAGACAATAAACAAAATAGATAAACCCCTAGCTAGACTTATCAAGAAAAAAAGAGTTTACACACATAAACAGAATCAGGAATGAGAAAGGAAAAATCACTATGGACACCACAGAAATACAAAGAATTATTAGAGCGTACTATAAAAAAACTATATGCTAACAAACTGGATAACCTAGAAGAAATGCACAACTTTCTAGAAAAAGACAACCTTCCAAGGCTGACCCAGGAAGAAACAGAAAATCTAAACAGACCAATTACCAGCAACAAAATTGAACTGGTAATCAAAAACTACCTAAGAACAAAACCTCTGGACCAGATGGCTTCCCCACTGAATTTTATCAAACATTTGGTGAAGACCTAATACTCATCCTCCTTAAAGTTTTCCAAAAATTAGAAGAGGAGGAAATACTCCCAAACTCATTCTATGAGGCCATCATCATTCTAATACCAAAACTAGGCAGACACCACAAAAAAGCAAATTAGAGACCAACATCCCTGATGAACATAGATGCAAAAATACTCAACAAAATATTAGCAAACTGAATTCAAAAATACATCAAATAGATCATCCATCATGATCAAGTGGGATTCATCCCAGGGATGCAAGGATGGTACAACATTCGAAAATCCATCAACATCATCCACCACATCAATGAAAATAAGGACAAAAACCACATGATCATCTGCATAGATGCTGAAAAATCATTTCACAAAATTCAACATCCATTCATGATAAAAACTGTCAACAAAATGGGTATAGAGGGCAAGTATCTCAACATAATAAAGGCCATATACAACCAACCCAGAGCCAACATTATACTTAACAGCGAGAAGCTGAAAGCTTTCCCCCTAAGATCAGGAACAAGACAATGATGCCCACTCTCCTTCTTTTATTCAACATAGTACTGGAGGTCCTAGCCACAGCACTTAGAAAACACAAAGAAATAAAAGGCATCCAGATTGGCAAGAAAGAAGTTAAACTGTCATGGTTTGCAGATGACATGATATTGTACATAAAAAACCCTAAAGAATCCACTCCAAAACTACTAGATCTAATATCTGAA
Source organism: Manis pentadactyla (assembly GCF_030020395.1). Lineage (NCBI taxonomy): Eukaryota > Metazoa > Chordata > Mammalia > Pholidota > Manidae > Manis > Manis pentadactyla. The sequence goes on along the minus strand of NC_080038.1, from coordinate 104,631,887 downwards.
TTCAGCAAAGTTGCAGGATACAAAATTAATACACAGAAATCTGTTGCTTTCCTATACACTAATGATGAAGTAGCAGAAAGAGAAATCAGGAAAGCAGTTCCATTCACAATTGCATCAAAAAGAATAAAATATCTAGGAATAAACCTAACCAACAAAGTGAAAGACCTATACCCTGAAAACTACAAGACACTCATGAGAGAAATTAAAGACACCAATAAATGGAAATACTTCCTGTGCCATGGTTAGGAAGAATTAATATTGTCAAAATGGCTATCCTGCCTAAAGCAATCTACAGATTCAATGCAATCCCCATCAACATACCAACAGCATTCTTCCATGAACTAGAGCAAATAGTTCTAAAATTCATATGAAACCATAAAAGATCCCAAATAGCCAGAGCAATCCTGAGAAGGAAGAATAAAGCTGGGGGGATTATGCTCCCTGACTTTAAGCTCTACTACAAAGCCACAGTAATCAAGACAATTTGGTACTGGTACAAGAACAGACCCATAGACCAATGGAACAGCCTAGAGAGCCCAGATATAAACCCAACCATATATGGTTAATTAATATACGGTAAAGGAGCCATGGATATACAATGGGGAAATGGCAGCCTCTTCAACAATTGGTGTCCCAAAACTGGACAGCTACATGCAAGAGAATGAAACTGGATTATTGTCTAATCCCATACACAAAAGTAAACTCAAAATGGATCGAAGACCTGAATGTAAGTCATGAAACCATGAAACTCTTAGAAGAAAACATAGGCAAAAATCTCTTAAATATAAACATGAGCAACTTTTTCCTGAATGTATCTCCGTGGGCAAGGGAAACAAAATAAAAAATGAACAAATGGGACCTACATCATGCTAAAAAGCTTCTGTACAGCAAAGGACACCATCAGCAGAACAAAAAGGCATCCTATAGTATGGGAGAATATATTTGTAAATGACATATTCAACAAGGGTTTAGCATCCAAAATATATAAAGAACTCACACGCCTCAACACCCAAAAAGCAAATAACCCTATTAAAAGATGGATGGAGGACATGAACAGACAATTCTTCAAAGAAGAAATTCAAATGGCCAACAGGCACATGAAAAGATGCTCCACATTGCTAATCATCAGAGAAATGCAAATGAAAACCGCAATGAGATATCATCTCACACCAGTAAGGATGGCCAACATCCATAAGACCACCAACAGCAACTGTTGGAGAGGATGCAGAGAAAGGGAACCCTCCTACCCTGCTGGTGGGAATGTAAATTAGTTTAACCATTGTGGAAAGCAATATGGAGGTTCCTCAAAAAACTAAAACTAGAAATACCATTTGACCCAGGAATTCTACACCTAGGAATTTACCCTAAGAATGCAGCTGCTTAGTTTGAAAAAGACATTTGCACCCCTATGTTTATTGCAACACTGCTTACAATAGCCAAGATATGGAAGCAACCTAACTGTCCATCAATAGATGAATGGATAAAGAAGAGGTGGTACATATAGACAGTGAAATACTATTCAGCCATGAGAAGAAAACAAATCCTACCATTTGCAACAACATGGATGGAGCTGGAGGGTATTATGCTCAGTGAAATAAGCCAGGTGGAGAAAGACAAGTACCAAATGATTTGCCTCATTTGGGGAGTATAACAACAAAGCAGAAGGAACAGAAGTGCAGCAGCATTACAGACTCTAAGAAGGGACTAGTTGTTACCAAAGGGGAGGGGTGGGGGAGGGTGGGTTGGGAGGGAGGGAGAAGGGAATTGAGAGGTATTATGGTACACATGGTGTGGTGGGGGTCATGGGGAAGATAGTGTAGCTCAGAGAAGACAAGTAGTGACTCTGTGGCATCTTACTGCACTGATGGACAGTGACTGCAATGGGGTATCGGGGGGGACATGATAATATGGGTGAATGTAGTAACCACAATGTTTTTCGTGTGAAACCTTCATAAGATTGTATATCAATGATACCTCAATAAAAAAAGAAAAACCATTATATATTGCTGTATTTCCATTAAATTAAGGAAGCATTTGGATAAAATTGATGCTTCAAGATTAGCCATGTTTACCTTAGGAATTTAAATATGCTGTTACACACCATTTCCTACTGCAGCTTGAGAAGCTCAGACCCTACAGGAGCCAAGTCCAAACTCATTAGCAGAACATAAATGGTCATCCCTGATTGAGCACCAGTGGTCCCCAGCCAAGAAGTGGGGGTGTTTACTCTTTTAGGAATATTTAGTATGGTGTACGTGTGGTATAGTGGTTTTGATCATTACCACAACTGGGGGTACTTCCAGCACTTAGTAGGGAGGAAAGATGGATTCCATACATTCTATAAAGAGAAACAATCTCATATAATGAAGAACTATCTTCAAAATACCTCCTGTCTACCTCTCCAGTCTCATGTCTGTGTTCTCTTTTCATATTCCATTATCCAGCCATATCAAGAAGTACAGTTTTTCTTAAAGGTCATGGGGTTTCACATCTTTATATCTTGGCAGAGGTTGTTCCCTCTACCTGTAATAATCTGTCCTACCTTCCAGGTTTTTTTTTTTGTAAGCCTTTTCTAATCCCAACCCACCATCTTTTCCAGGTAGAACTAACTACTCTCTAGCACAACAATGCATGCATGGTAGATGCACAGTACATGTTACATGTTCATAGGGTAAATAAATGAACTATCAGTTAAAGCGTCAACTGATTAATTCATATAAAAACTTTCTAGCATGAGAATTAGCTAGGCTCTGTCCTCATTTGGGATCATTAAGGTAAAAGAGAAAGGAAGCAAAAAGTTGGGCCCCAAAGGTGCTGCAAGAAAAGAGCCATGGGTGGGGGCTGAGGGCTCTTTCATTTAGAGTCTCTAAGCCATCAGACATGAGGGGCAATGGATATACAACAGAAAGAAGGGGTTAGAAAGAGGAAATAAGGACAAGGGTGAAATTGTGCTGCTCTTACAGCCTGTCAACAGCTTATACTTTTATACTTTTGCATAGATTATTTTTTGTCCTGCTTCCCCATTCCCACATTGCTGCTTCCAACTGTTCCCATGGTTCTGACCTAGAAGGACTTCCATATTACCTTCTACTTTATTATTAACTAATTTCTTTTAATTGTAAAAGCAATAAAGAAATCTAAGATCATGATTTTAAAAATCAAATAGAACTATAAACAAAACTATAAAGAAGGGGGTATATAAGGAAGGTGAAAGAAGTACCCAATCTATACCCCAAACCTCAGGCCTTCTCTCCAGAGGTGACTGCTATTAATTTTTTCTTCTGTCTATGCATTTAGTGATATTTTTATTTATTATTATTTTTTAAATAAAAATTAGATCCTACCATACATACTCCAATAGTTAATTTTATGTAGCTTGACTGGGTTCAAGAAAATACTAATTTTATCAGCTTGACTGGGTCACAGGATGCCCAGATATTTGGTTAACATTCTTGGTGTGTTTGTGAGGGTGTTTCTCAATAAGATTAACATTTCAATGGGTAGGTTTAGTCAAGCAGATTGCCCTTCTTAAGGTAGGTGGGCATCATCCAATCAGTTGAAGGCTCGAATAGACCAAAACCACTGACCCTCTTGTAAATAAGAGAGAACTCCTCCTGCTTGACTGTTTGGTCTTGGACATTGGTCTTTTCCTGCCTTTGGTCTGAAAAAACATCAGCTCTTGTTGGATTTCAAGATTGCCAACTTTTGGACTGGAACTTACACCATTTGCTCTCCTGGATCCCTAGCTTTCCAACTGCTGATCTTGGGACTTTTCAGGCTCCATAACCACCTGAGTCAATTCCTTAAAATAAATCTTTTTATAAGTGCGTGCATGTATATGTGTGTGTGTACATACACACACACACACACACACACCCTGTTGCCTGTATTTCTCTGGAGAACTCTAATACATGCACGCTACTGTAACTTGATTTTTTCAAATACAATATATATTGGAGATGTTTCAAAGTAATACAAACAGATTTACTCTATTATTTGTAACAGTGGCATGATATTCTATATTACAGATATACTATCATTTATTCAGCTGGTTAACAGGAACTAAGTTGTTTCCAAAGTTTTTGTAATAAATAATTCCACAGTGAATATTGTCCATATACCCTTGCCAAATTGTACAAGTATATCTTTAGTCTGTCAGAAAAGTTGTTGCTGGATCAAATGGTACAGACATCTGCAATTTTTATTCATATTGCCAAATTACTTTCCAAAAGGTAATAGACACTCCCATCAATGGAGTATGAAAGTACCTATTACCCCACAACTGTACCACCACTGGCTTTCATTAATCTTTAAAACTTTTGCCAATAAGATAGGTGAAAAATAATATTGCAATGCTGCCAACCTGCTTTCTATAAAAGCTGCACCAATTTAATTACACTCTCCCCAAATGGTCCCATATATCTGGAACCATGCCAGAAGTTTCTTCGGAAAATTCTAATTTGAATCCTCTCAAGATGAAGATCATGCCTGCTGGCAGACCCCACAAACCAACCGCATTCTTCTGGTCCACTAGTTGAGCCCCAGTAGGCACTTTATCGACCTGTTTTTTAAGGTACCCTTCAAGAAAATACATCCTGCATAAAAGAAAAACACCGTAACACTCTTTAAAAATGTTAACATGGTTTCAAAAGCAAAAACCAGAAAAGGAAATCACATTACTAAATTAGATTGCTCATTCAAGAAGCAGTTGCCTTCGAGAACAAAGCAGACCAGCCTGAAAGATTAAAACCATTCTTGCAAACAGCAACTTGCCAAATGTTCCAACAGTCATGCTCATTTAATTCATTGTAGCCATGTTTCAACGCTAATGGATAATCAACATCTACCTAATATGTTACCAAGTGCTAATGAAACAGAACCAACCAGAAGGGGCCCAGTACCCCATACATTTAGTAAGTTGTAAAAGAGCATGACTATGTCAACTGAATCATTTCTCTGATACTGAGAAAATAACATGGCTGTATTTTAAAGGTCACTATGAGCAAGCTACTGATAAATCATGCCTGACAGCCCCACAACAAATCAATGATAACTAAACAAGCTAAACTTTCAAATAAATAAACAGTAGGATGGAAGAGGAGTCATTAAATGCAGCCCTTTTGGAGCCAACTCTGGGGGCAACGGTAGTAACCTGAGAAGAGAGGCATGTTCCGCTGGCTCTTTTGCTTTAGGGCTCACAGCCTATGGCAGGGATTAAGGTAAAAGAAGACATTATTCTCCCAGGCCCCATATTAGAAATGTTAACATCTGCCTTACTGCCATAGCCTATCAGTTACCTAATCTATTATTTCAAAACCTCTCCTGCATCTATCCCTTCCACTCCATAGCCTCTTCCGTTAGCTTGATCTAAGAGAAAAATTTTCTCCATTCATGATTAAGAGTTAATTTGAAATGCCCAAGTCATCCTACACACTGCTGCAAAGAGCCAGGTATACACTGGGTTTAAGATAGGATATCGGAATCATCATTCCATTTCTCAGACAAATGGCTCTGTATTTCCCAGAAGGAGAGAAAGTCAAATGTCTCTGCAGTGACCTGTGCATGTAAGAGATGACTTGATTTCTTGGGCAGATAGATTACTATACGGTAGCTCAGTGTCTGACCAGGAAGCCACCCTTGTTGACAATGCCAGTTATTCCCCTTGTCCCTAGGACTCCAATTATCAGAGAGCACATCACTGTTAATTTACCAACAAAGACCTTGGAAGACAGTTTCTATAGCCCCGTGACTTCTGTCCAGGCTTACTTCATTTAGTGCCTACATTTAGTTGGTCAACAAACAAGTATTTGTACATTACCTGGGAGTAAAGCACTGTGCTAGGTATAGTGGAGGGCTAAGAAAAAAGTGTAAGAGTAGTTTCTGTCCTGGAATAGTCTATTGAGAAGGAAAATCTTATATGAGGCTGGTTGAGCAGGCTTCATGGAGTTATGAGGATTTGGCATGGAAAGGAATTGGAGAGGTAGAGGGGAAGGCATTTAGGTCCACTCAGAATTTTATTGCTTTTGGTCTGAAGCCTTCAAAAGACTTATAGAATGAGGTAGATATAATGTGCTTTTAAAATAAACCAAGATCAAAACAGAGGTTAGAAAGCTCTTTTGAGTTTAAGTTTAGGAAACATTTCCCAGATGTTTTTTATAAAAAGAATTGTCAGACTAATAATATAGTTGGATTAATAATAGTGTCTAAAATAGTTTTAGTTCTGAGTTTTTGATTGGCAGAAATAGAGACGTTAGTGGTTATGAAACTACCTGGGTTAAAACTAAGCCGTTTGTATTTTCTAGCACTACAATAAAGGTGACATTATTTAAAGCGATCTCCCAACTTCCACCAAAATTTCCAGTATGCTTGTTGGTAACTAGAACCCATCAGTTAAAAAAGTGCCGGAACATTTTTTATAGCTTAGAAGCAGGTGCACTGGATTAGATGAACATATAGAATGTGTCGTCTTGAATGGAAACAGGTATAGTTTGGGAGCAGGATGTTACAAAGGCTTGCTGGTGGCCACGGAAGGCAAAACTGACCAGGGAAACAAATCTATATTGTTCCCCCAGATATCCACCAGGCCTCTCCCTCCTTTCACCAAGGTGTCAGCTTAGATGTCACCTCCTCAGAGAGGCCTTCCCTGACTCTCCCTATATAAAATCACACCCTCTGTCACTCTCCATCTTCTCATCCTGCTTTATAATTGTTTGAATATATGCTTATTGTCTCTTTCCCAATTAGAATGAGTTCTCCATGAGTGCAGGGACTTTCCTCCTTTGTTTACTGGTACATCTCCAGCTCCTTGAACAATGTCTAGCACATAGTAGGGGGCAATAAATATTTGTTGAATGGATGACTGTCATCCATTTGGAAAAAAAAGCTATGTAAAAATCCCCAAAAAGTAATTGGACATCATATTTTGAACCAATGATCTCATGTAGGTTACTGCTTGCTTTAGAAATGGTTTGTGATTTGGGAAGACATAAAGGCACTTCCTCCTACACAGTCTTCATTTCAGTTCCACCTCCTCCATGAAGCCTTTCTTCTTACTAACAAAGGTAACTCCAAACCTTTTCTGAACTCTGAAAGCATGTACCTTAATGAGGTCTTGTTCCATGTGTACAGAATTTGGAAGTGCCTTGAGAAAGAAAATGTTATCCTATCTTTTCTATCCTATAGTTTCTATCATGCACAGCACAGGGCACATAGTAGGCACTCAAGACATTTAACTACTTGTTAATTAATTAAAGGTGGGGAAATTGGCAGGCATAAACTGTTGGAAATGAGCTTTTTTCTTTTTCTGTAAGACACCCAATATTCAACTGGCATTAAATAAATTACTCATAAATCCTAACAAATCATTTTAACTATAAAGGTAAATTTGATTCAGCAGTGTCCCTTGGGCACTCTTCACACTTGCTAATGAATAACTTAGGGGCCTAGAAAAAATGAATTACAGGGTCTAGCCTTTGGGGAGAGTTGTCAAATGAACACATTAATTTTTTCATCTGCCTCTGCCCTGGGCTATGGGGGTGGGGGTAGGGTTTGGGTATGCAGCCTGCAAAGATCCCTTCATGCCTTTCCCTTTCCAGACTTCTTCTAGGATGTGAGTGTTGCTTCCTCACCCATAGGCAATAAGCTGTTATTCACTGAGTCACTATACAAAGAGTTCAGCCCAGTGCTCTGGGCAGAGGCAGATACACTAGTGATCGACCTACTGCCAGAAGAACAAGTCGGGTAATAAACTCTTTTTCCCCAAGAACGTTCTACTGTCATTTCTTTGGTCACATTGATTCCATAGTGAACTTGCCTGGGGCTGAAACCCATCGGCAAGACACACATGATGATGGATACCAGTATCAGCACTCTCGTATCTTCAATGCCAGTAACTCCAAACATTTTTGGAATTGTGATAGTCTATTTGATTTTGCAACACCTCTGTTTCCTTTATCTCTTCTAGGAGGAAACAAATTTTGGCAGATAACTTTAATGACAGCAGAAACAGTGGAATGTAAGAGTGTCTTGCCAAGGGTTTCAGAGCACTGGGCCAAGCTCTCTATATAGTGCAATAATAGCTTATTGCCTATGGGTGTGGAAGCAGTAGCCTAGCAATAGGCCAGTTACATCATCAAGTGGTTTAAGTTCAGTGAGGATCCTGGGCACAGGAACTCCAACTTCCCCACACTCCACCCCTCCAGGATTCTCGCCTCACAATCTACACACTCTCAATCTTCCACAGTGGTCTCTGTGTGAGAAAGCTGGAGCACTGTAACTGGATTCTCAATAGCAAGAGAGGCTAACAACAACTTAAAGATAATAACAAAAATTAAGATACAACAATATTTTCATATAGGTAACAAAAATTATAATAATCCTCAAGCCAGACAAAGACCTTAGGGGCAATAAGACCCATGTTTTAATGACACAAACATAGGCATATCTTGTCCATCAGGTAAGATGCATGCATGAGAGTGGTCCTGTAATAGGACTGTAGCAGGTAGGGGGGCCCTTCCAAGTCTAGTATACTATACTTTTACTCCTTTCCCCGTGGGGGTTACTGAAGGGTCTATATATAGTGCTACTGGAGGTGCATGCACTGGCCATAATGATAAAACAAAACTCCCTGGTAAGATGCTCTTACCTTCTGGCCATTCAGGATATACTACCATGACCTTTGTGGCCACTCTGCTGTTATTCCAGGAATACACAGGAGGCCAGATTCCAGGCCTTGTTCCCAAGGTGCCAGGAGAGCCAGCCATCATTGGTCCATGTGTCAAAAGGTCCAAGGCCTCGTCCACTCAATGGGGTCTCTAGGGTTTAGTGCAGTTGGTGCTGGCAGCAAGATGTTATTCTGGTGGCCGAACCTCGGCTTCAGTGATTCTTACTTGGTTTGTACTTGCAGTTGTATAGGGGAGGCAGCCATATGTGTTAACATGTCTATGGGGATCAGGGCTCCCTTTTGGGGTCTCTCGTTCAAATGCCATGGCACAGTCCATAAGCAGATTGACCATACCCACAGACTATTGGTATCTGACTTTAGTCCACATTTTAATAAGCCCTTGTGCCTCTCTGTCATGCCTGCTGTGGTAGGATTGTATGGCACAGGAAATTTCCATTTGATTCCCAGCTATTGCACCCATTCTTAGAGTGCATATCCAGTAAAAAGGGTGCTCTGATCAGTCTCAATTACCTGAGGTCAGCCATAGGTGGCAAAGAGATGCTCCAGGCCTCTTTTGGTCATCTGCTGGTCTGCACAAGAGGTAGGAAAAGAAACCAGAAATCCAGTAGCTGTGTCCTCACAAAATCAATATCCTTCTGACACAGGTAGAGGCATATCAATATCCTTCTGACACAAGTAGAGGCCCAAACACAGTCTATCTGTCACCTGATGAGGGATATAGGCCCCTTAGCTATTGTCCCATATTGCTGTGGAACTTGGTGTAAGTCGCTTTTGGAGCACACAACACACTCCTGCTGGACTCTACTAACGCTGATGTAACCATTGGGCTATATAAGAGGTAGGCTTTCCTTCTAACCAACATATCTGGGCCAATTTATCTGCTTCATCATTTCCTGGGGATGCCAGTGGCAAATGACCTATCACATGGTATACTGTAATTATTTTAATCTGACCACAGGCCCATGAGTCTTACCACAGTTCTTGCCCCCAAAGGGGTCAGTCACCAACCAGCCTTTTGCATCATACCAGGTTGGTAGCCACAGGGTCAAGACCCAATAGACAGCCCAGCTGTCAGTGAAGACAACTATAGGAGAGGGCTCCTGGGTGATGACAAGCCACACAGCCTGCAACTCTTCCCATTGGCTGCTCTTCCTCTCACCATCTTCCACCCATATTGTCTCAGTCTTAGGATGGAAAGCTATGGCAATGCATTTTGGGGGCTGCCCATGGCTAGAGATGTCTGTGTACCATGCATTTTAGGGTATAGGGGCTCTTCCCTCCCGATAGGGACTCTCTGCTACTAATGGTTCAAAAGCAAATTGTTCCTGCTTTTCACTAGTATATGTCACTGGTTCCAATAAGCATTGGAGTTCTTCACTCAAGGGGCTACTAGAAAGGACACTACACTGCTGAAGGTAAGCACCCTACTTGGCCAGTGTGGGTATTTGTGCCACACCACTCTTTGGCTTTGGGGTCCAGTCTCATACCCACCCTAAGATGGGCAGGTGGTTATTACCTTTATTGGGGCCATTCCATTGGTGGGGTCTGTAGCCAGCAAGGAGTGATACACAGCAGCCCACTGTTTTTCTATCAAAGTGCATCATACCTCTGCCCCTTTCCAGAGTTGTGACCAGAATCAAATGGGTTGGTGAGTTTGTTCAAGCTACTGCCAGAGACCCCAGCCATAACCGTCTTCAGTCACATGAACATCCATCTCACAGGGTCTTGATGGGTCTATCACACTCAAGGCCTGCATGGCCTTGACTGCCCATTTTGCTGTAGTAAAGGCAGATGCACATGTCTCATCCCAGTCCCACCTGACACCCTTTCATACCAACTGGTATAAGGACTTCAGAATTTGTGCCAAGTGCGGGATAAACACTCTCCAGTAGCCTAGAGGACCCAGAAACTCCTGTAGCAATGCTACAGTTGTAGGGGTAGTAAAGGCCTGGCCTTTATCTATAACTGTTTCTGGTATAACTTTGGTCTTACCTGACAAGATGAACCCCCAAAATTTGACAGACAAACTAGGTCCCTGAACCTTGGTGCTGTTCACAGCCCATCCTTTCTCCTGTAGATGTTGCAGCAGTCTAGGTGCTGCACCTTCTACATGTGAAAGAGAATTGGACGTGAGCATAACATCATCAAAATAACGGTACAGCTGCACTGTTGGTGGTTTCTCCCATGCTGCCAAGTCCTGGGCTACAAGTCCATGACAGATGGTGGGGCTGTGGAGGTATCCCTGTGGAAGGATGGTGAAAGTCCATTGCTGTCCTTCCCACATGAAGGCAAACTGTTCCTGACTTTCCTGCTCAAAGTCAATGGAAAAGAAGGCATTGTAAGATCTACCACATAATGGTGTGTTCCTAGTTTGTGGCTGAGGGTATCCATCAGGCCTGCAATAAAGAGGACAGCAGCATGCACAGGGGGTGTGATGTTATTCAGTTCTCTGTAATCCACAGTCATACCCCAGGAGCCATCTGGCTTTTTTACAGGCCACACTGGAGAATTGAAAGGACTATGGGTGGGCTTTATAATACCTACGATTTCCAGTTCCTGGAGAGTTTCTTCAATCTCTTTATGCCTTACAGGTAGTTTGTATTGTTTGGCTGAGGCACAGGCAAAGCTATGGGCAGGTGCCTAGCATGTTCCCTCAGAACTGTCTTTACCGCATATACTCTCAGTCTGAACTCAACTTCAGTGGTCTGCAACCATAGACCCTGCAGGATATCAATCCCCAAAATATACTCAGGGATAGGAGCTATATACAGAGTATACTCTTTTGAGGGTAGAAGCCCTATTCCGAAAGGGATTTGGGCTGTGTCACTCTGATAGCCTTAAACCTGTATCCAACTATGACAGTGGGGGTCCGGGGGAACCACCTAGGGTTACCATGAATCAGTGAACGTTCAGACCCTGTGTCCACCAGAGCCAGGACACATTGTATATTCACTGGGGACCAATGGATAGCTATTTCAACATGTGGCCTCCAGTCCCCCCCTGGTCCATCAGGGCAGGTACCTTGAACTTCCCCTCAGTTGAACCATGCTCCGCAATCATCTTCCTGCATGGGCTTGAGTGAGGTTGGTTCACTCACCAGCAGGAAGTCTTGCAAACACACATACCGGACTTGTGCCTCTGTCTCTGACCTCTGCCTCTTTTGTCTTAATGGCTGGAACTGCTGCTCTGTTTTCAGTTGTGCCATAGCTCCAGTAAGATCCTACTTGACTTCCTGTCTAATATCCTTCCATCTGCTCCTGCCATATTAAATCAACCCACATCTGGGTCCTCATAACCTTCATGGGGCCCTTTAAATTCTTGTGAGTAGCAGTTCTTATTTCTTCCCATGTTCTCATTGCTTCACTCTTCCCTAAGTCTGCTACTGTATGTGTAAGCTCTCTTATGGGCTGCCCTAAGTGAGGGGGAAGAATGGCCACTAGATACCCAAAGTGGGATGCGGGAGCCTTTTGAAGCACAATATTTCTCATACCAGTGGTGAAACTCTCCATCTGGGCCATAATTCTCTGGACTGTAGATGGTATTTCTTATCTCTAGCTCTTGTAACACCTGTTGCAGCTCAGCATACATCTGCCATCTAACAGGAGAGGATGGTAGATCACCCTGATTGGGCCACACAGCATGTAGTGCAGCCATAAGCCAATTGAGGAAGGAGTGACTCCCTGGGGTCTGATGTGCATTTTGTAATCGCTGCCTCAATGCAGGCTGCACTGTTAGGGAGGCCAGCTTTTCCATCTCTGATCCTGACAGAACAATTCCATCCACCCCTAAGTCCCACAGACGCAGGAACCAAGCTGATATTGACTCCGAGGGCTTCTGTCTAAACCAGGAGCCCAAATCCAGCAGCCCAGCCTGAGTATAGGGGCGGAGCATAGAGTGCTCCACCACCTGGGGAGGGGGCTGCCCCTCTCCTTGGGGAACTTTCAGCTGCTGGGTCTTTATTTTCTTTACAACCACTGGGCGTGCTTTCAATACAGGAGGCGCCAGTGCCTCAGGCACCACTCCTTCATCCTTCCCCAGCTCCTCCATTTCTGGGGCTGAGGGCACCTTTCTCTCCCCTCCCCCAAGTGCCTCCTCTGCTACAACCTTTACCTTTTCTACAGTGCCTCACAGCAATGCTAGCTCAGTCCTCAGCAGCTCTCTTACCTTCACCTCAATGCTTCGCAGCTGGTGTTCTCGTGCCACCTCTGCCTGTGCTTCCTTCAGGAGTTCGTCTCTTTCCTTGATGGCCTTTTTCCTTGTTCAGAGCACTTGGCCACACTACTGTCTCGTTCTGTAAAGAATCTTTTACCTCTTCAATGGCACCTTGCTGTCAGCATTCTTGTGTTGACTCCTCTTGCATCAATGCCATTTCCTTCTTCAGTGAATCCATAGCAGTTTGCAGCTTGCATTCTTGTGCCACCATTTCTTGGGTCTTTTTCAGGAGCATGTCCCTTTCTTCTGTAGACTTTTTTAATACTGTGAGAAGCAGCCAACCCACAGTACCCACTGCTTCATGGGCACTCTGTCTCTCAAAGACCTACTTACTATACCAAGAGCTACCCCTACTGTGTCAGATATCATCTCCACTTTCCCCCAGTCCTGGGGTGGGGCCCAGTCCTCTAGGAGGTAAGCCACCTCAGACCACATACCCACCGAGGACAATCCACTGTCTCCCCATTCATAGGGGCAGCCTGCTGAAGCACCCCTCCCATAAGAGCAGCCTGTCTTTTACCTTGGTCAACAATGAACCCTACCAACTTTGCCAATTGTCTTGCCAATGGGTTTCAGCCCTGGGAAAGTTCACTATGGATTCAATGTGACCAAAGAAAATGACAGTAAAATGTTCTTTGGGGTGAAAGGGTTTACTACCTGGCTTGCTCTCCTGGTGGTAGGTCGAGCACTAGCGTCTCTGCCTCTGCCCAGAGCACTGGGCCGAGCTCTCTATATAGCACAATAATAGCTTATTGCCTAAAGGTGTGGAAGTGATAGCATAGCAACAGGCCAGTTACATCATCCTGGCCATAGGAACCCCAACTTCCCCACAAAGAGGAATACTGGATAGGAAGTCAGTGGACTTGGGGTCTAATTCTGGGCTTTAACTATGGTTCCTCAACTGAGTGTTTGTGACTAGAGTATGTTACTTGCCTTAATTTGGGATTAAGTAGATCACTGTTTCCTAAACCTTGTTGCATTTCAGACTCACCAGGCAGATGTAGCTGTCAGAATTAAAAATACTTATTCTGGGGCCTTACTCCAGACTTACTGAATTAGAATATATCATGGTGGGCATCTATACTTTTATAAAGCATCACTGATATGTCTGAGGTTTCTCAAGCTTTAATATGCACACAGATCACCTGGGGAAGTTGTTAAAATGCCTGCCCTTTCTGATTCAGCAGGTCTGGGTTGAGGCCTGAGATTTTGCTTTTCTAACAAGTTCCATGGTGTTGCTGCGGATAAAGTGAAGGTTTCTGTGGCCAGGATTCTTACCTGGCCCTGGTTGGCTAGCTCACTACACACATGTGGACAATACACTCTTATTGACTCTATATAAAGAGCTCTGCCCAGTGCTCTGGGCGACATGGTGGCATGGCTGCAAGGCTGCAGGAGAGCAGAGACAAGAGTGGAGTGGTGGCAGCGCCTAGGACAGAGACTGAGGCAGCTGCGGGGATAGAGAGGCCCAGGGGCAGAGCCCGGCTTGCTGCATGCAGACTCGCTCTGAGTGGATGGGATTCTAGTGATTGACCTGCCACCGTGGGAATAAAGTTGGGTATAAACCCTTTGACCCCAAGAATGTTCCATTGTCATTTCTTTGGTCTCATTGAATCCATAGTGAACTTGCCCAGGGCTGAATCCCATTGGCAAGACTGTTGCACATGCTGAATTTGAGTAGCAAGGGGCTAGAACTTTGATGATTCTCAGCAGGGACAACTTTGCCTCCCACCCCCACCCCCACCCCCGTGCCCAGGTAGTGTTGCCAGATAAAATAAATTTGCAAAATCTGGCAGTCCTATGTCCAGAGGACATTTGACAATGCCTGGAGACATTCTTGGTAGTCATAACTTGGGGGAGAGGGCTGCTACTGGCTTCTAGTGGGCAGAGGCTAGGGATAGTATTAAACATCCCACAGCACGCAGGTCAGCCTGCCCCTCCAAGCACAGAATAATCTAGCCTAAAGTGTCAATAATGTTAAGGTTGAGAACCACTGGATCAGGACTAGGTGGTCTAATTTAAGGTCTCTTCAAATCATTACATTACTGCACATGATTCTGGTATAAGTGTGTAAAGTCATATATTTTGATCAATGATCAATGGTCACTAAATCAGAATTTTCTTCCCTAGCCAAACCCTTTATGACAACAGGAACTTTTCCAACAAACCTTTCAAAATTTTACTTATGTTTTAGTTTTCTGGGAATAACAAGTGAGCACTGAGAGTACAAGAAATGTTGAGTGTCAGAGCCTGAAGGGCCTTTAATAATCAACTCAATACAACCCTCCCAACTTACACATAGAAAAATCAAGGCCCACAGAGGGGAAGTGCCCAGCCCAAGCTATGTGGTTTCAAGGACATTCTCTACATATCTGAGGCTGTTAAGGAAATTAATTTTTATAGAAATGTCCATAGCAGTACCTGTTTTTAATTGACATGCATTCTCAAAATAACAGAGATAAGGAGATGCATTCTTCTCTCATTTGAAGATCACCATCCTCCACCCCCACCCCCAGCTTCCATTTCTATCCACATATTGAGAATGATTTTCTAAAAAGCTGAAGTTATCGCATTCCCTGAATATACTCATTCTGATAGGTCAGGCTTTGGAAGAATTTGCTTTGGCTTGATGTAGTAAGGATAATGAATATTTGTTAAGGATTTATAACTGCCAGGCATTGTTATGAGTGTTTCACATTGTTGTAAGTGTTGCCAGGCTAACTAGTCTTCCCAACCCTTCTTTCAGAAATGAAGAAACTGAGGAACAGAAATATAAAGTTACTTGTCCCAAAGTCCCACAAAGAGTAAGTGGTGGAGTCAGGACTTAAAACTGACATCTGGATTCTAGGGCTCATGCTATTAGCCATCAAATCAGACTACCTCTCAGAGCCTGCAGTTTTACTAAGAGCTCTGAGTTCTTAGAGGGAGGGATATACCATTTACGTTCATATCCCCAGAGCCTAACATGATCATGGGCACATAGTTGGAGCTATTTGTAGCTTGAATGAGTGAATGCCAAGATTTGGTGCTCTCAGCAAAGAAACTCATACAGGTAGGTGAGATGGCTTTCTGCTTACTTCCCTTTCCACAGGCATTAGCAAGAGTTTGTACAAAACCCAACTACTCACCCTGTTGTCTGAATATTTAAAACTTCTGAGGCAATATTTTAAATTTCTGAGACAAATGGTGTTTACGTTGGGGAGGTACAGTGAGGATAGCCATGTCTGGAGGCAGCTACTCATCTGGCCTACATAAAGGGTCAGCAGGTGGAAATGCTCTGCAGCAAGGCAGAGGAGTTCAGCTTGGGCTGTGCACCTGGAAGGCTGTGCTGTTTCCCACTGCCTTTGATGCCCTTTCTGGGCTGGCAGCTGCCAAACTCAGACTTGAGCAGAAGAGCCTATAAATACAGCAGGGGAGGGTTTCAATAGGAGGGGTTGTAAGGAGACCTCAGTCAAGACTCAGCTCAGATGTTAAGCCCACCCTTTAATGGAGAAAGACTGATCTTAGGGAAAGATTGTGAACCTTGAAATTCAACAGGGCTGGAATCTCACCCTGAGTACTTTGACTTCTATTTGCCTCAGTTTTCCTGTTCTGCATGGAATTTTTGGGAAGACTCCAAGTTATTTTCCCTATCACATGGAAGGCCTTCAACAAATGTTAGTTTTCTTTGCTTAGATCTAGTATGTTATATCTCCTACTTAGAAATCTCCAGCAGATCATCCCTTTGGTCTATCGCCCTTTATTCCTTTTCCTCTTCCCTTACACCAGCAGAATTGCAAAGTGATATCTATGAGTTGGCCTTGTGAGGTTGAAACCTAGGAAAATGCCCAAGGACAACAATGGCCAGCTAACTGCTGAAATGGGTCCTGTGGATAAAATGAAAATTCCTGTGGTCAGGACTCACACCTGGCCCTGGTTGGCAAGCTCACTACACACATGTGGGCAATACATTGCTATTGACTCTATATAAAGAGCCCTGCCCAGTGCTCTGGGTGACACGGTGGCATGGCTGCAAGGCTGCAGGAGAGCAGAGCAGAGGCTGGAGTGGTGACAGCGCTGAGGACAGAGGCTCAGAGGACGGCTGTGCAGGCTGAGAGGCCCAGAGGCAGAGACTGTCTTGCTGTGTGCAGACTCGCTCTGAGTGGATGGGATTTTAGTGATTAACCTGCCACCATGGAAATAAAGTTGGGTATAACCCTTTCACCCAGAGAAGGTTCTACTCTTATTTATTTGCTTACACTGAATCCATAGTGAACTTGCCTGGGGCTGAAACCCATTGGCAAGACATGTTGTCATGGTGAGCTGGTATAAAAAGAATATAGGCAATAATCTTGTATTAACTTTATATGATGACAGATGCTAACTACACTTACGGTGATCATTTTGCAATGTGTATAAATCTTGAGTCACTGTTGTACACCTGAAACTAATAAAATATCGTATGCCAATTATACTTCAAAAAAAAAGAAGGAAGAAAAACTGTGAGTCAAAAGGGTTGGAGTGAACCTAAATATCCTTAGAAGAACTTTCTGCAGACATGCTGGTATTCCGTACAAAGAGATTTATTACCTGAAGGTAGTCACTGGGAATACCTTGGCAACTGGGCAGTGGTAGAAAAGCCAAGAGGAAGTCCCTAGTAATAGAATTCTGTAATCTAAAGGTAAATTCTATCCCAAGTACTCAGTTGTTTTGAGCCAGTATTGTTTCTGAGGACAGAAAAAGTATCACGAGGAGGTAGAAACTTGTTCGTATATGAATACAGCAAAGGCACTCCAGCCATGCTTTTCTCCCTACACATGACAGAATTTCACCTGGTTCACAGATGCTCTTGTGTCAGGTATTTGCTATCAATAACTTCTAAAGCCAAAATTTCTGGACTGCATGTGAATTAAATCTGTAAATACTTCTGTGATCTGGAAGAAGGACTATAGATATTGGACTACAACAGGAAAGCTAGGAACAATAACCAGTTCAGGCTCTTCCCAACTTAACAAGAACATATCCCTTCTTTATAGGGCTTTTCACAAGAGGGAACTCTTAAGAAACGCTTGACTTGTGCTTCCTACTAATGTATTAGTCTTGAGTGTTTGGCCCAGATATGCCACCAACCAGCTTTGGTACTTTGGGGAATTCACTTTTCTGGACTTCCGTTTTCAAAGTTGTTAAAGGAGGGGACTAAAGGAGATAATATTCTTCTAGCATTCAGACTTGATGATTCTATGGGCGTGCAAGATGGAACTGGATGTTGATCTCATTCTTGAGGTAATCTGGGGCCTTGTCGTCTCCTTTGGAATCAAACATAGGCAGAGTATCAATAGATATCTGTCTCTTGCTTCAGTACTATCAAGATGTGACTGACCAACTTTAAAGGGAGGGGCAGGTGGGAGGGAGAGGCAGAGAGCAAATGCCTGTTTTCTGAGACTATACCATGTGTTTTGTATTTCCCTAGATTTACACGTGGCCTAAAGCCTGTTTGTTCTGTGCCTGTATTGTTTCAACTTCCATCTGTTTCATTGGTTCTATAAATTGGCTTTTACCCAATTCTGTTTTGGTCACTAAAGTTCAAATTGATCCCTGCCTTTGTATACAATCCCCTTCTTTCTTTGATAATGGAATTAATCTCACTCCCCAAAACGATGGTTGGAAACTTGAAAGCAGGCTGGTTACTGCTCCCTTCATCATATTTAGTTTCCTACCATTTACCTTCCTTTGGATTTGCTCTTTATAGCAGTGTCTAGTGTCTTGAGCTTCAGATTCCTCTCTGATGGGCTGAGATCTCTGATGTGATAGGAGGCTGGA
This sequence comes from Manis pentadactyla, assembly GCF_030020395.1. NCBI lineage: Eukaryota > Metazoa > Chordata > Mammalia > Pholidota > Manidae > Manis > Manis pentadactyla. The sequence continues at coordinate 104,613,193 of NC_080038.1, read as the reverse complement.
TAATCCAGTGCCCCTTGGGGCTATGTTGTTAGGACTGCCACAGCAAACAGGCTTACGGTGAGAAATTGAACCAAAACCGATTAGTCCTAGTCCAGTGAAGCTCTTCGGCAGTAAAAGGCTCTCAACATTTGCCAAGAGCTCAAAGGGTCCACCTTACCTGGGTATACAAGGGAGTTGTATCTGATACAATGGCAGTTTATCCTGCCCAGGAATGCGCTGGTAAATGTTTAACAATTGGCTCTGTGGGGAGAATAAAGCCCCGATTTGTAGTATTTGCCAATTTCCATGGTGAAAATACTCCAACCATGGTTGATCGCAAGCTAAGAAGAGCATGATGTCACTAAACATGGAGTTGGAAAGAGATGAACACAACTGGCCCTTAAAACTGGCACAAACTCCAGCACACTGCCCATTGCATCTGTATGATGGGCCTGCACAGCCGAAAGGCTCCAGATCTGGGGTCTCTGGTGCTGACAAGGACTGGGGAGGAGAGAGAGAGTAGTCCTGCCTTTCCAGCCTGCTCCTTGGGAAAGAGATATCAGGGAGTGGAAAAAGAGAGTGGCCCTGGAAATAAGCAGGGGCCACTGTAGGGAGTTCTGGGTGTCCTACCTGAACTGCTTCCCTCCTGAAGGCTTGGCAGATGTTCATCTGGTGAACTGGAAGAGCAACAGAGTCCATATCCTACCTGGATGACAGAGAAACCTTTTTTTTTTTAGAGCTTGCATGGCCCCTTCCCTATGGAATGGAGAAAGAAGGGGAATATTAAATCAGTGTTTGTTCTTCAGCCAACTGTGGTTTACCTACAAAATGATATGTAAGTAGCTTTGTCTCACCAAAGTGGAGAATAAACCTTAGAGTCAAGGAAACATCTCTCTCACACCTCACGGGGTGTCGGGGCTTGACTCCACACCAACACAACAAACCTGTACAAAGGATGGCCCCCTTGGCAGCACTACTATTTCAACTATTGCAAAATGAACACTGTAGCTGTGCTTTAGACACACTTCTCTAGATTCTGTTTCTTCAGTCTTGGTAAAACTGAAACAAATGTCTATGGATTGCTTGGCTGTGAAGTGAAGATACTTGGCTCTATGTGTAGTATCAGAACCACAAGTACAGTCCCAGGTTCAGAACATTAAATTTAGAGCTGGAAGGGCAATGGAGAACAAAACTTCAGTGCCAAAGTAACAGCTTTCTCACACTCAAGGAACGCTAGGGCTTAACATCACCCTAACAAAACCAACCTGAACAAAGGGCAGCATGTTGCACACTATACGCTGTATCTCCACTTTAGACATACTTTCCTGGACACTGTTGCTGGCTGTACTCTTCTGCCTTGGCCAGTACAGAGAAGGGCACTTATGGCAGGTGGAGTGGTATTGACCATACAATGCAGACACTTGGCACTACAGCTGGCATCCATATGGTAAGTTCAGGAAGCTAATGTTAAGTCTGGAGGGACTTTATGGAAATAATGGATCATGATTGTAGCATTCCAATTTAGTGTAAAATGCCATATACTTAAAAATCCCCAGGAGGAAAACTCAGCCACATGATGTTCCTCCCAGAGTGTTTTTGTTTCCCCTTAAATTTAGCTCAGGGTAAGTTTCATTCCTGGGTCCCCAGAAACCTTTTACAGAAGACTCCCTGTGGATAAAATGAAAGTTCCTGTGACCAGGATTCTCACTTGGCCCTGGTTGACTAGCTCACTATGCACATGTGGGCAATACGTTGCTATTGACTCTATATAAAGTGCTCCACCCAGTGCTCTGAGGGACACGGTGGCACAGCTGCAGGGCTGCAGGAGAACAGAGCAGAGGCTGGAGTGGTGGCAGCGCCGAGGACAGAGGCCCAGAGGATGGCTATGTGGGCCGAGAGGCCCAGAGACAGAGACTGTCTTGCTGTGTGCAGACTTGCTCCTAATGGATGGGATTTTAGTGATTGCCCTGCCACCATGGAAATAAAGTTGGGTATAACGCTTTCACCCCAAGAACGGTCTACTGTCATTTCTTTGGTCACACTGAATCCATAGTGAACTTGCCTGGGGCTGAAACCCATTGGCAAGATACTCCCTTTCCGTTTATATCTCCAGAAAGGATCTTGCAACATATTCTGACAATGGAGACTCCTTTTTTGTTGCCTAAAGAGCATGGAGACCTAGAATCAATAGAACTACCTAAAATATTATCATGTCGTGGGGACCAATCACCCAGCTGATCATCACACAGTTAATCTGATCTGCTTTTTTGGTTCCCTCCAATGTGGGTTAATCATTTGGCTATTATCAGATTTATTTAGCTGTGGGGCTATCCAACCACTTGCTTAATAAAGGACCCACAAATGTTTTCTCAAAGTTGTTTTATAGATAACAGCTAACATTTATTGAGAGCTCACTGTGTGTCAAGTTTTGCTCTATGGGTTTTATATGTATTATGTGATTCTCTCAACAACTCTCTGAAGCAGGTACTAATATTACCTCAGTTTATAGATGAAACTGAGACACAGAGAGGTGAAGTATCTTGCCCAAGGTCACACAGCTGGTAAGTGGTAGAGCCAGGATTCATACCTTGGCAAACTCAAGAGTTCTGTTATTTAACTACTATACCAACGTAATCTTACCATTAGAACAGAATTTAATTAAAATTTAAACTCTCCTAGGCTTGAAGTCAGGAAAGATGAGTTCTGATTCTGGCTCTGCCACTGGCTCATGAGACCTAAGGAAGGTCTCCCTATTTCTCCATGCTTACATTATACAGATGTCAAGAGAATTCAATAGAAAGTGTTAGTACCATGAGCAAGCTTTTCAAAAGAAAGTTGTTGTAGGTATCCAAAGTGTCACTGTTTCTCACTCTTTCACAGATCTAGTGAAAAAGATTGGCTTTTGCTGGCTATATGTTTTGCAGTTTGAACCCCATTGTTCTCCTTTCAGTCTCTTCAGGAGAAAAATCCTTAGAAGTTAGACCTGAAAAAGAGCCAGCAGAGCAGTGAACCCCTTGCTTGTTCAGGCTGGATAGCGCCCCATGACGCACCCCAGGTGTTTTTGTTTCGTGTTTTCAATCTTCTGAAACAGAGTGCACTTCTTCCCCTGAATACTTCACTAGGAATTTTCTCCAAATCCTTTCTTTCTTTTCTAGAGCCTGTATGTTACATTGGGTTGTAATCTTCCATTTCCAGGCCAGATAAAACTGTGAAACACTGAGGAACTGTTTATGAGGGCTGAACGCATGTCCATTCCTTGGCACCATCCTCAGTGTTACAATGTGTTGAAATTTATAGGCACCATGAAGAAAGAATAGGCCGTCTTTCTCAGGAAACACTGTAACTTTGGCTGTACAGGGACGAGGGAGGAAGCCCCTAGTAACTGGGACAGTATGTGGTTATTATGGCACAAACCAGGGAGCAGTGGCAGGAAATCAATACTATGACCCAAACACTAATGCCAGCAGGATGCCCAAGGAGAAAGGAAATGTTTTATACTTCTTCTTTATTTCTTCCTTCACTGTCCCGTCTCCTTCCCTGCTAGGAAGATTCATGACTTCCGTGAATGATCTGAAGTAGGCTGTCTAGGTAAGTTATCATGTGAATCTAGACACCGTTTAGAATACTCTTAGTTGAATCAAGACAATAGGAGTAAGCTGTACTATTTTGGGCAAACTGGGGCAGCTGGTTTCCCTGTGCTAGAGGTCATTAAAACTCTCCAGAATTATGGATGTGGCTTCAGCGTAGAGGAACAGTACGCTAGGTCCATGTTTGACATCACAGCATGCCCCACTGCTGCCCAGCACAGCGCAAGGAAAGCAGACAGCTTCCTGGGAAGTGCATCCAGCCAGGGTGTTGGCTGGGGTTTTCGCATGCATATTTGTGCAGCATCTTCTCAGATGAAATTGCCATGCTGACTGCAAAGAGAAAGAACAATTAGCACATTAATTAATTAGAATCTTGTTTTTAATTCTGCTGTGAAGAGTAATCTTTTGTTAACTTGAAGGAGATGCTAGGCTTATCCTAAGCTTTAATTGTAGTGCCATTATTTAAAAATATTGGCTGGCCCTGCTCCAAGGTACAAGAGTGTTTAAATTTAAATACTCTAGAGGTAATTTAAGCACATTATAATTTACTGACAGGTACTAATGACCCAAAGGAATTCCAGATTGTTTAGTTCAAACAAATGATTAAGATGATAACAGACCCTGAACTATGCTAATCACATTTTAAAATACTCTTGGCCAGGGAGCATGAGTACCTGTAAATGGGTATGCATCTATTTATGGATGTCTCTGAGATGTAATGAGAGGCTGCACCATAACTGTGTTGCAGAGGTGTGGCTTTTCAGGAACCCCGGCCTGGTTTTGAATTCCTGCTCTATGGTAAGCTGTACTAGCTGCATGAGTCTTGGCAAGTTACTCACAAGTTTTAATTCCCCATTCGTAAAATGAGATTAATGATATCCCTCCCAAAGGAAGGTTTGCGAGGATTAATGAGCCAACATATATAAAGTGGTAGGCACATAGTACATGCCTGAAAAATGGTAGCTATTGCGATTTACAAAGATACCTTATTTGTAGTTGTGTATTCCTGTGTGTATCTCCATGTTTGTATTTTCTAGGTGTCCATATCTGACTTTGAATCTATGTACTTACCTAGGTGTATAGATGTGTATTTTGGTACTTGGTAATGTGTATTTCTCTCTGTGTCTGTGGGAGTGCAGAGGTCTTGGTACGCAACTGTATCTACACACATGTTGAGTGACAGCCTGTGTGTATGAAGGAGAGATATGTCATATCTGCATGAATAAATGCATATCACTCTGCTTTCTGTAGTTCATGATGTCTAACTAGGCTGTGAAGACAACCATAAGCATGACTTCTGCAAGTTCCAGGAATACCTTCAATTCTTTAGTCTTGATTTCTTCCTTATTTAGCTGGCCCAGGTAGTGGAGATGGTTTGGTTGTATTTCTTCCCTTTTTTATTTATTTGTGTGTATATATGTTAGAACCAGCAGCTCCTTAGCCTAAAATTCCTTCTTCCTTTTTTCTTTTCCTGCCCCCAAGTAACTTCTCCCTTTTCTTTCCTTCATTTTCTACAGCCTTACTGGCTTTTCAGCCCACTAACTTCAGGGGGAGGAATATCTGAAGTAGGTGGGAGAGTAGTCCTTGGCTCTGAAACCAATCGTGAGCTTAGTCAATGTGAGCTTAAATTTGGGCCCCTGTGTTTCAGACAGGCAGATATGCATATATGAGGGAGAATGTACTAGTTGGAGACTCACCAGAGAAACAGATACAGGTGCTAATCTTTGTGGAATGATTTTAGAATAACCAGGAACTCCTCCCCACCTATAAACTGCTCTCACACTGGCCTGCTGTAGCACCTGAAAGTCCACCATTAGGTCCTGTATGTGGTGGGACTTTTCCCTGTGTTGCAAACACAGCTTTGTAGCACCTCTGTTATGGTAAAAAGTATCAAGGCTCTGTTCCACTGGTGAACCCACATTCTCAAGTTCTGAGAGTCTTGGGAACCTCCAGAATCAATCTGCTCAGACTTAAACTAAGGGGAGGGAGGTGTTAAGGACAAACCATTCTCACCTTTCCCTTTCTGCCCTTCCCCAATTTCAGTTTCCCCCATTATCAAGATTTGACTACATGAAGTCCCTCGGTTGGGTGTGAGGACTAGGCACAAAAAATGCCACCTCTTTCTCTCTTCTCCACCTTGTATTCTTTACCCTAGGCCCTTCTCATTGATGTTAGGAGCAAAGCAGATCAGAAAGATGAGTGTTAAGCTGTTTTAGTTAATCTTTCCCATAAGTTTTGGCATTTTAAAAGAGGGCCTAGGGACAGTGTTGTGCATTGCTGCCCACACTTAGGCAGTGCCCCTACATTCTGAAATTAATCCTCTCTGTGCTCTTTGCTCAAGCCAATCCCCCATTTCTTCCACAGTGGAGACCATCTATTTGTCAGAGAAAGCATTCTGATTAAATTAGTTTGATTTAAGGTGTGAATGATAACTGACTTAATGTGTTTATTTTCCAAAATAAAAGTGCATTTTGAAGGGGAACTTGTTAAAAATAAATAACCCTTGAATAACAGGATTTTAGCAGAAATCTGGGGCCCTTAAGGCTTTCTGGGTCTCTCAAGATACAGCATAAAAGCAATTAATGTTTTCTGTCCAATGCTCATAAAATGCTGAAATTCACCCAGTTCTGGTGCTCTCTATTGTTTTCAATGAGCCTCAGAGCTATGCATGATGTAAGATGCCATAGGTTTTTCCTTGACATAAGGGCCACTAGGCTCCATAGAAAGTTATGGATCGTTATGGAAGCACTATGGAGTAGGGGTGTCAGGAAATCACCCCTATTCTATCCCTAGCCACTAAACTGAACCTAGAGACTCTTATAGTAGAAATCTAACCTAGCCCCACAGACACCCATGTAATTGTTGAACCCATTTCCACAAATGTTAAGGTCTTCTCCCTCTTCTTCTCATCTTCTCTTCTACTTCTTCAGAAAGCAGGTAAGGACCTCATTCTACATGGTGGCCTACAAAGGGACCCACATTACTGTGGTGCCTGATTTCTGAAATGTAAGACTCTAAGGTAGAAAGCCCTGAGGGGTATGTATTTGTATGGGACAGATAGCTGAATATACTGAAATAAATTGTGGCTAAACTTCTTCTTAATAAGTCATAGTAAAGTATAGTAATAGTAGTTAACATTTCTTGAGCACTTTCTATGTACTTGGCATATAACACACAGTGTTAAGTACTTTGCAGGCATTACATCCTCCACTCTTTGGAAGTATTGTGGTGTTGTGGTTAAGAAAGAGAGTGCGTAGGTTCACATTCTAGTACCACCACTTACTAGCTATATAACTTTGGGCAAGTTATTTAATTTCTCTCGTCTAGGGAGTCTTACAAATTGGAGATAATAATAGTACCTGTCTTATAGGGTGGTTGGGAGGATTATTATGAGATAATCCACTTAAAGGGCTGAGAACAATGCCTGATTCCAAGTACATGGTCAATTAATGTTATTTTTCATAATGATTCTCCTATTAACTCTGTAAAATAGGTACTATTACTATCTTCATTTCAAAGATTATGAAATTGAGGGTCAGAGAAATTAACTTGACTAAGATCAAACAATAATAAGTAGTAGAACTAATGTTCAAACTCAGGTTCCTGTGACTTCTCACTGAAGTACTTTGTTACTCTCTATTTAATGTATTCAACAGAGAAAAAAACAATGATCAATATGTGACTCCTAGCTTTACTTATATTGTTAGGTGTAATATCTTGTTAATTTTTACTACATTCTTCTATCATGATCAAGATAATTAGTAAATACTAGTAAATGTTACTGCATTCTAGTTCACATATATGCATTTAAATTTTGCATTTGTATTTCACAACAGGGACCTAGCCTCTGAAATTCACCCAATATCTATAACAAAAACCTAGGATTTTACTTAAGCTATTAAATTAATGCATTGTACAGTAACATTATGGGTAGAATTTTGAGTCTTAGATTTATGAGCTATTTGTGCAGCAGACATTACTCTCTGTTCAGTCTTTGGTTAGAACAAACTCTACCAATGTAAATAAAGGGTAAATGTACTTTAGTAGGGGTGAAGGCAATGAGGGCTAAGTATATGATCAGGGAATGGAGAATAGCTGTGGGTGTTTCATGTCCAGGCTGAACAAAAAAAAACACTTGTCAGTTGGTCAATCAATCTTAAAAGACTGGAGGATTAATGGGATTTCAGAAGCTGTTTAAATGATGGGAAAGACCATTTGACTGCCTGAAGGAAAAGTATTCCAGGGATAATAAATTGTTTTGGAAAAGGTTCAGAGGTGGGAGTGGGATATGCCTGCAGGGAACCTGAAACAGGTGTGACTTCACACATGAGGTATAATGATAAAGTGATGAATGTGACTTCTTTTGATACAAGCATACCAGAACTTTATATCCAACAATGTTGTCTTCTTCAAAGCAGACATCTTGAGAGTTTAGATTCTTAATGCAGTTTAACATATCTTTGAAAATTCTCTTCTGGTCTAAACTTCAGAGCCAAATGTGCCCATTCCTTTAAGACAGAAAGTGGGAAGAACTAGCTGTGATGTAAGGGAGGTCTGAAGATTGGTATAAGACTCATGGTGTTTTAGCATCACCTTTGATGATCACTTGGGAAGGTGGAGAGTTGACCTCTAAACCAATAAAGTAAATGGAGCCATCTTACTTGATTGGAGATGGTGAGACTTACAGCCTCTGGGGTCTTTTACTAGGTCTAATTCCCTCTCTTCCTTTACATATTTATCCTGAGTTGATATTGGATCGTCCTACCAGAGTTTACTTGTTTGCAAATGGAGAACTAAATGGAGTTAGATGAAAATATTTTATACTTTCCACCTTTATGAAATAGATTCCATGTGACCAAATGAATTCCATCTAGGTCATAATGGATAGATACAAAAGCAAAGGAACTGCCAGAGGGAGCTGGTATGATACAAAATTGAACAAATATTGTTGGTTGGTCTAAGATGTCTGAGGACTGTTATCCTGGAAGCCCATTCAAAGAGCTTGCTAGGGCTGATGGGATTTGTTCTATCAGAGGCTTCAGAGAGATTGAGAAGTATGAAAACAAACAACTGTCTTTATATTTAACAAAGAAAAAGTGTATGGGAAAATTACACAGTCTAGGATGGAGCTTGGGGTTGGGATCAAGGGTACTCTAAAGACATTGGACAGGGTCTTGATTAACACTGGAGCTTGTGAAATTCACACTGAGTATAAACAGTGTTGCTACAAGAACTTAAAGTTAAAAGGTGAAAAAGAGATGGAGTTAAGTCTGTCAATGTATCAAATGTTAGATAATGTTAGTTAAGAACTAAAGATGAAGGATGATCTATAATGTTTATTAAGCATCTATTATGTTCTTTAAGTGTATGGCTTCAAAACAAGCTTGTGAAGTAGAGGTTATGGTACCCATTTTAATGATGAGGAAACTGAGGTTCAGAGAGGTTAAGTAACTTGCCCAAAGATATGTAGCCTGCATTTGGCAGAGCTAGGATTGAGCATCAATCTCACTGATTCCAAAACTCATGCTTTTCATCAATATATTAAGTTACTCTTTAAAGATGGATGCATCTGGGTGTGCACATGGAGAAGAGCTAGAAAAAGTATGTTTTGTCAAAAAAGGCTAATAGTTGGAAGAAGGAAGACTTAAGAATGTGGGCAGCAATGGGATCTGAGGTTGGTGCTGCCAATGACAGTGAACGTAGGAGGGAGAATTAAGTAATGTTTTGAACACAGATTGTAAACTGGTGGCCCTTGGCCAGATCCATCCAACACACATGTTTTGTTTGGCCTGCACAGTGTTTTCTAAAATATAGAATTTATTGCCAGTATTTAAAAAGAGAATTTTTTCACATAAAAATCCAAGTTTCAAGCTTGTCCTAAGGAAAAAAAAAGATTTGCCAACTTGGAGTCTGTGATCCTACGTAGCAAATCAGCTGGGGCTAGGTTGCACACACACAGGGTACTTGCTTTCCAGTTTCCCCAAGTCTTCAGCACACACTACACTTGGGCAGCTTCACTCATCAGGCTACCTGCCTAGCTTCTGGACAGGGTTTCATTTATGACTGATAGTGTAGATGGTCACGCTGGATGGTTTCTTGTTTTCTTTGAAGAAGATACCATCTTCTGGAAGAGATAACAATGAAAGTAGCCAAGACACTTTTCATGAGGTAACTCAAGGTGCTGAAATGTCTACATGGCTCATTTGACTAATGTCTGAGAGGAGCTAGAACCATTGTGGTATCAGCTATCAGCTAGCTGGACATTGGTATATTCTACTTTAGTTATCCAGTAGTATGGGTACAGGAGTGGAGGTGCTGTTTTTTTTTTATCTTGTTTGTGATTTGGGGTTGTATTGTAAACAGCTTTTAGTTGGCAAGAAAAGAGGACAGTGAAGACAACCAGTATCTTAGGTAAGGTGGACCTCAATACACCAACAGTAGGGCCTATTATTGCAGAGTCACTTGTGGTAAGAGGTGCTAGTATCTCCCTGAAATGGAGGCAGCAGCCTGAAAGTAATAAAGGTGTCAGGAGGAAGACTGTCTAACTGTGTTAGGTGTTGGGAAGAAATGTAGGAAATAAAATAGTGATCCGGGAGGATGCTTGTTTATTTTTTTAAAAAGTGAATTTACCAAGGAACTTGTATCTACAACTATTACAATTGAATAAGAAAAAGAAAAATAATACAGGTTGAAAATGGGCAAGTGATTTGAATAGACATTTCTCCAAAGAAGATATACAGGTGATCAAGCACATGAAAAGATATTCAACATTGTTATTCATTAGGGAAATGCAAAGCAAGACCACAGTGAGATACCAATTTACACTCACTAGGATGGCTGCAGTCAGAAAGACAGACAATAACCAATGTTGCTGAGTATGTAGAGGAATTGGAATCTTCATTTATTGTTGATGGGGATGTAAAATGGTGGAGCAGCTTTGGAGAACAGTCTGGCAGCTCCCCAAAAAGTTATACAGCTACTGTATAACCCCAAAATTCCATTCTTAGGTTTATCCCCAAGACCAGTGAAAATACACAAAAACTTCACAAATATTTATAGCAGCATTATTCATACCAAATAATGCCGAAAAGTGGAAACAACCCAAATGTTCATCAATAGACAAAAGGACAAACATATGTGGTCTATCCATGCAGTGGAATATTATTCAGCAATAAAAAGGAATGAAGTACTGATACATGCTACAATATGGGTAAACCCTGAAAACATATATGCTCAGTGAAATAAGCCAGGCAAAAATATGTTATATGATTAACAGATACTTTCCCAAAGAAGATGTACAAATGGCCAGCAGGTATATGATAAGATGCTCAACATCATTTATGAGGGGAATGCACAATGAGATATCATCTCACACCTGTTAGGATGGTGACTATTAAAAATAACAAAACCAAAAATGTACTAAGTGCTGGCAGAATTGTGGAGAAATTTGAATCCTTGCACACTGCTGGTGGGACTGTAAAATGGTATAGCAGCTATGGAAAACTGTGTGGACATTTCTCAAAAAATTAAAAATAGAACTTCCGTATGATCCAGCAGCCCATTTCTAGTTATATATCCAACAGAACTGAAATCAGGATCTCAAAGAGATATCTGCACTCTCTTGTTCACTGCAGCACTATTCACAATAGCCAGGATATGGAAACAACCCAAGGGTCCATCCAGAGGTGAATGGATAAGATGTGGTCTATACATACAATGGGAGATTATTCAGCCTTAAAAAAAGAAGGAAATTCTGCCACTTGTGACAACATGGATGAACCTGGAGGACATTAGGCTAAGTGAAAGAAGCCAAATACTGCATGATTCCACTTATATGAAGTTTCTAAAATAGTAAAACTCATCGAAGCAGAGAATACAGTAGTGTTTGCCAGGGGCTGGGGGGAGTGGAAGAAATGGGGAGTTGTTATTCACTGCATATAAGCTTCAGTTATGCTAGATGCGTAAGTTCTAGAGATCTGCTGTAGTTACCAATATGGTATTGGTATTGTGCACTTCAAAATTTGTTAAGAGGGTAGAACTCATGTTAAGTGTTCTTACTGTAAAAGCAAACAAATGAATAAGCAGGGGGAAAAAAAAAACCCAAAGGGATACAAGGAAACCGTAGGAGGTGTTGGATATGTCTATTATCTTAATTGTGGTAATGTTGTTATGGATGTTTGGCTATGTCCAAACTCATTAAATTGTACATATTAAATATATGCAGTTATTTGTATATCAATTATGCCTCAATAAAGTGGTTAAAAATGATGTATGAATCCATTTATATGAAATGTCCAGAATAGTTTGAATCTGTAGAGACAGAAAGTAGATTACTGGTTGCCCAAGGATTGAGAGGAAGGTTTGAAGGGAATAGGGAATGACCACTAATGGATGTAGTTTCTTTTTGGGGTGATGAAAATATTCTAAAATTAGATAGTATTAATGGTTGCACAACTCAATATACTAAAAGCCACTGACGTGTACACTTTAAATGAGTGAATGGCATGGTTATGTAAATTATATCTCAATAAAACTTAAAAAAAATGAATTTATAAAACAGACATAATTGTCTGTACTGCATTGTTTCCTAAACTTGGAAAAGGAGTGAAAAATTAAGGAGATTCTGTTATTTATTGAATCCTACATTATTTAACTTCTGAAAAGGCCTTTAGGCTCCTTAGGTGATCAACAAGCACATGAAAAGATATTCAACATTGTTATTCATTAGGGAAATGCAAAGCAAAACCACAATGAGATACCAATTTTTTATCCATGGGCCACAATAAAAGACTTAAGCATGGAAGGCAGAAGTTGATTTTTGAGCACAAAAGTTCCTTTCAAATTGTGTGTCTATCTGAAAAGTCTCTCTGGTCTCAGTGTTCATTTGTATAATTACTTCATCCTTTACTTCAGGCCACTCTCCTCAGTGTATCTGGTCTCTTCGTAAGTGAAGACAAATATCACTGAATAGAAAAACAAAGAAGCAAGCTAACTAACAACCAACTAACTAACCAACCCAAACCACCACATAGAATTCCTAAAGGCTAGTACTGGAAAGGACTTTGAAATGGGAGTAAAATGTTTAGAAAGACCCAGACAGGTAGTAGACAATCCTTACATGAACATATCTACAATGAAAGCAATTCCATGATTTCTTTTGATATGTGGTATGGTCAGTCTCCTTGCCTCATACGGTAGTTTCTAACATTGTGAAAACCTAAATACAATGCTGAGAATCCTTAAAGAGTATCTGAGAGAAGAATCCTGGGCCTCCGGGAAAAGGTCTGCAGGATCTAAGCAAGGAAATGGCGTGGAGACAAGCCTGGCTATCTTTTGGGGGTTGAAGGGACTACTGAAGACCTTATAAACAGCTCCAAGCAGGCAGACAGCTACTTCAGTTTTAAGACCACGAATAAATCATCCTAGCTGTGATAAAAAGCTTTTCTACTGATGTGTAAAACATCAACTTTAAAGTGGAAAGTCCCTAGGCAATTTCTAGTTTTATCTAAGACGGGTCCCTTTCTCAATTTAAACTCAATGATTTCCTTCTGTGGTTTTATCAATGGGCCAGAGGTCTCGTAAGATTGCTTCCTTCCTGCATCTGGAACTCTGCCATCTCTGTTGGAGGAAATAGGACACTTGCCTTTCTGGCCTGGCTCAGAGCTCATTGGAATAGGAGGCACAGAAGATGTGCGGCCATGAAGTGCAGGGGGAAGCCAGGGTGCCTAGCCCAGAGGTAACCGGAGTGGGCTGGACTTGAGTCCTCTATCTTTGTGTCTGTGAATGTTGAGCATCGCACAAATCACCTGCCTTGCCCAGTTAGTCTGTCAGTTGAATCAAGAGCATAGTTTGGAAGTAAGCATGGTTCATGCATGATTCTGGTGGTAACCCTGGACCCATATCATTTCTGTCATTGGCTTTCTCATGAATACAGCTTTAGACACTTTACTCAGCTGAGTAAATGCCATGGCAGAAGAGAGCCATTATATGGAGCTCCTGAAAGGAAGAGATCTTGAGAATTTGAGCAACAGGGTAGGAAGTAAAGCTCACCTCCATTAGTTCTGCCCTCTCTTCCCCCTAACCAGTTTGAGAAAATCACAAGGAACCTTTCAGCTTTGGCAAATATCTCCACTGACCTGATAGTGCTATCCTTACCCCAAACCACACTTTCTTAGAAGCAGAACATTCAGGTCTCTGGTCCCCAAATTTCCTTATCTACAATCATACTTACTATTCTGTCATCTGAGGGCTTTTTCCTTTGGTTCAACCCCTATGAGAATGCAGCAGTCATACAAGGGAAGAGTGACATATTAAGCCACCAATTAGATTTAACACATTTGAGAGAGTTTTCATTTGTTGTTTAGCAGGTCCCTGAGGGACTAGGACAAGAAATGTAGTAAATCTTGAGCCAGGGGGCTGGACAGAGGAAGTCAGGATCAAGGACAATGGTGGTGAAAGGACAGGTGGAAGTATGCCAAAGATAATCAGCTGTACCCTAGGAGGACTTGAGCTCAGAGGAGAGCCTTAGAAAAGGGCCCCTTCTGCCCTCCTGGCTCACCCAAGAGAACTGAGTGATGTGATTGCAGAGAAGAAAGAGCATGGCAGCAAGAGACTTGGCAACAAAGGAGATTGTACTTGCAATGTGGCATCTTTGTCAGCCACTAAAAGGTAGGTGACAGTGAGCAAAGAAGGACTTGACATATCTTGCTGTTTGTAGATGTGTGGGTTTGGTTACCCTGACAATGAGTATGGGAAGAGAGTAGGGTGGAAGGAACAAAAATAAAAGTGCAGTGAGTGTGAGTGAGGAGTTGGAGAGTGGGGGTGGGCATGGCAATCTCTGGGGCATGGAAGGCTCCCTTCTGGGGCCCTCTGAGAAATGCTCTGCTTGTTTCTTTTTCTCCTGTCCTTCCCTTCTTTCCTCTTCTTTGTATTTGTCTCCTCTCTTGCTCCTAATCTCCTCAGACATCCTACCTTTCCCTGCCTTCTCCCCTGACTGGGATTCAAGGATGCCAGTGGTCCTCTTCAGTCGGCCTTTGCCTCTGGCCCCATCCCAGTCCCAGCTGGGGTCCCTTAGGACCAAAGAGGCTGCTGGCAGACACTGTTTTCACAAATCAAGTCACATACTGGGCCCAAAGTCTACATACGTGGTGTTAATTATCAGCTCATCGATTAATGGTGAGCAGCTGTATGCTTTGTGTTTTTTCCAGAGCTGCACAGGGAGCCCTGGTGGCTGCTCACTGGCTTGGGCTCTGATTCCCAGTGGGGTTGGAGGGAACAATTTGTTACGGCTGTGGGTGACCCATAGCATAGAATTTCTCTGCTTCTCCTTGGTGTAGAGAGTGTTCAGTATTACCCTATCTGGTAGTCTATAAGGACTTCTCTAGCAAGGGTGCAGCTTCAATAGCAATCCAAACAGAGAGGATGGGAGCACAGAAGGAATCTCACTTTACGCAGCAGCCCCCTCCTCCTTCCTCACGTCCTTTCTCCCACTCCTCATTAATACTAGGCTGGTGTGGGGGATGGGCTGGGTAGTGTTTTTGCACCAGGAGCTACCTCCTTACGGATTACAGGAGGTTAGGGGAATCCTGCCTTCTTTTGTACCCATGGGGCCACTGGGAAGGGGCTGTGGGGAGCAGGTCTCCCTGTCTCCAGCTTCATCTCTCCCTTCCTGGAGATTGGAGTGATAGGAAAAAAAAAACCTGTTGTCATGGATGTTTCAAAAGCCAGGCATTTCCCTTAGGCTCAAAGGTAATCTGGGCCTTTAGGCTCAGTGGGTTCTTTCATCCAGGAGTTCTGCTCCTGCTAAAGCTCACTTCTGGCATTCAGAGAAGAAAGGTGTCAGGGAGTCTGCTGGCCCCCCTGAAATAAGCAGAGTCTTAGTAGTTGAAGGAATTGGAGAGTGGTAGTGGAGGTCAGAGCATGAGGGTGAAAAATAGGAGGCCCTTTTGGGAGTTCTCCAGAAAGTTTAGTGATATCCAAATTCTCCATGTGCTACTTCAGCTTTTTGTGCACATGTTAGATGCTCAAGGAATGCTTGAAAGGCGGAATGAAGTCACATTCTTGGAAGCCATTGCCTAAACTTCCATTAAGCCCATATGATTTCTTGGAGAGGGGCTAGAAAGATAAGTATATTGATTCTCAGGACCTTCCAGATCACACTGCAGCTAGGCTGCAGCTGTGATACCTGTAGGGCGAAAATCCCCTTTTGACCAAAGCAAGTACCATCTGAAACATGCATTAAACCCTAAATGACTACCGGAGTGTTTGAGATTCAGTGAGGTGAAATGACTTACTAAGCTTCGATAGTAGGACAAGAAGAAAGTGAAAATACCATTCAAATATTCTACCTCTTGTTTCACTGAGAAAGTAACTTTTATGCCCTTGGTTATAACGGTGAGAATGGAAATCCTGTTTGACTGCTCTGCTTATCACTAATCTAAAGATGGTCAGTTCAACATAAGCAGGAATAAGGAAGTAGCATTATGGTGACATATCAGATGCAAAATGCCTTTCCCCTCCCCTCCAAATTATATTTCTAAGAACTTCATATAGAGAACTAACAATGCTAATTATAATAATACTCTGCATATGTCCATGATTAAGATCCTGCAACATCTCATCTCTTATGTGTTTCCATGACACATTTCCCTGTGAATACAAGTATATTTTCATTTTATGAAATGCTAAGTACTACAATGGTTCCTTTTGCATATTCGTTTTCTTTCTTGAAAATGAAAAAATTTTTAAAAGCTTGCATTCATTGATTTATATAAGCATGCTTTACTTTTAATGACACTGTATCCAAGTTGTAGCTAGCCAAGCCTTAATTATGTTCCTGCCTTCTGTCCCCCACCCCTTTTCTCTGTCTTTTTTTCTGTCTTGTAATTATAAATAGTGTAATGTTCAACCTGACTGGCTTGCATTTAGGACTTTTCCCAAAGGCCCTAGCAGAGGACCTGGGGATGAGCCAGTATTTCACAAGTTTGGTTTGGATATGTACCCCAGAGGTTTCCCAAGTCTCCAGTCTGCCAAGTTGGCCTAGCAGTCTCCCCAAAATCACTTCTCCTGCTGTGCTCTGCCCCTTGGACTTCCAGGGGATCTGTTCAATTGGGGTCTTGTCTTCTAAGAGGCCCAGGTATGCTGGTATCTGAGGCGTAGCTAAACAAACCCAGCAGGGAATGGGGAGCTGCCTATGTTACCACCATCAGAACAGCCATTCCACCATCCATCTTTCATCACAGTTCCCAGCAAACATTAAGCACTTGATTGCAGAGGAAAAGACACATTCCCTGCACTCCTGGGGCTCCTGCACAGTGAAGGCCAGGGATATGTTCAACTAACAGACCTCATAGACATGAAAGACATAACTGAGAAATGCTAAAGGGACAAGACTGAACAGTGTGTGTGTGTACATGTGTGTATGTGTGTTTCAAAGCTATATAAGTTGAGGCAACTTTTCTATGCCTTTTTCCTTTCCAGAAAATCTGGGGCAGAGCTGGCCATAACCTAAATGGGGCTCTTAGTCAGTACCCTTTTAAGCTCATGTCTCTATGCTCCCTTTCTCTCCATCTCTTTTTAAAAAGGAAAAGAAAGTCCCGTAGTTAAGCTGTGTGTAGCCATGCTTTTATTTAGTAGAGGCAAAAACATAACCATCTTGTATGTGTTATCCCTTCTCTCCTACCTTTCTTTTGTTTTTTCCTCCTTCCAGTGTTGTTTTCAGTCCCTTTCTTCCTAACTTCTCTCTCAATTTGCTCCCTTCTCTTTCATAGCCCATAAAATATCTCTTCTGGGATTTATACCTGGAGAGAGAGAGAAGAAAAGAGAAAAGGAGAGAAGAGAGGAGAGGAGAGGGGAGGGGAGGGGAGGAGAATGGAGGGGAGAAGAAGGAGGGAGAGGGGAAGAGGAGAAGAGAGCAGGAACAAGACAAGGAGGGGGAAGGCTTTATGGAAGGGCAGGTATTTCTCCAGGTCCCAGCACACAGCTTCTCTGGCCTCCCTTCACTTTCAAAGAAATTAATGGAAATAGGTACCATATAATGAATACTTATTATGTGAAAGTGCTTTCAATACATTGTCTTATTTGATTTCTATAATAACTCTGCAAGCTGGCACCATTATTCCCATTTTACAGATGAGAAAACCGAGGTTCTGCAAGGTCAATCAAGTGGAGCCAGACAGCTTGAATTTAAATTCTGGCTCTGCTATCTAATAGCTAAGTGAGCTTGGGCATGTAGGTAACCTTTCTGTGTCCTGGCTATCACAAGTTTTCTATTCTAGAAAGGCATATAGCCTATATCCTACTTGTCAAGAACCTGTACTTTACTCATCTGTTAAATTCCTAGGTACCAATTTGCTAATTGAGAAGAACCAGCCCAGATGTACCCCAGGACCCTTCTTCTCTTCCCATGGGGTCTGTGCACTTAGCCAAAGATCTTTGGAAGACTTAGTTGGTGGGCATTTCAGGCCACTCGTTTATCACACAATTAAACAAATGAAAAAAATATACCTACTTGGAGTTGCCTTGCTAGGTGCCAACTATGGTAAGTGCTACAATTGATCCAGTTGACAGGATCATGGTACTATGCATAGGGAAGCAGGGAAAACAGTAGAGAAGTGATGATGGAAGTAAGATCTTTAAAAAGATAGGGAGTTAATTCTCAGGAAAAGAGATGAACTTGCCAGAAAAGGAAATAGCTTGCATCTTGTAGCAGGAGGGAATGGGGCAAATACAAAGAATTGAAGGGAGGTGAGTGTGGCCAGAGTGCAAGGAATGAGCACTGTGTGGTAGTGTATAGTCAATGTGTCAGGATATCAGACATTATTTTCGAGTGCACAGGTACATGTGGCGCACTTCCATCATATGATATGAGCATGGTGATGGCATATCAAAGATTTTCCCGGGCTGTAATGAATATTCCATTGTATTGCTGCCATAAGCACATTCCTAACATCAGTTCATGTATTCTTTTTTATAGCTTGAAGAATATGGTAGCTGTATGCATTCTTAGTTCCTGGGGTCATGTCTATTTTGTGGGATAAATGGGTTGGCCACAGTAAGTTTCCAAATAGCAAAGGGGAAATAGGGTTTAGTATACTAGGAAGGGAGTATTTACACTTGGTGAGGTCACTGGCTAGGCCCCTCTCTCATTGACTTTTCATCACTTTCTTATCCTTCCTTCTGTTCCCCAAACTCCTCTCCACCTTGAGGGTTGGGGTACTGGTCAGGTGGACCAGTGCCAGGGTTGAGTTTCCAGGAACAGGAGCTTGAATTGGCCAGGGTAATGACCTAGAACTGTAAGGAAAAGGAAGAGCTAGGGGATGAAGGCAAGCCTGTTCTTAGAGAGCACTGAGTGAGTCAAAAGTTGAGCATGGCAAGCCTAAGGGGTGAATAAGGGAGGGCCACAAATAAGAGACAGTTCCAAGAAGGTCTTGAGCCAGGTGTGCAAAAGAGCAGAGCAGGAAGTGAAGAATAAGGGCAGGAGTGAAGTGAGAGGGTTCAAGGCAATTGCCGCAAATGAGGCCCTGAGGTCTGCTACTCATTTTCTTTGGCTGCCTGCCACATAGTATGTGGGTGAGTTGGCCCAGTATAATGGCATGGGGCTGGGACTTGCCCTGGTTTGCCCAGTGAGAGGTTGTGACTTGTCAGGAGCACTCTTGAGGTGGAAGGCTGGTTCCCACCAGCATTCTGATAATCCACAGCCTTTCTCTTTCACCAGCTCCTGCAACTGGCCACTGTGGTGCTGAGAGTTTCAGTACCTCTTCCCACAGGCCCTGATGGTCATGGAAGTGCATGGTGTCACAGGGAGGGATACCAGGTAAGCTGGGCTTAACCAAGAGTGCTGGAAGCCACCTACTCACTATGTGAGCAGGGTTCGTAGGAAAGAGAAGTCAAAGGGATTGACAATTTCTTAAACTGAAATAGGACCAGCAAGGTCTTCAAGCACTTAATGGAGTGGGTATGGTATAAATTGAGATGCAATAGTGTTCAGTGGTTAAAAGTGTGGGATTTATTGCCATACAGACCTAAATTCAAACCCCCAGCTCTGCCATGTGATGGCTGTATAATCCTACATAGTCACGCAACCTTTCTGTGGCCCATTTCCACAGTTGGAAAATGGGGATAATAATATTTGGCTCATAAGATTATTGAACAGTTTAAGTGATGGTATGCATGTAAACTATTTAACATTGTGCCTGGCATTTAGGAAATGTTTAACAAGTGGCAGTGGTTGTTTTTATTGGGAAGAAAGCTGGATATGATCTGCTAGTTGAATTTTCTCCCCAGGTGCTTAGAATCTATGGGGGTTGGGATAGTACTTACTAATGCAGTAAAGTGCCAAGGATGGAAATTGACATTGCAGTGGCTGGGTGAATGTGCAATTCTAGATGTAGGAAATGCCTGAGTGGGAACTCAGTGGCAGTAAACTGGGAGAATCAGTCATGTTGCTGTGCAATGTGTACTAGCAGAGGTCTGGTGGCCCTTGGCAGTGGTCCAGGGCTGTGTCATTGGGAGCTAGTGCTGGGGTCTGGCTGGGTAGAGGAGAGCTGGAACAGCCAGGAACAGGCAGAACCAGAGGGTGAATACTAGCCTTTGCCTAGGAAGCACTGAGATGGTCACGTCTGGGAGATTCATGTGAAGACAGACACAGGATGCAGAGCCAACCAAGGTCAGGAGACAGGTACCCACAGGGACCAGTTCAGAGTGAATGAGGAGCCACAGCAGGAGCAAAGTGAATAAATTCAAGGGGCTTGCCATGGAAAGGGCCTCAAGGGCTGATATTTGGCTTTATTGGTTGCCAGCTGAGTAATGGGTGGGTGGTTTGGCTTGAGTTGGTTGGTATGGGCTGGGACAGACAGTAATCACAATCCTGCTAGGTGAACATAATTTCTACTTTATAGGGAAGGAAACTGAGAGTTAAAGATGTCCAGCAATTTGTCACATGCCACACCGTTCATCACTAGTAAAGATGGGAAGGTGGGAATAATCCCAAAGAGGACAGTTGAGGTAAAACGAAAAGCATAGCAAAATTTCCCATGGTAGAATGGGATAGGGGCAGGGGCCATCCATAAGTACAAAAGAATGTTGGCAGTTGTTATTCTCTCTGAAACTGTGTTGATTAGAGTTGCCACATCATAAGGGATGCAGTATAATTTAGTGGTTAAGGACTACTTCTGGAGCCAGACTGCTTCATTTCAAAATCTAACTCTGCCACTAATTAGCTGTGCGACCTGGAGCAAAGTACTTATATCTCAGTGCCACAGTTTTCTTATCTGTACAATGAGCAAATAATAGTACCAACCTTTTAGGGTATAACTTAATTAGTTAATATAATTAAAGCACTTAGAAAAGTGTCTGGTTTATAATAAGCACTATCTAAAATTTGGTTAATAATAATAATAGTAATGGGTTATTGCAAAGGGTAATGCACATAAAATTAGATAATGCATATAAAACACTTAACACATTCCTGCATACAGTAAGAGCTCAATAGATGAATTATTATTATTGTTATGAGTATTCTACAATTAGGATTATGTAAGCATTGGCCTCAGAAGGAATGAAGCAGACTCACAAAACCCATGGTGGAGACTAGCTTTACGCTAGAAATCTGAGAGAGAGTCCCTCCTCTCCTGTAAATACTGCTCCTTCTTTCTCATGTGCTTTTTTCAGTTAAAAAAATGGGTTGTCTTAGGAGGCAAAGTGCTTCCATTATTGCAGGTACTTAAACATAGGCTGGCTAACTGCTAGGCAGGATTTCTATATAGAGGATTGACCAATAATAGTGATAGCTAACAGTGATATAGGTACTCTTATTATCCCCCTTTTACAGATATGGTAACTAAGGCAGTTTATAGTCAAGCTCTTTGCCCAAGATCACATAGCCAGTATGTGGCACAGGTCACTTCTAACCCTTGACATCCTCCTGTGAGACATAGCAGATTTAGTCCCTAACACTGTAATATGAATAAGATTATATTTCCCCCTTTCTTTTTGCCAGGATGAAGGGGAATGATGGTGAGTTCTAGATTAGAGGATTTCAAAGTCAGAAAATACGGAAGACAGTGAGGCTAGTCAGATCTCTAAAGACTAAATCTAAAATTTTATCATCTCACAATTTTCTTTGGGGGTAGTCTTGGAACCTTGAATCTGCCCTCATGAGATCACAGCTGCCTGGATCCTCTCTTCTAGGAGTCCTCAGGGGACCCTGGGATCAGAACTGGTCCACAATTGGTGAGTGGAGACCCAAGTGCCCACAAACAATTTTTCGGCCTGTTCCAGATCTGCAGCGAGCTAACTCACATTTTGCTTACCACAGTGGGCTCTATTTTAGTCATCAGTCTGATCTCCTGCCAAAGCTGTCTTCATAGAGTAAGGGGGAGGGAAATAGAGGGTATTTCTGGCATGTAGAAGAGTTTGGAGACAAGAGCAAGCAAGTCATACTTATTCATTCAGGAGCTAAGATTACTTGGCTGGAAAAATAAGTTCAAGTCAGACAGTAGCAAGAACTGAAAGAAGTTCAGTAAGGAATTTGTTATAGAGGGCTTTGACACATAAGTCTGGATATTCTATGAGTGGTGATTACTTGAGGAAGAGAATGACATCACAATGCCCCAGAGATAACTACTGACCTATGCACACTGCACTGGAGGGAGGTGAGATAGAAGTTCAAGGAGGAGGCTTGAAAATAGGGGAGGCTGTGTACTAGTTCGTCTTAAAGTAAACTAGATGTGAGACTATATGCAAAGGGGGTAAAAGCCACAGGAAAAGAAATGGCAAGAAGGGATAAAAAGAGAATGGATTAACAGCAAGGAAGCCTTCTGTTTGATTTCATCGCATCTTTACTGAAGATAAGTCCTTTGTCTGAAACCTGTTTCCTATGTTCCTTTATTTGACTCATACTCATCTTTTTAGATCTAATTTATCCTTCAGATTGTATTAAAATTGTATGTTTGTATATTTGTTTTCTCTACTAGATTTAGAGTTCCTTGAGGCCAGTATGTCTATTCTTCTTTCCATAATCCCTAATCCCTTCCTCCTTTCTTTTCTCTTCTTTCCTTCCTTCCTTAATCACCAAATATTTTTTGAATACCTACTATAGTCCAAGGAAATCAAGCAAAAACTTGGGACAGACATTCCACCTGATTCTAGTGACAGAGAGTTTAGGAATTCATGACATGTTTTATGTGAAGCTGTCTTAGTGACTACCAGAGAAAATGAAACCTTCTGCTGTCACTAGCATAGACAGTGTTGCATAATAAAAATATTTTTGGCCAAAAAAGGAGGTAGATGTTTTCTAAACATATTTTATGAAGTCAACATTACCCTGATACCAAAACCAGATAGGACACACAAAAAAGAAAATTACAGGTTGCTGTCCCTGATGAACATTGATTAAAAAATCCTCAACACAATATTGGCAGACAGGTTCATCATACATTAAAAAGATCATACATGATAATCAAGTGGGATTTATTCCAGGGTGCACAGAATGTTTAACATTCACATATCAGACAATGTGATATATCACATTAACAAAATGAAGGATAAAAATTATGTGATCATCTCAATAGATGTAGAAAAAGCATTAGACAACCAATTTATGAAAAAGCTCAATGAAGCTAGTAGAGAGGAAATGTACCTCAACATAGCAGGGCCCATATATGACAAGCCCAGAGCTAATGTCATACTCAATGGTGAAAAACTGAAGGCTTGTCCTCTAAGGTCAGCAAAAGACAAAGATGTCCAGTCTCACCACTTTTATTCAACATAGTACTGGAAGCCCTAGATAGAGCAATTAGGCAAGAAAAAGAAATAAAAGGCATTTAGATTAGAAAAGAAGAAGTAAAAGTGTCACTATTTGCAGATGACATATTATATACAGAAAATCTAAAGACACCATCAAAATACTTAGAACTAATAAGCAAATTCAGTAAAGTTTCAGGATACAAAATTAATACACAAAAATCTGTTGCATTTATTTACACTAATAATGAACTATCAGCAAGATAAATTAAGAAAACAGCATCATTTATAATTGCATTGAAAAGAATAAAATATCTAGGACTAAAGGGAACCAAGGAGATAAAAGGTCCCTATATTGAAAACTATAAGATATTAATGAAAGATATTGGAGAAGACACAAATAAATGGAAAGACATTCCATGCTCATGGATTAGAAGAATTAATATTGTTAAAATGCCTATAATGAGAGGGGGCTCAAGATGGTGGTGTGAGTAGGGGGCCAGAAATCTCCTCCCAAAACCATACATATTCTTGAAAATTAAATAAACACAACTATTCCTAAAAGAGAGACCAGAAGGTACAGTACAACAGCCAGGCTACATTTACATCTGTGAGAACTCAGCGTCTCATGAAAAGGGTAAGATAAAAAGTCATGACCTGGCAGGACCCAAGCACTCCCTCAACCCCAGCTCACTGGTGGGAGGAAAAGAATCAGAGTGGGGAGGGAGTGGAAGCACAGGACTACTAAATAACCAGCCCTAGTAATCTGCACCAGGAGCACAGACACACATTGCATGGTGTACTGGATATTAGGGAAACAGAAAAGTAAAATCCGAGATGGAGACTGTGAGCTGGTCCCCAGAGCTGGCTCCCCTGAGACAAAAGAAAAGTGGGCACTTCTTAAAAGTCTTAAAGGGACAAGGGCTCAACAGCTGGACAAAATCGTCCCAGCACACTCAGCCCAGCAGGCAGGGAATCTTGAGGAACTTCAGGCTCCCTAACCCCCTGGGGGGTAATGCAGCCCCAAAGCTCTTCATGGCAATAAGCAGCCTGCCATTCATTACCCCCCACCAGTGCTGCAAGCAAACCAGCTGACCTGCCACAGCTTCGGAGCAGCAGGAGAAGAGCCCCACCCACAGCAACCACACAGAGTCTCCTCCCAGCATGCAGCTAACTGGCACAGGCAGTAGAAGCCAGAGTAAAGTCTGGAAGGCATGAAGGGGCGCCGTTCTTGCAGGAGAATACACCCGGTGCATCTACCACCACCCCCACCCCCACACAGTGTGCTAGGCTGTCCCAAGGGCTGCCTCACCCACTGCAGCTCAGGAGATTATCCCAGAGACTGTTCCCGGCATGCGGGTAGACGGCACAGGCAGCAGAAGCCAGAGAAAGGTCCAGAAGGCATGAAGGGGTGCCGTTCTTGCGGGAGAACACACCTGGTGTGGCTGAAACCCCCTGCAGTGTGCTAGGCTAGCCTGAGGGCCACCCTGTTCACAGCAGCTAAGGAGATTATCCCAAAGACTGTTCCCAGCATGCGGATAGATGGCACAGGCAGTGGAGAAGGGCAAAGTGACCAAAAGCAGGAAGGGACTTTGTTCTTCCAGCTGACACACGTCCCAACTGCCTGCAACCACTTCTATCACCATGAAAAGGCAGAAGAATCTGGTCCAGTCAAAAATCACTCAGCCAACCCCAGAGAGAGGGCCTAGTGAGATAGATATAACCAATCTTCCTGAAAAATAATTCAAAATAAAAGTTGTAACCATGCTAATGTACCTGCAGAGAAATATGCAAGAGCTAACGGATGAAGTCCGGAGGGAGATGACAAAAATGAAACATTCAATAGAAGGTCTTAAGAGCCAACTGGATGAGGTGCAAGAGACTGTTAATGGGATAGAAATCAGAGAACAGGAATACAGAGAAGCTGAGGCAGACAGAGATAAAAGGATCTCTAGGAATGAAAGAATATTAAGAGAAACATCTGACCAATACAAATGGAACAATATTCATATTATAGGGGTATCAGAAGAAGAAGAGAGAGAAAAGGGGATAGAAAGTGTCATTGAAGAAATAATTGCTGAAAACGTCCCCAAGCTGGGGGAGGAAATAGTCTCTCAGACCATGGAAGCCCACAGATCTCCCAACAAAAGGGACCCATGGAGGACAACACCAAGACATACAATAATTAAAATGGCAAAGATCAAAGACAAGGACAGAGTATTAAAGGCAGCCAGAGAGAGAAAAAAGATCACCTACACAGGAAAACCCATCAGGCTATCATTAGACTTCTCAACAGAAACCTTACAGGTCAGAAGAGAATGGCATGATATATTGAATACAATGAAACAGGAGGGTCTTGAATCAAGAATACTGTATCCAGCAAGATTATCATTTAAATTTGAAGGAGGAATTAAACAATTTTAAGATAAGCAAAAGTTGAGGGAATTTGCCTCCCACAAACCACCTCTACAGGATATTTTAAAGGGACTGCTCTAGATGGAGCACTCCAAAGGCTAAATAGATGTCACCAGAGAAAATAAAATCATAGCAAAGAAAACAGACGAACCAAATACTAACTAAAGGCAAAAAATAAAATCAACTATCCACAAAAGCAGTCAAAGGAAACACAAAAGAGTACAGAATAAAAAACCTAACATATAAAGAATGGAGGAGGAAGAATAAGAAGGTAGAGAAATAAAGAATGATCAGACTGTGTTTACAATAGCTTAATAAGAGAGTTAAGTTAGATGGTTAGATAGTAAAGAAGCTACCCTTGAACTTTGCTAACAACGAATCTAAAGCCTGCAATGGCAATAAGTACATATCTATCGATAATCACCCTAAATGTAAATGCACTGAATGCACCAATCAAAAGACACAGAGTAATAGAATGGATATAAAAGCAAGACCCATCTATATGCTGCTTAAAAGAGACTACCTCAAACCCAAAAGTATATACAGACTAAACGTGAAGGGATGGAAAAAGATATTTCCTGCAAAGAACAGGGAGAAAAAAGCAGGTGTTGCAGTACATGTATCAGACAAAATAGACTTCAAAACAAAGAAAGTAAAAAGAGATAAAGAAGGACATTACATAATGACAAAGGGGTCAGTCCAACAGGAGGATATAACCATTATAAATATATATGCACCCAATACAGAAGCACAAATATATGTGAAACAAATACTAACAGAATTAAAGGAGGAAATAGAATGCAATGCATTCATTCTAGGAAACTTCAACACACCACTCACTCCAAAGGACAGATCCACCAGACAGAAAATAAGTAAGGACACAGAGGCACTGAGCAACACACTAGAACAGATGGACCTAACAGACATCTACAGAACTCTACACCCAAAAGCAGCAGGATACACATTCTTCTCAAGAACACATGGAACATTTTTCAGAAAGACCACATACTAGGCCACAAAAAGAGCCTCAGCAAGTTCAAAAAGATTGAAATTCTACCAACCAACTTCTCAGATCACAAAGGTATACAACTAGAAATAAATTGTACAAAGAAAACAAAAAGCCTCACAACGTGGAGGCTTAACAACATGCTCCTAAATAATCAATGGATCAATGACCAAATTAAAACAGAGATCAAGCAATATATGTAGACAAATGACTACGATAGCACAAAGCCCCAACTTCTGTGGGACTAGGTGAAGGCAGTTCTAAGTGGAATGTATATAGCAATCCAGGCCTATTTAAAGAAGGAAGAACAATCCCAAATGAATAGTCTAAAGTGACAATATTGAAACTGGAAAAAGAAGAACAAATGAGGCCCAAAGTCAGCAGAAGGAGGGACATAATAAAGATCAGAGAAGAAATAAATAAAATTGAGAAGAATAAAACAATAAAAAAAAATCAATGAAACCAAGGGCTGGTTCTTTGAGAAAATAAACAAAATAGATAAACCCCTAACAAGACTTATTAAGAGAAAAAGAGAATCTACACACATAAGCAGAATCAGAAATGAGAAAGGAAAAATCACGACAGACCCACAGAAATACAAAGAATTATTAGAAAATACTATGAATATCTATATGCTAACAAGCTGGTAAACCTGGAAGAAATGGACAACTTCCTAGAAAAATACAACCTTCCAAGACTGACCAAGGAAGAAACAAAATCTAAACAGACCAATTACCTGCAAGAAATTGAATCGGTAATCAAAAAACTACCCAAGAACAAAACTCCCGGTCGAGATGGATTCACTGCTGAATTTTATCAGACATATAGAGAAGACATAATACCCATTCTCCTTAAAGTTTTCCAAAAAATAGAAGAGGAGGGAATACTTCCAAACTCATTCTATGAAGCCAGCATCACTCTAATACCAAAACCAGGCAAAGACCCCACTATAAAAGAAAAGTACAGACCAATATCCCTGATGAATAAAGATGCAAAAATACTCAACAAAATATTAGCAAACTGAATTCAAAAATACATCAAGAGGATCACACTCCATGAAAAAGTGGGATTCATCTCAGGGATGCAAGGATGTTACAACATTCGAAAATCCATCAACATTATCCACCACATCAACACAAAGAAGGACAAAAACCACATGATCATCTCCATAGATGCTGAAAAAGCATTCGACAAAATTCAACTTCCATTCATGACAAAAACTATCAACAAAATAGGCATAGAGGGCAAGTACTTCAACATAATAAAGGCAATATATGTATGACAAACCCACAGCCATCATCATACTTAACAGTGAGAAGCTGAAAGCTTTTCCTTTAAGATTGGGAACAAGACAGGGATGCCCACTCTCCCCACTTTTATTCAATATATAGTACTGGAAGTCCTAGACATGGCAATCAGACAAAACAAAGAAATATAAGGCATCCAGATTGGTAAAGAAGAAGTCAAACTGTCACTATTTGCAGATGACATGATACTGTACATAAAAAACCCTAAGGAATCGAATCCAAAACTACTAGAACTAATTACTGAATTCAGCAAAGTTGCATGATACAAAATTAATACACAGAAATCTGTTGCTTTCCTATACAATAATGATGAACTAGCAGAAAGAGAAATCAGGAAAACAATTCTATTCACAATTGCAGCAAAAAGAATAAAATACCTACAAATAAACCTAACCAAGGAAGTGAAAGACCTATACCCTGAAAACAACAAGACACTCATAAGAGAAATTAAAGAGGACACTAACAAATGGAAATTCATCCCATGCTTTTGGGTAGGAAGAATTAATTTGACAAAATGCCATCCTGCCTAAAGCAATCTACAGATTCAATGCAATTCCTAACAAAATACCAACAGCATTCTTCAACAAACTGGAACAAATACTTCTAAAATTCATATGGAACCATAAAAGACCCCGAGTAGCCAAAGCAATCCTGAGAAGGAAGAATAAAGCAGGGGGGACCTCACTTCCCAACTTCAAGCTCTACTACAAGGCCACAGTAATCAAAACAATTTGGTACTGGCACAAGAAAAGACCCACAGACCAGTGGAACAGAACAGAGATTCTGATATTAACCCAAACATATATTGTCAATAAATGTATGATAAAGGATCCATGGATATACAATGGGGAAATGACAGCCTCTTCAACAGCTGGTGTTGGCAAAACTGGACAGCTACATATAAGAGGATGAAACTGGATCATTGTCTAACCCCATACACAAAAGGAAATTTGAAATGGATCAAAGACCTGAATGTAAGTCATGAAACCATAAAACTCTTAGAAAAAAACACAGGCAAAAATCTCTTGGACATAAACATGGGTAAGTTCTTCATGAACATATCAAGGGACACGAACATGACAAGGGAAACAAAAACAAAAATGAACAAGTGGGGCTATATCAGGCTGAAAAGCTTCTGTACAGCAAAGAACACCATTAACAGAACAAAAAGGCATCCTACAGTATGGAAGAATGTATTCATACATGGCATATCCAATAAAGGGTTGACATCCAAAATATATAAACAGCTCATGCACCTCAACAACAAAAAAAGCAAATAATCCACTTAAAAAATGGGCTGAGGATCTGAAGAGACACTTCTCCAAAGAAGAAATTCAAATGGTCCACGTGCACATGAAAAAATGCTCCACATTGCTAATCATCAGAGAAATACAAATGAAAACCACAATGATATATCACCTCACACCAGTAAGGATGGCCAACATCCAAAAGACAAACAACAACAAATGTTGGTGAAGTTGTGGAGGAAGAGGAACCCTCCTACACTGCTGGTGGGAATGTAAATTAAATCAACCATTTTGGAAAGCAGTATGGAGGTTCCTCAAAAAACACAAATATATAAATACCATTTGACCCAGGAATTCCACTCCTAGGAATTTATCCTAAGAATGCAGCAGCCCAATTTTTACAAAGACATATGCACCCCTATGTTTATTGCAGCACTATTTACAACAGCCAAGAAATGGGACGAACCTAAGTGTCCATCAGTAGATGAATGGATGAAGAAGATGTGGTACATATACACAATGGAATTTTACTCAGCCATAATAAGAAAACAAATCCTACCATTTGCAACAACATGGATGGAGCTAGAGGGTTTTATGCTCAGTGAAATAAGCCAGGTGGAAAAAGACAAGTATCAAATGATTTCATTCATCTGTGGAGTATAAGAACAAAGAAAAAAACTAAAGGAACAAAACAGCAGCAGACTCACAGAACCCAAGAATGGACTAACAGTTACCAAAGGGAAAGAGTCTGGGGAGGATGTGTTGGAAGGGAGGGTCAAGGTGGTAAAGGGACATTATGATTAGGATACATAATGTAGGGGTAGGGCATGGGGAGGGCTGTACAACACAGAGAAGACAAGTAGTGTTTCTATAGCATCTTACTATGCTGATGGACAGTGACTGTAATGGGGTATGTGGTGTGGACTTGATGATGGGGGTAGTCTAGTAACCATAATGTTGCTCATGTAATTGTAGATTAATGATACCAAAAAAATGTTGATACTATGCAAAGTAATCTACAGATTCAATGTAATCCTTATCAAAATTCCAGTGGCATTTTTAACAGAAATAGAACAAACAAGTCTAAAATTCATACATACCCACAAGACAAACTGAATAGCTAAAGCTATGTTGAGAAAGACGAGCAAAGCAAGAGGCATCATGATCCCTGATTTCAAATTATTTGCAAAGCTAGCTTAATTGAAACCATATGGCACTGACATAAAAACAGATACATGTGTCAATAGAACAGAATAGAGAGCCCAGAAATAAATCCATGCTCCTATGGTCAATTAATATATGACAAGGGACACAAGAACATACAATGAAAAAAAAGACTGTCTCTTCAATAAATGGTGTTGGGAAAACCGACATCAACATGCAAAAGAATGAAACTGAATCCTGTTTTACACAATACACAAAAATAAACTTAAAATGGATTAAAGACCTAAATGTAATACCTGAAACTAAAATTCCTAGAAGAAAACCAAGCACATTTTTAAGAATCACAATGGAATTAAATTTGAAATCTGCAATGGGTTGACTTCTGTAAAATCCCCCTGAATATTTGAAAACTAAATAACAAACTTCTTATTTTTAAATGAGTGAAAATGAAAACATAGCATATGAGAATTTGTGGGATCACACTAAAGTAATACATACAGTGAAATTTATAACACTAAAAGCCTATATTAGAAAGAAGCAAGATCTTAAACTAATGACTATGGATTCTTTTTCTAAAAAGAACGAAATAAACCAAGTAAGCAAAAGATAAGAAATGATAAGAATCAAAGCAAAAATCAATGCACTAGAAAACAAAAACAAAATAAACAAAATCAATGAAGCCAAAAGCTGATTAAGAAAACTGAGAAAACTCTAGTTTGTCTGATCAGGAAAAATATGAAAGAAGAAATAACCCATGTTGGGAATGGGAGAAGTAACATCAGTACAGATTATACAGCTATTAAAAAGATAGTAAAAGAATATGTTAGCAACTTTATGCTAAAGTATTTGATGACTTAAATAAAATGAACAAATTATTTGTAGGACACACCTAACAAACTTAATAAAAAATAGATAACATGAGTAACCCTGTAATTATTAAAGAAATCATATATGAGTTAAAAACCTCCCCAGAAAGAAAACCGCAGGCTTAGATAGCTTTGTTTATGATTTATATCAAATATTCAAAGAAGATTTAATACCAACTCTTCATAAACTCTTCCAAAAAGTAGGAAAGGAGGGAATACTTCTCAACTTAGTCAATGGGTCTACTGTTACCCTTATACTCACACCAGAAAAAAAACCATAAGAAAACTATAAGCCAATTTTCCTGATGAATATAGATGTCAACATCCTCAACAAAATACTAACAAATAAATTCCAGCTACATATAAAAATAACTATACATCATGGCAAGTAGGATTTTTCCCAGGAATGCAGGGTGGGTCCAACATATTAAGATCAATCAGTGTATTACACTATGATAAGAGGACACAGGACAAAAAATATATGGCAATCAATAGACACAGAAAAATCATTTGAAAAAATCCAATAACCACTCATGATAAAAACATTCAATAAGCTAGGAATAGAAGGGAATTTCTTCAATGTGATAAATGGCTTCTGTAAAAACCCCACAGCTAATACCATACTTAATGATGGAAGATAAAGTTTTTCCCATAAGATAATGAATAAGACATGGATGTTTGCTCTCACTATTTCCATTTACTATTGAAAAGAGGTTTTGACCAGTGCAATCAGAAAAAGAATAAAAGATATCTATATTGGAATGGAAGCAGAAACTTCCTTTTCATTCACAGATGACATGATCTTATATATAGAAAATCTTAAGGAATTCACTAATGAATTATTAGATCTCATAAATGAGTTCAGCCAGGTTGCAGGATAGAAGATCAAAATCAATTGTATGTCTGTATGTTAGCAATGGTGAATAGAAAATTAAAGTGTAAAAAATACAACTATAACAACATAAAAGATGTAGTTGGCAAGGGGTAAACATCCAAAATATATAAAGAACTCACACACCTCAACACCCAAAAAGCAAATAACCCAATCAAAGAATGGGTGGAGGATATGAACAGATGATTCTGCAAAGAAGAAATTCAGATGGCCAACAGACACATGAAAAGATGCTCCACATCACTAATTATCAGGGAAATGCAGATAAAAACCACAATGAGATGTCACCTCACACCAGTTAGGATGGCCAGTATCGAAAAGACTAAGAACAGCAAATGCTGGCAAGGATGTGGAGAAAGGAGAACCCTCCTACACTGCTGGTGGGAATGTAAGCTAGTTCAACCATTGTGGAAAGCAATATGGAGGTTCTTCGAAAAACTAAAAATAGAATAGAAATACCATTTGACCTGGGAATCCCACTCCTTGGAATTTACCCAAAGAATACAAGTTCTCAGATTCAAAAAACATATGCACCCCTATGTTTATTGCAGCACTATTTTCAATAGCCAAGATATGGAAGCAACCTAAGTGTCCATCAGTAGATGAATGGATAAAGAAGAGGTGTTACATATACACAATGGAATACTATTCAGCCATTAGAATGAAACAAATCCTATCATTTGCAACAACATGAATGGAACTGGAGGATATTATGCTCAGTGAAATAAGTCAGGCAGAGAAAGACAAGTGCCAAATGATTTTCCTCATTTGTGGAGTATAACAATGAAGCAAAACTGAAGGAACAAAACAGAAGCAGACTCACAAACTCCAAGACTGGACTAGTTGTTACCAAAGGGGAGGGGTGTGGGAGGGCGGGTGTGGA
Source organism: Manis pentadactyla (assembly GCF_030020395.1). Classification (NCBI taxonomy): domain Eukaryota; kingdom Metazoa; phylum Chordata; class Mammalia; order Pholidota; family Manidae; genus Manis; species Manis pentadactyla. The sequence continues at coordinate 104,580,104 of NC_080038.1, read as the reverse complement.
GGGAGGGAGAAGGGGATTGAGGGTTATTATGTTTAGTATACATGGTGTGAAGGGTCACAGGGAAGACAGTGTAACACAGAGAAGGTAAGTAGTGAATCTGTGGCATCTTACTCCACTGATGGACAGTGACTGCAATGGGGTATGGGTGGGGAGTTGATAATGGATAAATGTAGGAACCACATTGTTTTTTCATGTGAAACCTTCATAAGAGTGTATATCAATAATACCTTCATAAAAAATGAAAAATAAAAAAAAAAGAATCATCAGGGAGACTTTTAAAACATACCAAAGTCCAGTTCCAAAACAAACCAATTGCACCATAATCTCTGGAGACAGAGCCCAGGTACATACCATGGTTATGGATTCCAAATATCAACTATCTACAAATTGATCTTTACAGTCAATCTGATCTAAATCCCAGCAATATTTGCTTGTAGACATTGACAAGCTAGCTGATTCTCAAATTTATATTGAGGACTACACCACCTGATTTCAAAACTTACGATGAGCTACTATAATCAAGACAATAAGGTACTGACATATAGATCAATGGAACATAATAGAAAGTATAGAAATAGATCTACACATATATGGTTAATTGATTTCATCAAAGGTGACAAGATAATCCAATGGGGAAAGGAAATGTTTTTCAACAAATAGTGCTGGAAAAAAATGGGTATCCATATGGAAAAAATGAATCTTAATCATTACCTCACACCACACACAAAAATCAACTCAAGAATGATAATAGACTGAAATATAAAAGCGAAGACTATAAAATTTCTAGAAGAAAATATAGGAAAATATCTTTAAAACTTGGACAGACTAGGACAGGAAGAGAAATACTATAAACAAAATTATTTATAAATTCATCTTCATCAAAATTTAACACATCTGCTCATACCAAAGGACTCCATTAAGAAAAAGAAAATGACTGTGCAAGCCACAGTAGGGATGAAAATATTCACAGGACATGTATCTGACAAAAGGTTTATGTCAAGACTATATGAAGAACCCTAAAGACTCAATAAGGAGTCTTTCAAAAGGGCAAATATTTGGACAGACATTTTGTAAATTACATATGCAAATGGTGAATATATATACAAATAAATGATCAATAAACACATGAAAATATTCTCAGCATCATTAGTCATTAGGGAAATGCAAATTAAGACCACAATGAGCTATTACTATACAGCCATTAAAATGCCTAAAATTATAAAGCTTGATAGTTCCAAATGTTGGTATAGACATAGAGCAACCAGAATGCTCCTACATTGTTAGAGGGAATGTAGAATGGTACAACCACTTTGGAAAAAATCTGAAAGTTTCTTTTAACTTAAACATATACCTCCTATATGACCCAGCAAGTCCAGTTCTAAGTAATTACTCAAGTAATTACTAAGTAATTACACATGTTCACTGAAACTATTGTACACAAATGTTCAGAGCAGCTTTATTCACAATCACACAAAACTGGAAACAACTCATATATCCATCATTAAGTGAATTGATAAACAAATTGTGGTATATTTGCACAACAGACTACTAGTCATGAATAAAAAAGAACAAATTAGTGACACATGTAATGACATGGATAAATCTCAAAAACATTATGCTGAGTGAATAAAGCCAGGAATGTATGATTGCTTTAATGTGAAATTCTAGAAAATTCAAAGTAATCTATAATGATAGAAAGCTCATCAGTGTTGCCTGGAGATAGGGGTAGGGGACATTGCTGGTAAAGGGCATAAGAGCACTTTTTGCGGTGATGGAAATGATCTATATTTTGATTATGGTAACTACATGGATAAATACATTTTTCAAAACTCCTGGAAATGTACACTTTAAATGGGTGCAGTTTATTTTTCATAAATTATATCAATAACATTGATTTTTAAAAAGTTCACTAGACCATTGTAGTCAGGTCTGATAACGATAGCTTTATGGCCTTGCATCTTGAATGGCATTCCTTAGTCAAAAGTATCTGATTCCCTAGGAGCCATTAGATATACAGAATCTCAGCACCCACCCTAGAGATTCAGAAACACAATCTTCATTTTAACAAGATCCACAGGTAATTCGAATGCACATTACAATTTGAAAAACATTATCATAGGGTACAGTGGAATATAGCCAGAGGCATCTTGGGTCCTGAATCACCACATGGAAGAAAGCCACCTGCTGACCAGGAACACTCACCTTATACTCTAATGTGACCAACGAATAAACTTCTCCTGTGATTGAGGCATTTTAATTTGGGTCTCTTGTTACAGCAGGTTAGCCTACCTAATTATAACAAGATTGATCTTGTATTCCTAGAGGGCTTGAAAGCATAGCCCAAAGTGGTCTCAGTGGAAAATAGCTTTGAGGTCTCATGTTCACACTTCATCTTCATGATTGACTCAAATTTCCTCTTATTTCACAGTGTATTTGTGTAATAATAATGTTTGCAATCATGCTTCAAATTACTTCGCTACTTTTCCCTAACTCTGAAGTAAAACTGAAGCTCTAAGAAGATGTGCCATGTCTATCTTACTGCTTTCCCTTCCTAAAAGAGTTAAGTGTTCACCATTTAATAAACATGGGTTTGGATAGAAAGTATATGGCACAAGGAAGAAGTTAAATTTTTGTTGTTTTTCATGCTACACGTAGGATGGTCAGATTTGAAAGAGAACTCTCTGCAAACAGTACTGTAAGTGATAAGAATTACTCTAGCCTTTAGACGCTCTGGTCTCTAGTATCCAATTTCAGAGATTTAACAAGTTCGTAAAGGAGAGGAAATCCTGCAAATGCAAACCTGCCTCAGTTTTTCAAATGACACCACAAAGTGGTTTGCCTACTCTGTACAAAAATGACTACAGATGGTTCTGTATATTTGCAAAAGTTGGTGGGAGGGTCCAGAGCTATTCTATTGAGTCCTTACTATGTGCCAGACCCTGTGCTGGGCACTTGCCTGCACATGACTTCATTTGATACTACCTGTGAGTTTAGATAATAGTATTTTTTGCCCTTAATTTTGAATGAGGATAGTGAGGTTCTGAGGGAGTAGGTAGCTTGCCAGACCTCACAGTGAATTAAATATATAAAACTGTATGACTCCAATGCTACCCTCTTTTTACAGCAGCATCATTGTAAAATGGACCTCTTATCTACCTCTTTATTCTAATGTATTCCCATCATTATGAGAGAGAAGGAGCCCTGAGACAGAGACTGAGAGCCAGTGAGCAAGCAAGAGCTCTTTCCTACATAGAGAAGGAGCAAAGAAGCCAGTTAAAAGCAGCTGGGGCAGCCCCCTCATGGCCCTCCCTCCTTCCCATTCTGAGGCTCAATGCACCTCACACCTGTCTCCAGCTCATTCTTTCTTGCTCCTTTTTCAGTCTCAACACTCTGCTCCGTCTACAATCTGCAGTTTTTTCTCCCTTGTCTCCCAGCCACCTCACCCTCACTTCCCTTTCCTTTCCTTTGATTCCTAACCACTGGCACCAGGACCCTGCCCTTTGTCACCATCCTTTGCACCCCCACCTCACTTCCTTTTCTCCTTCTGCTCTCTGTTCCTTTCTCTCCTGCTCAGCTTTCAAGGCCCCATTACGGCCCCACCATTGACTCTGCTCTTACAATGGCTCGGTGGTTTTGAGATGAAGTAAAACGTCACTAATTTGTTCTAATTGGGGGGAAAGGTCAGTCTGCCTTAAATGAAAAGTATGAGTGATAGGATATTTGGGGGGAGAAGATGCAATCTCATTACTTTCAAGTACATAAAGTAATCCCAACAAGTAAGACAAGAGGATAAAAGGCAAAGCTATACGTCTCAGAGATCTGTAAGTGGTTTGACAAATAGGCATGGCTCCTTTATAATTAGGACATTCAGTTTGGGGATTCAAATGCTGCTGTTGAGGTCTTTGCACTGAAGTAGGGGAATATTTCTCTTTTTTACACAATTAGTTTGTGAAGAGAGCTCTTTCATCATAGATACAGGTACAATCTCATTAGAGGGTCCAGTATTTCAGCCCCACTTTTTGTGTCACATGGCATGAGGAAGAGTGCTTTGTTCAGCCAATTCTCCAAAAGGAGTAACGGTAAAAAACAACAAAAATACTCACTTCTCTGGTTTCCTCCTACACAGGACATATTATCAATAAAAAAAATCCTGTTTGTTTCATATACTTGGGGGTGAGGATGAGGGGGTATAAGGGAAAGAACTGAATGGACACAAACAGAGCCAAACCTCAAATGTCTTAGTGTAGAATCTAGTAATTCAGAATTAGTGAAAATTGAGGTACCAGCCTACCTTATTTTTATGCTCTAAGAAGCCAATTTGCTAAGCCAAATACAATAATAAACAAGATTTTCCTGCGAAGATTTATACAATTCCTGAAAACACCAATTTTCCATGCATGTCCAATACTCTGAAAGCACCCCCTTTGTTTATGTGTAATTTTAAAGCTAATTTTAAATCAGCTTTAAAATTTTTTTAATTTTTAAAATTTAAACCAATACCAAAAAATTGGTAAACTTTCTACCAATTTCTGGAAGCAGCTCCCTAGAGGAAGGCCTACTAGGAAGCCCTTTTTTGCCCTCTTTTACTTTATGGTGTATGAAAACAAACAAGTATATTTTCTTTTTGAGTAACATAATTAAGGCTTCCTGTTGATTCAAACTGGCATTCCCCCATCTTTCCTTTATCATGGCTCAGCAATATTCTCCCCCAGTACAATTAAGCAAGAACGGGAAGACATGGGGGCTGAGTCTTACCAAGGTCTCTGAACAATTAGGAGGCCAGGATCCATACATCCTTACTTTCTCTCCCTGACAATGTAGAGATAGGTGGGTAACTGGTGAAAAGGAACATTCCCCCATACTTTACCTTGCAGTTTTAGCAGGCTTCTCTAACACTCAGAATGGAGATATGCCTTGCTATAGAAACATAATATGAAATTTGTGGAGATTTTCTTCAGTTGCTAAGGGAGTCAATTGATGTGAAGCTACCACTTTTCCTAAAAACCATAAATTAGGGACTACTTCTTAACGACTGTAAGATTCTTCAGCTTTAACCCAAAGGATTCATGGAAGTGTTTCTTGAAATTGTTCAGCAGGCCAAAGCTAGGGAGATAAGGGAGCAGCTTTTGTTTACAAACCACTAGAAGTAAATTTGAAGGGATTAACTTTGTTTGAAAGCCACTAAAATTGCTGAACAAGGTCATGAGGCCACTTCAAACTAGTCTGATTGCTTGTGCTTTGGTGCTCATACAAACACCATGCTTGGAAATAAGCAACAGGAATTCTTCATTAACAAAGTGTATTGAATGCAGTGAGTCTACTGAATTCAAGAATAGTGACCCATACCTGGCAATTTTCAAAGCGAAGTTGGAAGGAAAGCCATTGCCTGCCAGTTTCAAAGGGAAGTGTTCTAGGGACTGTTGGAGGTGAGAATATGATGACTTCTATTTGGGACTTTAGGGAGATAAAAAGGTCCACCGGCCCTCTTCTATCTCTCCAAATGCTAAATTAACAATATTTTAATGGTGGCACAATCAAATTTAATGTAATATAGACACAAACCAACATTTTTCAGAAATGTATTTGATTTTATGTTTCATGGTTTAAAAGGAAGCTGGGCATCTTGGGGTTCTAATCTTTTTAATGGTTATATTCACTTTTGACACGAATGTAAATCAAAGGGAAAATGGAATTCTGTTTACAAATTTCTGCTTACAGTTCTGTATTAATCAATCTGTAAAATGATTAAGCATCATTTAAAAGATTTTAAAAGAATGGATCAAATTAGTCAAGTGTACAAATAGAAGAAGTTTGGCATCCCTTTCAGTATACACATTTCCTTAAAAGAGACACACCTAATTTCTGGAGGTAGTCCCACACCCTTGGGCATTAGGGTTAGCATCAGAGACATCCTGAGTAGAAAAAGACTTTAGAGATTATCTAGTGTAGTAAGTTTTTTCAAATTTCTTTTCTTCAAGTTTCTTCAAAATCTTGCTTGAAAATCCAGCATAGGAACCTGGTAAGAGAAGAAAGTGTCTAAGGAAAGTAGAGGCTGAGGGTCCACTCCTTCACCACTCTTTCTCCCATATTTACTGACGAGGTAAGCTGAGGTCTACAGAAACTACGTGACCTGGTCAAGTTCACTCAGCAAGTGATAGCGGATCTCCTGATTTTCTTTCAGCTTTCTTATCTCTATTTTACATCCCCTTGTACCTCTCATAAAAGAAACAGACATGCATGTATGCATACAAAATACACACCATCCCAGGTGGCCAGTAGGAGCTTCTCTTGACTCTCACAAACCACTAACATCTCACTGTGAATCTCTTTATTAAATTCCATATCCCAGGAATATTTGCATTTCCAGGGAGAAGAGTGGAAAGAAGGCAAATATGAAGCCATGAAATGAATCACTAATGATGGCATGCCAGCGCGTAGCAAATTCTGCTGTGCGTGGGCTTCCTCAAATCACACTCCATAGGCATCCTCGTATTTACCCGATATTTAAGGCTAACCCTGCTGGCTTATTTAAAAAGAGTGGCTGCAGACAAAACCTCAATCAGAATTTGCATTTAGACCATTTTGGTCTTGAGATTTGAATAAACAGAATGAGGGTGAAAGGTGCTCCCACCCTTATTTAGCGGTTTCCATGTTATTGCACTTCTTTCTGAATAGGTGCAATGTTTGCTTTGTCTTCTCTATGGGTAAGAGACAAGCCTGTGCATATGTGTGTATGAGTGAGTGAGTATGTGTGGTATGAAAGAGAGACACAGGCACCCATGGAAGGAGACGTACACAAAGATACAAATACCAATACAAAGAGACACACACTTAGAGACACAGAAGTACACACACTTATACACAGAGAAACAAGAAAGAGATTCAGTGAGTGACAGTAACAGAAAAAGACAGCAAGACAGGGAATCAGTGACACTGAGGGAAACTGAGAGAGGGTAAGATTGAGACTGAGAAATTGGGAGAGGGACACACAAACAAATAGAGTGAGTGGCAGATATACAAAGAGAGACACACAGAGAAAGACTAAAGAAAGAAAGCTGGGAGCGAGTGCCAGAGAGACGGAGGGTGACAGCAAAAAACCAAGACAGAGAAAGAGGAAAGCTGAGGTGATAAGAGGAAGAGAGAAATAACCTTTTTTTCCTTCCCTATTGGAAGCCTTCAATGTTTCTTTTGCATTCCATATAACTTGGAAATCAAACTTCAGTACCTCATATTCAGAGGCAAACTGCTCAGAGCAGTATCTGCTGCTCAGAGACAAATCTTTTACTCTGACTATAGAAAATATGTTCTTTTTTCCCCCAGTTTATTTACCAAATTTGATTGTTCAGTAATCTCAGTTATGGAATATGGGAGCCAATGCTGAAGCTGGGGCTGACGGGATCACTATGATGAATGAACCAGCAGTTTTCCAGATCTCTAATGCCAGGCATTCATATGCCTCAGCAACCCTGCCGTGCTCTGTGCTTTCTGGGCTTCTGCCTATTTAAGACAGACACAGGGGCTGGCTGCGCGAGGTTTTCAGTGTATGTGTGCCTGGTACTCAATGCAGTCTTGGGGTCTTCTCTATGCTCTTGAGGCAGGTGGTGGTGTCACTTCAGCAGGGAAGTCTCCATCTTACCTATTCTGTCAGGAACCTTCCCATGCCATCTAACATTGGATGTTGTGAAAATAGTTACCATGTAAAAATGAAAATTAAAAAAATAGAGAGAGTCTCAAACAGTCTCACAAGTCCATGCATTGTTAAGTGGTTCTGACTACCAATCACATCTAAGAGTTTGGAGCCACTGCTATTGCTCTCTCTCTTTCTCTCTCTCTCTTTCTCTCAGGCACACACACACACACACACACACACACACACACACACACACACACACACAGAGGGAGAGAGGGAAAAATGAATGCTTATGTCAACCAAAAATGTGTACAAGAATGTTCATAGCAGCTTTATGCATAAGAGCCCAAATTGGAAACAACCCAAGAAACTCACAGTAGAACAAATAATGGATAATTAATTCTATACTCACACAGTAGAATACTCTACAACAATAATAAATGAATTACTGATACTTACAAAAGCATGGCTGAATCCCACAGACAGGAATTATGAATGAAAAAAGTGAGACACAAAAGAGTATGTATTATATGCTTCCCTTTATATGAAATTCAAGAACAGGCAAATCTCATAAGTAGTAATAGAAGTCAGAATGATGATTACCTCTGCAGGGAGGTTATTAACTGGGAAGCAGCTTGAGGGGGACTTCTTTGGTACTGCAAATGTTTTGTATTTTGATCTAGCTCAGAGGTCAGCAAATTATAGCCTGTGGGCCAAACTGAACCACCACCTACATTTTGAATGGCTGGGGAGCTAAGGATAATTTTTATATTTTAAATGGTTAGGAAAAAAATAAAAAATAGAATATGTCATGACACATACTAATTATATCAAATTCACATTTCAGTGTCCCTAAATAAATATTTTTGGCACACAGCCACGCCCATATGTTTACATATTGTCTAAGGCTGCTTCTACAAAGGCAAAATTGTGTAGTTGTGACAGAGACCATATGGCCTGCAAAGCCTAAAATATTTACCCTCTGGCCTTTACAATAAAAGTTTGCTGACCCCTGATCTAGGTTATAGCTACGTGGGTGTAGACATATGGAAAAACTCATTGAGCTGTTCATTGAAGATTAGTGCACTTCATGCACTTTACTGCAAAGAATTTTTTCAAGATCTAGAGAAAGGGAGCATAATAAGGACACATGCTTACATGCTTGATGTACATTAGGTTCAGTAAAAAAAGGCTGAATTCATTTCACTTCTTTACTTTTTCTTGTTGATGACAATCACAGCTTTATATAACTTCTTTATGCCCAAGGTATTATGGGAAACAACAGTAAAAGCAACGTTTATATAAATCAGTCAGTAAAGTTCTGACAAATAGGGAAATTTAGAATGATGTCTTACAAGTAGAAAAAAGATGATTAATATGTCAGTTTGTATTCTATTGTGTATGAGAAAAAACCAATAAAATGAAAAACTGTTTTGGTAATAATCAAATGTCTGACTCTCATTGGTGGTCTACTTCTGAGTCATGTATTAAATTATCGTTAAAGGTCATTGTGACTTGTCTGAACAGGCATTTGTGTTATTAACTAAAGAACTGCTAAAAGAAATCCCCATGCTACTCTTTCACAGGAGAGTATCTGTTACTATGAAGAAGCCAGTGTAAGCCAAATGACAGTGATAAATGCATTATAAACATTTCTTGTTGGAAGCTTGTTAATGATGTGATTTCTTTCCATTGTCAAATCTGCTCCTAACTTTAGTTTCATATTTTAGCTGTTTGCAGCATTTATAAATTGTAATATATGTCAAGGAGCACATTTCAGTGTTAAAAAAGAAAAGGAAAGCTGGAAAATAGATCCACAAGATGGCTTCAGGGTGGGAAATGTGTTTGTCTCGAAAAGCCATAATACAAGTTTAAAATCACAGGCTGGCAGTCAGACAAGTCAATGACAGCCTTTTCATTAAATCTGGGCTAAATTGTATAGTTGCACTGTTGTTTGTATCTGCGCCTATTGTTACAGCTACAGTTGTAAACTAAACAATATGAGAGTGATCCAAATACAGCAGTAAGACAAAGCAAGCTGATTTTGTTAATAAGCTTGTGCTCTTTTTCCTTCTATTAATGATATTTTATATTCACCTTCTAATTTGCATTCAGCCTCCAGTGTTTCTACCAAGCATATTTCACCTGTGTTGAAATACCTGGCAGCTTTTAAATTAGGGTTGCAGGTCTTCTCTAGTCTATCTCCAATTCCTTTTTTATGAACCCTGATGACTGATCCCACCTCTTGAAGTGTGGGGAGGTTTAAGCTCCAATTTGAAGTTGGCCTGGCTTCAGAAATTCATTTTCACATGGGAAATATACCACTATGGGTCTGTTGGAGGATTAAACAAAATAATATATGTAAAGTTTGAAGTGCTGTATGTATGACATCAGCTTTGTAAGAAATCCACTTTGTTTTTACACCTAATTTAGTGGTTGTTGGTCCCAGGCCAACTGGAGCAATAACAGCACTGTTTAATAGAACTTTCTGCAATGAGGGAAATGTTCTGTATTTGCACCATTCAATTCAGTAGCCACTGGCCACGTGTGGCTATTGAGTACTTGAATGTGCCTAGTATGAAATGACTGAAGAAACGAATTTTTTATTTAATTTAAATTTATCTATTTAAATTCAAATATAAATAGCCACATGAGATTAGTGGCTTACATACTGGACATCATAGCGTTACGGGACTAAGTTTTACTTGCTAAAGTAGCTTTGGATTAGGTGTTCTTATCTTTCTTTGAAGTGTAATGGGCCCCTTGAGAAGTCTGGTGTAATCTACTGGACAATTTCTTAAAAATTTGCTTTTTTCCTTTTTTAAAAAATAGTCTTATTCAGATATATTCCACATACCATACAATTCACACTTTTAAAGTGCATAAGTCAATGGTTTTTAGTGTATTCACAGATATATGCAACCATTATCACAATTTTAGAATATTTTCACCACCTCAAGAAACCCTGTATGTTAGCTATCATCCCCCTTTCCCCTCACCCCTTTCCCTAGCCCTAAGCAACGACTAATCTTTCAGTCTTTATAAATTTACCTATTCTGTATTTTCACAGTGTTATGTGTTGAATTTTGACCCCCAAAAGAAGTCCTACTCCCTAGTACCTCAGAATGTGAATTTATTTGAAAATAGGATCATATAATTAGTTAAGAACAGGTCACACTTGAGTAGAACTTTTCAGTATGACTAGTGTCTTTATAAAAAGGAAATTTGGACACAGGTACAGAGGGAAAATGATGTGGAGACACGGAGAAAATGACTATGTGACAAAGGACAAAGAAATTGAAGTGATACAAGTCAAGGAATGCCAAGAATTTCTTACAAACAACAGAATCTAGAAGAGGAAGGGAACAATTCAACTCTACAGGTTTCAGAGGATGTATGACCCCACTGATATGATTTCAGACTTCTAGTGTCCAGAACTGTGAGCCAGTACATTTCTGTTGCTTTAAGCCACCCTGTGTTATGGCAGGCCTACAAAATGAATACACATATGAACGCAATCATACAGTATGTGGTCTTTTTTACTGGATTCTCACACTTATAATGTTTTCAAGGTCCATACATTAGCATGTATCCATATTTCAATCATTTTTATGGCCAAATAATGTTCCATTAAATGTATATACTACCTTTGTTCATTCATTTGTCAAGTAGTGGACTTTTGAGATTTTCCACTCTGGGCTATTTTGAAAAATGAGGCTATAAGCATTTGTGTATACATTTCTGTGTGACCATATGCTTTCATTTCTCTTGGGTATATTCCTAAGAGTGAAAATGCTGGGTCATATGGTAACTCTATGTTTAATCATTTGAGGAACTGACAAGACTGTTTTCCAAAGTGGCTGTACCATTTTACATTCCCATCACCAGTGCATGAGAGTTTTCACACGTCCTCACCAATATTAGCTATATGACTTTTTGATTCTAGCCATCCTAGCAGGTGTGAAGTAACATCTCATTATGGCTTTGATTTCCATTTCTCTAATGACTAATGATGTTGAGCATCTTTTAATGTGCCAATTGGCCAATTGTATATATTCTTTGGAGAAATGTCTATTCAGATTCTTGATTCATTTTTTTAATTGAAGTATACTTGATATACAATATTATATTGGTTTCAAGTATACAATACAGTGGCTCAAAAGTTACACACATTATTGGATCCTCACCCCAACTGGTGCAGTTACTATCTGTCAACATGGAAAGATGTTACAGAACCACTGACTATATTTTCCATGCTGCACTTTCATCCCTGAGACCAACTTATATTATGATAGATATTTCTGTGCCCCTTTATCCCCTTTGCATATGCCACACACCCACCCCTGCCCCCTTCACCATGGTAACCACCAGTCACTTGTCAGTGTCTCTGAGTCTACTGCTATTTTGATCAGTTTGTTTTGTTTTGTTTTTAAATTCCACTAATAAGTGAAATCATATGGTATTTGTCTTTGTCTGCCTGGCTTATTTCACTTAGCATAATGCCCTCTAGGTCCATCCATGTTGTTGCAAATGGCAGGATTTCTTCCTTTTATATGGCTGAATAATATTCCACTGTGTATATGTTCCACATCGTTTTTATCCATTCATCTATAGATGGACATGTGGTTGCTTCCATATCTTGGATATTGTAAATAATGTGGCAATGAACATAAGGCATATATATTTTCAAATCAGAGAGTTTGTTTTCTTGTGGTAAATTCTTAGAAGTGGAGTTAACTGGGTTGTACGGTATTTCTATTTTTAGTTTTTTGAGGAACCTCCATACTGCTTTCCATAGTGGCTGCACCAGTTTACATTTCCACCAACAGTGTAGGAGGGTTCCCTTTTCTCCACATCTTCACCAACACTTGTTATTTCATGTCTTTTGATGAGTGGCCATTCTAACTGGTGTGTGGTAATATTTCACTTTGGTTTTGATTTGCATTTCACTGATGATTAGTAATGTAGAGCATCTTTTCATGTGCCTATTGGCCATCTGTATTTCTTCTTTGGAGAAATGTCTGTTCAGGTCCTTTATGCATTTTTTAATCAGGTTATTTGCTCTTTTTGGTGTTGAGGCATATGAGTTCTTTATATATATTGGATGCTAACCACTTATCAGGTAAATAATTTATGAATATATTTTCCCATACAGTAAGTGGCCCTTTTGTTTTGCTGATGGTGTCCTTTGCTGTACAGAAGCTTTTTAGTCTGATGTAGTCCCACTTGTTCATTTTTTATTTTGTTTCCCTTGCCCAAGGAGATGTTTCCAGGAAAAAATTGCTCATACTTATGTTCAAGAGATTTTTGCCAATGTTTTCTTCTAAGAGTTTTATGGTTTCATGACTTACATTCAGGTCTTTGATCCATTTTGAGTTTACTTTTGTGTATGGTGTTAAACAGTGATCCAGTTTAATTCTCTTGCATATAACTGTCCAGTTTTCCCAACCAGACATTGAAGAGCCTGTCTTTTTCCCACTGTATAGTCATGGCTCCTTTATCATATAGTAATTGACCATATATGTGTGGGTTTATATCTGGGCTCTCTATTCTGTTCCATTGATTTATGGGTCTGTTCTTGTGCCAGTACCATACTGTTTTGATTACTGTAGTTTTGTAGTAGAGCTTGAAGTCAGGGAGTGTAATACCCCCAGCTTTGTTCTTTCTCAGGATGGCTTTGGTTATTTGGGGTCGTTTGTGGTTCCATATGAATTTTAGGATTATTTGCTCTGGTTCATTGAAAAATGCCACTGGTATTTTGATTGGGATTGCATGAAATCTATCAATTGCTTTGGACAGGATGAATATTTGGACAATGAATTCTTTCTATCTATGAGCTTGGGATAGATTTCCATTGATTTGTGTCTTCTTTAATTTCTCTCATTGGTGTCCTATAGCTTTCAGAGAACAGGTCTTTACTCTCCTTGGTTAGATTTATTCCTAAGTATTTTATTCTTTTTGATGCAATTGTAAATGGAATTGTTTTCCTGATTTCTCTTTCTGCTAGTTCATTGTTAGTGTATAGGAATACAACAAATTTCTCTGTATTAATTTTGTATCATGAATCTTTGCTGAATCCAGTTATTAGTTCTAAGAATTTTTTTTTTGTGGTCATTACAGTGTTGTATATATGTGTCATGTAATCTTCAAATAGTGAAAGTTTAACTTCTTCCTTACCAATTTGGATGACTTTTACCTCTTTATCTTGTCTGATAGCCATGGCTAGGATATCCAGTACTATGTTGAATAAAAGTGTTGAGAGTGGGCATCCTTGTCTTGTTCCTGATCTTAGAGGAAAAACTTTCAGCTTTTTGCCATTGAGTATGATGTTAGCTGTGGGTTTGTTGTATATGGTCTTTATTATGTTGAGGTATGTTCCCTCTATACCCATTGTTGACAGTTTTTATCATGAAAGGATGTTGAATTTTGTTGAATGCTTTTTCAGCATCTGTTGAGATGATCATATGGTTTTTATTTTTCCTTTTGTTAATATGGTATATCACATTTATTGATTTATGAACATTGCACCATCCTTGCATCTCTGGAATAAATCCCACTTCATTATGAGGGATGATCCTTTTGATGTATTTTTAAATTCAGTTTTCTAATATTTTGTTGAGGATTTCTGCATCTATGTTAGTTAGGGATACTGGTCTATAATTTTGTTTCTTTTATAGTGTCTTGTCTGGTTTTGGTATTAAAGTGATGCTACCTCATAGAATAAGTTTGGAAGTATTCCCTCCTCTTCTACTTTTTGGAATACTTTAGGAAGGATGGGCTTTAGCTCACCTTCATTAAGTGTCTGGTAGAATTCAGCTGTGAAGCCATCTGGTCCTGTACTTTTGTTTCTTGGGGGTTTTTTGATTACCAGTTCAATTTCATTACTGTTAGTTATTCTGTTCGGAGTTTCTGTGTCTTTCTTGGTAAGTCTTGGAAAGTTGTACTTTCCTAGGAATTTTTCCATTTCTTCTATGTTGTCCAATTCTCTTATAATTCTTTGTATTTCTGTGGTGTCAGTTGTAACTTCTTTTTTTTTTCTGATTTTAATTGTGTTCTCTGTCTTTCTCTCTTGATAAGCCCAGCTAGGGGTTTGTCTGTTTTGTTTATCTTCTTGAAGAACCAATTCTTGGTTTTATTAATTTTCTCTTTTGTTTTATTCTTCCCTACTTGATTTGTTTCTGTTCTGGTCTTTATTACATCCCTCTGTCTACTAACTTTGGGCTTCATTAGTTCTTCTTTTTCTAGTTTCTTTAATTGTGAATTTACACTGTTTGTTTGGGATTGTTCTTTCTTGAGGTAGGCCTGTATTGCTTTGTACCCTCCTCTTATTTTGAGACTTCCCACTTATTTTGAACTGTTGTATTTTTGTTTTCATTTGTCTCCAAAATTGTTTTATTTCCTCTTTGTTCATTGATCCATTGATTATTTAGAAGCATGCTGTTTAGCCTCCATATGTTTGTGGGGATTTTTTGTTTTATTTTCTTCATGTAATTGGTTTCTAGTTTCATTCCATTGTCATCTGAAAAGATATTTGATACAATTTCAATCTTTTTGAATTTATTGGGGGCTCTTTTTGTGTTCTAATATGTGATATATTCTGGAGAATGTTCCATGTGCACTTGAGAAAAATGTGTATCCTGCTGCCTTTGGGTGGAATTTCCTGTATATATCTGTTAAGTCCATCTTATCTAATGTGTTTTTCAGTGCTTCTGTTTCCTTATTTATTTTCTGTCTGGATGATCTGTCCATTGATGTAAGTGGGGGTGTTAAAATAATCTAATATGATTATACTGCTATCTATTTCTCCGTTTAATTCAGTTACTATTTGTTTTACATATTTAGGTGCTCCTATGTTGGATGCATAGATATTTATAATTGTTATATCCTCTTGTTGGACTGATCACTTTAACATTATATAATGTCCTTCTTTGTCTCTTGTTACTTTCTTTGTTTTGGAATCTATTTTGTCTGATATAAGTACTGCAACTCCTGATTTTATCTCCCTTTAATTTGCATGAAATATCTTTTTCCATCCCTTCACTTTTAGTCTGTGTATGTCTTTGGATCCAGAATGAGTCTCTTGTAGGCAGCATATAGATGGGTCCTGTTTTTTTGATCCATTCTGCCACAGTGTGTCTTTTCATTCATACAGTTCACTTACTTTTAAGGTAGTTATTGACAAGTATGTACTTACTGCCATTTTATTACTTGTTTTCTGGTTGTTTTTATAGTTACTCTGTCACTTTCTTCTTCTCTCATTTCTGCTCTTATAGTTTGATGGTTTTCTTTAGTGTTATGCTTGGATTATTTATTAAAATTTTTTGGGTATCTATTGTAGACTTTAGGTTTGTGGTTACCATAAGGTTCATAGATAGTTTCCTAAATATATAGAAGTCTATATTTAGTTGATGTTTGCTCCATTTTGAACACATTCTAAAAATACTTTTTTTTTCTTCTTCCTCCACATTTTATATATAAGATGTCATAACCTACATGTTTGGGTATCCCTTGACTGATTTTGTGCATAGTTGATTTTACTACTTTTGCTTTTTTTAAACTTTATACTTGTTTAGTAAGTAATTGGTCTACTATCTTTACTGTAGGTTTATTTTCACTGATGAAAAATATTTAGGCTTAAGAACATTTCCATCTACAGAAGTCCCTTTAACATATTCTATAGTGCTGGTTTAATGGTGGTGAATTATTTTAACTTTTATTTATCTGAGAAACTTTAAATCTCTCCTTCAATTCCAAGTAATAACCTTGCTGGGTAGTGGGTACTTGGTTGTAGGTTCTTTCATTTCAATACATTAAATATCTCATGCCACTCCCTTCTGGCCTGTAAAATTTCTTAGAAATCTGCCTACAGCCTTATGGAATTTCCCTTATAGGTAACGGTGCTTCTCTCTCACCACTTTTAAGGTTCTCTATCTTTAATCTTTGCCATTTTCATTATATATGGCTTGGTGTTGTCTTCCTGGGTTCCATTTGTTAGAGGCTCTTTGTGCTTCCAAGACCTGGGTGTCTATTTCCTTCCCCAGATTGGGGAAGTTTTCAGCTATTATTTCTTCAAAGAGACTCTCCACTCCTTTGTCTCTCTCTTCTCCTGGTACACCTATTATGGATACATTGTTTAGTTCGCAACAGATCTCTTAAAATCCTTTCATTTTTAGAAATTATATTTTCTCTCTGTTCCTTAACTTTGTTGTTTTCCTATTCTCTAATTTTCATCTCATTTATTGTCTCCTATACTTGCAGCAATCTATTATTCATTGTATTTTTCATTTCAGTTATTGTATTCTTCAGCTCTGAATGGCTCTCTTTCAACTCTATGTCGAAGTTCTCACTGAAATCATCAATTCTTTTCTGCAGGTCAGTGAGCATTTTTATGACTGTTTGAAATCTTTATCAAGAAGATTGGTAATCTCCATTTCACTTAGCCCTCTTTCTGGTGTCTTATCCTGTTTATTTTGTTTGGAACATATTCCTCTGTCTCTTCATTTTGTCAGGGTCTCTGTGTTTCTCTCTTTGTTTTAGATAGATCAGCTACACCCCCTTGTTCAGAATGTAATGCCTTTATTAAGAAGGTGTCATAATTAGGTGCCCAGAAGCTCAAGACTCTTTGCTCAGCAGTACCTGGTTCTCCTTTGCAGCAGAGCCACAGCTGCTGTTGGTGTTCTGTGGTCAGAGCCACCTTTCTGCCTATTATCAGTGGCTGGTCTCCATCAACAGTGGCTGACTGCTTACCTCAGCAGGCCCTTTGTGAGCTATGCTGAGGTACTTGTGCTGGGATCATTATGGGTGGGGCCTCCCTCTGCTGGATAGGCAGCAATGGCAGCACTGCTGGGCTGGTGGGGCGGAGCAGGTAGGTGCATAGGGGAGCACGTCATGTGGCTGAGACACCAGCAAGGGGGGAGGAGTGTTTGTAGTTGGCTCCCACAGGCACCTCCCCAGTTGGTTTGAGAGAAGACTGGGAAAACCTCCCTTTGTCTTGCAGGCAGCAAGATCTGACCACTGCTGGGCTGAGCAGCTGGGTAGGTGGGTGGATGGGCTGATGTGTGTGCAGGGAAGCACCCCAGGGGCTGAGCTGCCAATGAGGTAGATGGAGCATCTGTAGCTGGCTTCCAGGACTGCCCAACCAATTGGGCTGAGAGATGGCTAGGGAAATGTCATCCACCTACCCTTTCTCCTCCTGTGAGAGCTCCCTGCAACCCCCACCACTCTGGCATACTTCCCTCTGCTTGTAAATCTTTCAAACTGTTGTCCCTGTGTTGGATCCCATCAGGTCTGATGGAGGGTGCCTGCCCTCCACAAGAGACAGGCATCTCAGCCTCCCAGAGTGCTCCAACTCTTCCTAGTGTCCAACCATGTTAATCACCAAAGCCCAATGCAATGTGGACTTGTGTTCCCAGAGTGGATCTTGTAGGCCAGATGTGTAGGATTTCTGAGTGCTTATCCCCTCCTGACTCTGTTCCTCTCTCTCCCGCTTGTGGGCTTGGATCCCAATCAATCATGGCTCTGCCACTTTACCTTTCTCTATGTGGTCTTCTTCACCAGGTGTACATGGTCTGTTCTATAGTTTTCAGGTCATTTTTAGGGTTAGTTACGTTTGCTGTGGTTGTTTACTTGGTGTGTATATGGGAGTAGGTTTCCACCTTGCCTTCCTACTTTGCGATCTTTTCCATGAATCTTCCTTTGCCCATTTTTAATTGAGTTATTTGCATTTTTATTAATTGAATTTTAGGAGTTCTTTATATTTTCTAGATAAAAGTCCTTTATCAGCTATATTGTTTGCAAACATTTTTTTTTCTCATTTTGTGGGTTGTCTTTTACTTTCTCAATGGCATCCTTTGATATAAATGTTTTTAATTTTGGTGAAGTCCAATTTATTTTTTCTTTTTTTGCTCATGCTTTTGGTGTCATATCTAAATATCATTTGCCAAATACAAGCTTGTGAAAATTACTCCTATGTTTTCTTCTAAGTGTTTTATAGTTTTTGCTCTTAAATTTAGGTTTTGATCCTTATTAGTTCATTTCTGTATATGGTGTGAGGTAGGCATCTAAATTCATTATTTTACATGTTGCTCTCTCATTGTCTCAATGATTTATTGAAATTAATATTTTAATGGTCTTGGCACCCTTGCCAAAAATCAGTTGACCATGAATGTATGGTTTTATTTTGGGACTTTCAACTCTTTTCGATTGATCTATATTTCTATCCTTGTGTCAGTACCACACTGTCTTGATTACTGATGCTTTGGAGTAAGATTTGAAATTGGAAAGTGTGAGTCTTTACTCTTATTTTTCAGGATAGTTTTGGCTATTCCTGATCCCTTGTCAGATTTTAAGTCAGATTGTTAGTTTCTACAAAGAACTCAGTTGGGATTCTGATAGAAATTTCATTGAATCTGAATATCACTTTATGGAGTGTTACTGAATTAAAAATGTTGTCTTCCAATCCATAAACATGGAGTATTTTTCCATTTATTTAGATCTATAATCATTCAACAATATTTTAAGTTTTCTAAGTTTTGTACTTCTTTACTTAAATTTATTCCTACTTTTTAAGAAGTTATTGTGAATGGAATTGCTTTCTTATTTTCATTTTTGAATTGTTCATTGCAAGTTTATAAAAATACAATCAGTTTTTCTACATTGATCTGGTATCCTACAACTTTGCTCAACTAATTAGTTTTAATAATTTTTTAGTGGATTCTTTAGGATTTTCCATGTACAAGATCATGTCATCCATGAATTGACAGTTTTACTTATTCCATTCCAATTTTAATGCCTTTTATTTTTTTCTTGCCTAATTGCCTTGGCTAGAACCTCCAGTATAAGGTAAAATATAAGAGCAAGAGTAACCATTCTTGTCTTTCTCCTGTTCTTAGGGAGAAAGTATGCAGTTTTCCACCACTAAATATGATGTTAGCTGTGGGGATTTCATAGACGCCCTTTGTCAGATTGAGAATGCTCCCTTCTAGTCCTAATTTGTTGAGAGTTTTTATCCTGAGAGGGATAAAAGGTAGGGAAGTGTTTGTATTTTGTCAAATGTGTTTTCTGTCTGCTGAGATGATTGTGAAATTTTTTTACTCTATTTATATGATGTATCACATTAATTGATTGTTGGATAATAAACCAATCTTGTAATCCTGGGCTATATCTCACTTAGTTATGGTGCTTAATTCTATTTATACATTGCTGGATTCAGTTTGCTTGTATTTTGTTGAGGATTTTTGTTTCCACAAGAGATATTGTTCTCTAGTTTTCTTATGATATATTTTTGTTGGTTTTGAATCAGGCTAATACTGGCCTCACAGAATGAATTAAGGAGGGTTCACTACTATTTTTTGGAAGAGTTTGTGAATAATTAACATTAATTCTTTGAATGTTTGATAGAATTCAGTGGTGAAGCCATCTGGGTTTCTCTGTATGGCTAGTTTCTGATTACTGATAAATCTCTTCACTTATTTTAGGTCTATTCATATCATCTATTTATTCTTGAGTCCATTTCAGTAGTTTGAGTCTCTAGGAGTTTTTCCATTTCAGCTAAGTTATCCAAATTTTTGGCATAAAATTGTTCATAGTATTCCTTTATAATCTATTTCTGTAAGGTCAGTAGTAATATTCCCTCTTTCACTTCTGCTTTATTTGACTTTTCCCTCAAACTAGCTAAAGTTTTGTCAATTTTGCTGATCTTTTCAAAGAACCAGATTTTGTCTTTAATTTTATGTATTTTTAGTCTCTATTTTATTAATTTCTGCTCTAATCTTTATACTTCTTTCCTCCCACTTGCTTTTGTTTTAGTTCCTTTATTTCAGTGCCTTAAGGTGGCAGGTTAGGTTATTTATATGAAGTCTTTTTTCTTTATTAATGTAGGTATTTACACCTATAAATTTCCCTCCAAGAACTGCTTTAACTGCATACATTTTAGTAGGCTGTGCCTTGATTTTCATCCATGTCAAAGTATTTTCTGATATCCCTTTTGATTTCTTCTCTAACCCATTTGTCATTTAGGAGTATGCTGTTGATTTCCACATATGTTTGGGTTTCTGCCAAGTTTCCCTTGTATTTACTTCTAATTCCATTTCATTGTGGTCAGAGTACATACTCTATAATTTCTACCATTTTAACTTATTTAGGCTTGTTTTATGTCCTAGCATATGGTTTGTCCTGGATAATGTTCTAAATGCATTTTAGAAGAATGTATTTTAGGTTATTGTTCAATGGATTGTTCTACAGATATTGTCTAGTTGGTTTGTTCAAGTCTTCTATTTCACCATTGACCTTCTGTCTTGTTGTATCTATTATTGAAAATGGGGTATTGAAGTCTTCAACCATGATTGTTGAATTGTCAATTTTCCCCTTCATTTCTGACATTTTGCTTCATGTATTTTGGTGCTCTGTTAATTGGTGCACATGTTTATGATTGTTATATCTTCTTGATGGAGGGACACTTTTGTTATTACAAAGTGTCCGTCTTTATTGCTAGTAACATTTTCTGTTTAAAAGTCTATTTTGTTTGATATTAATACAGTTACCCTAGTTTTCTTGTGGTTGCAATTTGTGTGATATATCTTTTTCCATCCTTTTACTTTCAAATCAATTTTGTCTTTGAATCTAAAGTATGTCCAGTATAGACAGACATCATATAATTGGATTGTGTTTGTTTTTATATCCATTCTGATACTCTCTGGCTTTTGATTGTTTAACCTATTCACATTTAATGTTATTATTGCTATTAGTTTTAGGTCTGTCATCAAAATTTTTGTTTTCCATATGTGTCATGACTTTTTTCCCTCTTCCTCCTTTATGGCTTTCTTTTGCATTAAGTGCATGTTTTCTAGTGTAACATTTTAATTTCATAAGTGATATTTTCATGTATTGTTTTGTACTTTTTTAGAGGTTGCATCTTAAATTTTCACAATCAGCTTCAGATTTATACTAGCTTAATTCTACCAATATATAGAAATGTTACTCCTATATAGCTCTGTTCCATTTCTATTATTGTGACATTATTGTTATACATATTACATCTCTCAGTAAAGCCTACAATACCATGTTATAATTACTTTACCTTCTATTTTCATTTCCTTTGCCCATTACAGCTTTTTACCCACCCACCTCCATTGTGCTATTATTTGTAAATATATTACAGAATATTATATTTCTATATGTTATAGGCACAAAAATATATTACATACATATTATTTTATATAATTACTTTTTAAAGCAGCTATGTGAAGGAGAAAATGCCCTAATCATGTATTTTATAATTATATAATTACCTTTACTTGTGCTGTTTATTGTTCATATGAATTCAAATTAACATCTGGGGTCACTTGCTTTCAGCCTAAAGAAGTTTTAGCATTTCTTGTAATATAGGTCTGCTAGCAACAAGTTATCTCTGTTTTTGTTTTCCTGGGGATGTCTTTATTTCACCCTCATTATTAAATAATCACTTTTCTGTATATTGGAATTCTGGTGGACAGGTTTTGTTTGAGCAGTTTGAATATGTTATCCCACTGCCTTCTGGCCTCTATTGTTTTCACTAAGAAGTCAGATGTTAATCTTATTGGGGTTCTCTTGAAGGTGATGTGATATTTTTCTCTTGCTGCTTTCAAGACTTTCACAATCCTTGTCTTTAACTTTCATCCTTTTTACTATGGTCTATCTGTTTGTAGCTCTCCCTGCATTTATTCTTTTTCAAAAAATTATTGAAATATAGTTGATTGAAAGGATATATGTATCCCCATGCTTATTGCAGCATTATTTACAATAGCCAATATATGGAAGTAACCTAAGTGCCCGCCGATAGGTGAATGGATAAAGAAAATGTGGCGCACATACACAATGGAATATTGCTTGGGCATTAAAAAGAATGAAATCTTGCTTTTTGCAACAACATAGATGGGTCTATAGGGTATTATTATAAATGAAATTAGTCAGAGAAAGATGAATCACTATATGGTTTCACTTATATGTGGAATTTGAGAAACAAAACAGAAACAGACTCATAAATACAGAGAATGGACAGCTGGCTACCATGGCGGGGACAGTGAAATAGGTGAAGGGGATAGAGGTAGAAACTTCCAATTATAAAATAAATTAATGACAGGAATGGAAGCATAACATAGGGAATATAGTTAATAATATTGTAATATTTTTGTATGGTGATAGATGGTAAATACACATAACATGGTGAGCATTTATAATGCGTGTAATTGTTGAATCACCCAGTTGTGATCTGAAACCAATATAATATTATCTTTACATTTATTTTACTTGGAGTTCATTGAGCTTCCTGGATGTGTAGGTTATTGTTTGTTCAAAAATTTGGCATGTTTTCAGCTGTTATTTCTTCAAATATTTTTTTCCTTTCTCTATTTCCTCTCCTTCCAGTATTCCCATTACATGTATGTTGGTCTACTTCATGATGGCCCACATTTTCTGAGACAGTATTTTTCTGTACTCTTCTCTCTGTTCTTTGGCTTGCATAATTTCTATTGATTTATCTTTAAGTTTACAAATTCTTTTATCTGTCAGTTCAAATCTACACCCTGCTAAATAATTTGTTTTTGCTTGTTAGCCTACATTTCAGTGCTAGAATTTCCATTCGGTTCTTTAAAGTTTCTTTCTTTATTGATATTCTCTATTTGATACAAATTTCTTATCATGTTTTTCCTTTACTTCTTTAATAAAGTTTTCTTGTAGTTCTATGAACATATTTATAATAGCTATTTTGAAATCTTATCCCATTAAATTGACATCTGGTTACTCAGGCAATTTCTGTTGCCTGCTTTTATTGTGGTACATGGGTCTTATTTTCCTATATCTTTGCATGCCTCATAATTTTTTGTTGGAATCTAGACATTTTTAGATAAAAATACTGTAGCAACTCTGGGTACTGGTCTCTCCTTCAGGGTTTGTTGTTATTTATTCACTTGTCTATTTGTTTAGTTACCGACTGGATATTTTAATGAAGTCTATTCTCCCCATTCCAGAGTGTTAGTTCTTGGTATTACTCTTCAGGGAATCACAGCTTTGGGTATGCCCACAGTCACACTGGGATCATAGAGTTACTTTTCTACTTCTACTCTTTCTCTGGCCACACCCAGCTATTAAGCACCACTAATTACCTGCTGATTGCTCTATTAGCTACAACAATGCCCTGGGGCATGAATTCTTCTACAAACTAATCCAATCATAATAAGTTCTGAGGTCAGTACTTGATACCTGTTCTGATCCCATGAAGGCTTCTCCCAGCTGTCTTATTACCCTGACCTCTCCTGCAAACTAGTTGATCTGTAGTCTGGGCTATATATACATTACATTCATAAGTCTCCTCCCAATTCCCTTCACCACAATCTTCACTGTTTTTATGTTTAAACTTCTCCAAACCCTGTTGCAAAGGAAGTCATTTTTTAAAACAGGAGCTATCTATTTCATGGCCTGCTTGCCCACTTCTCTCTCTCCTCACCCAGGAAAATCTCTGAGCCTAGGCTCTAGATCCAGTGGTAGGAACAATGGTAAGGTTCAAGTGTCACCACCAAGGAGCTGAGTGCTCAGTATCTGATCTCAGCATATGGGTGACAGTAGCTGAGGTCCTCTTGGCTTGTCTCTCTAAGGTATGGAAGCACCACCTCAGGAACTGGGGCAAGGGCTATTGAAAACCCAGTATTCTTAGTGTGCCATACTCAAGGTAGAGCCATTGTTTCATATGTGGGGGTTAGACAGAAGGGAATCGTTACCTCTTGACTGAACTGCACAGGAGTTAGCCTCAGCAATAGACAGCTGGGGGCAGGATAACAAACATTGACATCCTGCTTCTCCTGGAATGAAAACCCTCCAGCTGGGAGCTGGGGTGAGAGGGAACCCTGTACTCTTGGCTTTGGCAATCTGGAGTTGAGTCTCACCTCACTGAACTGAGAGGGTAGAGGCAGAGAGCAGACTTGATTCAAATACAAGACTTTCTTAATAAATTTCCACAGATTTTCTTGAATAGATGTTTCTTCATTTCCTATTTGTCCTTACGATCATTTCCTGAGGCTTTAATCGGTTGCACATATATTATATATATTGTAATGTATATATGAGGTATATATGTAATATAATTTTATATATGTAATGTATGTATATATATGTAATGTATATATGAGGTATATATGTAATATAATTTTACATAATATATATAATACAAAAATGACTATATAATAATATAAAACCATTATGTATATACACATAATACATATTTATATAAATTTCTCCATTTTTATTGGGGAATGGGTCAGTGGAACACCTTACAATATCATGCCAGAAGTTGATCTCTAAAAATCTCTTCAAATACATAAAATTAAATATAACAGATTCCAAAGGAAACCAATTATATTGAAATACACTTTCAAAATACTAAAACACACTTATGATATATTAATATTCTTTTGTATTAATGCATTAAGAGTAAGATATAGTGATAAGACTAAATGCCATAATTTCAAAATAGTAATGAATATAAACTATCTCCCAAAAATATCTGGTAAAACTTTAATATAATATGCAAATATCTGTGATTATTACTTAGAAAAATTATAGGAACATTTAAAAGTACTGTAGTTTGTTGCCTACATTAATAATTAAAGAAAATACTACATTTCAACTAAAGATTAGTGAAAATAAAGATGGAAGTTTTTCTCTTACAAAATCATGGGTCCTCTGAATTGTATTTATGGACTGTTTGGGGGTCCAAAGACCCCACGTTCAAACTCTTGCCCTAAATGCTTCCTGGAATGGAGAGAAAGGGTAAGGAATCCTAAAGAACCTCATCCTGTTCTATGATTAATAAAACTAATAAAACTAAGGAACAACTAAGATTCAGGCTATTGCAAAATCTAAATGTCTTCAGTTTCCTTAATCTCCATTCCCTCTTCATTTAGACAGCTAAAACCATGATCTATAGTCTTATCATTTTTCCTCTATTGTGTTTTTCTCCTTCATATTCAACCCATCTTCTTTCTCTGAAATGGCTCAAAATGTTTCTGTTAAAATTCTCCACCATTCTTGTTACCATGGCCACCTTATACAATCCCTCTTCAGACCTCTTCACTGGTTTCCAAATTGCTTGCTATCAAGAATGAAACCTTATTATCCTTATCTGAAAAGCTCACTGTCACATCACTTCATTTCCATATCTCATTTTTCTTGTCCCACAAGGATGTGACATGTGCAGTCCAAGGCTGGGAGCTGAAGGTACTCATCACCCTATGATGTTTTTCAATGAGAAGTCATAGCACTAGGATCCAAGGGGAAGCTGGTTCTATCATAGATTCAAGGAGCTATCACTCTGGACAAACGGACACTGCCATTCTCCTTTGTTACTTTGGAATGTCACTGTTATTTGGAAGAATATTACCCCAATCCTCCACTAAACCTTTGTTTATCTACCTAACCAGTTTTTTCAAATCCTGCTTAAAAATGTCTCTGATTTTGAAAGTATTTCCTCTATTTTTACTTTTGGACAAAATCGGTGATCAATTCATACATAAATCCAGCTGTCAACACTGTTTTCCTAGTCCATCCCTAGGCAACAAACAATTCAAACTTGTAGGAGGATGGTCTATTTCAAAAAATTGCAAATTAAATGGAAGTCAACATATATATACTTCTTGCTAAGGTCATTTGATTACATGTCAGCCTCTTAAGCACACACTTGTACTCTTCAGCCAGGCTATGTGCAATACTACCAGAGGTCTATCTTTAAATACAAAAGATAATATGCATAGGAAGTGATGGGGTCAAGAGCAATGAGCAGTTCTGTTTAGCTCTCAAAAGGTATGGTTATTCTTTATTTTTAGTAAAAGCTTCTACAGGCAAACTGTGACCATTGGGAAACATTCAGCACAACAGAACCATTTCTGTGCCTAGGTAGATGGCCCATTGTAATGTTGCTTTGTTTATCAACTGGCTATACAAATTCTCTATAATGATGACTGTACAAAAAGGCACTTTTTCCCCCTACTTGTACATGTGAGGGCCTCTTTCTATAATAAAAATACCTGATCCTGTGCTGTATGCACTATGTTCAGAAGAGGAAGAGAGTTAAATGAACTGTAGATAGGCTCTTTAATGCTCATTTAGCCTGGTGTTAAGTAGAAATTTCCACTCAATTACTCTTGTTGTGGCATTCTTAAAATGTTTCCCACTTACCTCCCTCCTCTCCAAAATACTACACACACATGCACGCAAACACACACCAAAAAGAGCCTCCCAAATCATTGAAATCAAACAAAATAAATCCTGAGGTAGACGTTGTGTGCATATTTCCCACATTTCTCTGTTGGTGTGTGTGGGCTAGGGTAGGAAAAGGTATCTTAGCAAAAGCTTCAATAAAGCAAAATTCTGTTCTAATAAACCGATTGGAGATCAGTTGGAGATCCTCTGAATTTGGTATAACAAGGTAAAATCGATGGGTGGGAGGAGAGAGGGAGCAGAGTGCCAGTTTGCTGGTTTCTTTTGGGACATACTGAGTCTTAGAGTCTGACAGAATACTGTGAAGATGCCCAGCAGGATGTTAGAAATTCAAGTATATTTGTATTTCACAAGTTTTATGCTTTCCACCAAAACACCAGACTCACACTTTTAGATATTCATTCACAGTGTTGACTGCAGTAGAAAGCTTTCCTTAGACAACTGCTCTGGGGTAGTAGAAATAATGTGAAAAAAACAAATAAAACTTATTTTCTCATTTTGAGCATTGCCCTTGGTTCAGTCTTTGGCCTTTAAAAACATAAGTTATGGAAGCACTTGACTCTAGATAGCATACTTTTGTTCTTTACACAGCAAAATGTTGATTACATACATATTATTATGACATCATAAGACCCCATTTTGTACTCTAATTTCCAGAAGCAACAATTATTATCTCTGTTATTTTCTTTATCTAAACATTTTTTCTGAACTCTAGAGTTCAGCTTCGTTTCCAGGAAGTTGAAATCTGAAGGCTTGCCTCTTACAGATAAAAGAGAAGGATGTTTAATCATCTTTGAGAATTAAGCACATCATATTTCTAATGACACTAATAAAGTCAAATAAAATTGGATAATCTAATTGTCTCTCACCCCAAAGAAATATCCCTAGCACCCTCTTTAAACATCTATCATTACTTAGGTAATTTAGGCAAAAAGCTTCTGCTTTTACATGAATTACTTTGGATTGTTATGTGGTTGTTTTCAGCCTGAATTGTCCAGATTGATAAAGTGTGGGTCCATAAAAGAAAAGCAGGCTGCCTTCAAATAGATGTGGGAGTGGGATTTTATGCATTAGGTAAATGTCATTCATCACTGCTGCCTTTGATGTTTGCAAAGAATACCTTTTGTGGAGAACACAGAAGACATGGTACATAGAAGCACTCAGGGATCTTTACACCCAAATCTAAATGCTAATAATGGAATACAGATTACTCTATAGGCTTTGATGAAGAAGTGCATAGCTCAGACCAAATATTTTAGTGATCCTAGCTTCACTCCTGTGTTGGTTACTTTCTGGAATTATATTACCTATCTTTGCAACACATATTATGCAAAATGTTCATCAAGAATTGAAATTAAAAGCAAAGCTGATTCCATAAGTGAACTAAAAAAAAGATGATCACATGTCCCATACTGGTCCAGCCTATACCTTCTTGGTTTGGGGAACCTTTAAGTGGTTAAATAAGCATCAGAGTCCCACACTGGGGTCAAGTTAAGGGTCAGGTTACCCTGAATCTAGTTGAAGACAAATCATGAAGTGCTTTGGAAGGTTCTGCAAATTATAAAACTTAAGTTAAACCAAGAAGAATACTTTTGTGAACACCACTTAAAGAATTCACAAGTGTCTGTGTGTTCTTAGTCTCCAATCTTGAATCTGCAGGGAAAATTTGAAGACTTAGGCCAAGAAAATTTGGAGACTTAGGCTTGGTGTTCCCTCTTTGGACTGGGGCTACTGGGGAAAGTATGAGCAGAATCCTCCTGTTGTCTTATCCTTGTCCTGGCTGCAGCAATGCCCCTCTGACTCTTTTACACTTTTCAGACTCAGGCTGGAAAGCAGACAAAATATTAAAGAATTGTTCTGTCTTGTTAATTTGGCCCATGGTGACTGATCCACAACATGATAGCTTGGATTAAAGGTCACTTTGTGTTTGCTATACACCTCCATGTTACTAACAATTCCATACTTGATAAACCATAGCTTCTGAAATGTAGTTTTCAAAAATGCATATATCTCCCAATAATGCTATACTAGAGAATGTTATGTGCAGTCAGCCAATGAATTAAGGATGACCTCAGTAATATATACAGTTGGTTGGCAGTACACACTATGATCAATATTGAAAGCAGTAGTCAAATCTGGCCTTGGAGTATAGAAGGTCTCTGATGAGTTGTTATTTGAAAAAGACTTCATGACTTCAAGAATGGCATTCTCAAGCCAAGTTAGAGGCTGAATCAGGTTGGAAAATGTAAAAACATTCCATCTGTCCATGTGCTCCTAGAAATTCTCAGCAGTAATTACAGCAATAAACAATGAGTATGTCACTAGGGTCACAAGGTCAGTTGGTTAATTTGTATTTTCAATGAGCAATGCTGTTCATAATCATCCACATCTCTGAGATAGGCTCTTAAGTCCTGATGAATGGAAGCTTGACTATGGAGCTCTATTAAGAAAATTCCCAGCAGTTATTTTAATATTTACAACAATATCAAGGTAGAAAAAGCAATAATAGGTATAGTCAATTTTATCATCCCTTAGGTGTCAGAGTACTATGTTCAGGCTTGGATGTTGAGACAAGCTGAGGAGGAAGTGGTGCAAAAGGAAGATTTTTCAGAACTATCAAGAGGAAAGATACAATTTTACATAGTATAGGTTTAAAAGTATTTTCCCTGGTATTCCACTGTCTTTTGTAGCTTTTAGACCCTCAATTCAGTTTGTAACTTGCTTACCAAATATGGCCTTGAATTTGAACTTTCAGAGGAAATTGAAGTTCTCTAATTTAACTTCTCTTGGGTTTACTTCCTATAATGATTAATTTTATGTGTTAACCTGATTGCATCAAAGATGCCCAGGTATTTGATCAAACATTATTCTAGGTGTCTCTGTAAAGTTGTTTTTGGATGAAATTAATGTTGAATCAGTAAACTGACTAAAATAAACTGCCCTTCCTAATCTGAGGGGCCATTATCAACTCAGTTAAAGGCTTGAATAAAAAAAAACCCTGACCCTCCCCCAAGTAAGAGAGAATTGTTCCTGTCTTCTTTCTAACTGCAACATTGGGTTTTTCCTGCCTTTGGACTCAAATTGAAAAATCAGCTTTTCCTTCTTGAACCTACTGGACTTGACTGGGCTTATGCCATTAGCTCTCTTGGCTCTCAGGCCTTTAGACTTGGATTGGGACTACACTCCTGGGTATGCTCTCCTGGGTGGCCAGCTTGATGATTTACCCTGTGGATCTTGTGACCTGTCATCCTCCATAATTGCATGAGCCAAACTGTTATATATATATATGTTATATTATATGCACACATGTATATCTCCTATTGGTTCTGTTTCTCAGGAGAACCCTAATACATTTCCCAATGCCTTTTTAGTTATGTCCATCCTCATATCCTTTCCTTCAGTCCACAGAAGTGGTATTCCTTTTTTTCTAAGCCTAGATCCCCCATTTAGACCCTATGTCGTTAACATTTCCAACCTCTTTTTCTCCACTGGTTCCTTTCCATATGGGTAAAATCATATCTAGGTCTTCCCTATCAAAACGAAAACCAGTGCTTGAGCCTTCCTCCCTACATTACACCCACATGCTACCCTATCTCAGCTCCCACCATATGCCCTTCTTTTTCACTTGCTAAATTTTGTAAGAAGTTTCTGTGCCTTTAGTGCTTCACTACCCATACAATACTCAATACCCAGCAATCAGGCTTCTGTCCCCACCAAACAAAGTGGTTTTATAGGAATTTTTCTAATCACCTATTAACCAATGTGGATTCTTGGGATAGAGGTCAGATTGTAGTAGACTGAGTATCACATGGGAAGTGAGGAATTAGAAACAGTAAGGGCTATTCTCTTGAGGAGGTTGGACAAAGAAAGGGAAAGAGGGAATGAAGTCTAGTAAGGGTCACCAAATTGGATAGAAGCTTGTTAGCTTCAATGGGATAAACTTGAGTAAGTCTGCAGAGAAAAGACAAGAGAGGATAATTGATAAAGCAAAAACCAGGAGGAGTTGAAAAGGGAGAGAACCATTTCAAAACACTTGGGAAATATCTCATTTATAAAGTCAGAGTGAACAAATTGATGGTACTTGGAGTATATCTATCACTTTCTCAAACTGTAATGCCTGATTTTCCCAGCCCTGTCATCATGGGTAGGAGAGAATCCTAGATTCTGCTGCAAGAATTGTGGGAGAGCTTGAACCTCAGTTGCATTTTCCCATAGAAATAAAGTTCTAAATCCTGACGAGGTGCCATTAAAAGAGCATTGTTATTCTCTTCAGGTATACTATCGGTTTCAGCAGGCTTTTATGATCTGGTCTGGAGATTGAACTATCACTTGCAACTTTGTTTCTATGGGGAAACACTCTCTGTCTTATTGGATTCTCTAAAAGTTGTAGTATCCAGATTGGGAACTGGCTGTTGATAGCTGGAAGGTGGTTCACCTATTCCACTGTTATTAACATTGGGGAAAAAAATCTTGGGAGCTCATATAGAGAAATTACTTGCAAAGTCATTTTCCAAACCATGCAAGAAAACCAGCCTTATTTATTTATAAATATTTTAGTATTTAATATTTAATATTCAATTTAACCCATAAGTGGCATTACTCAACTTGTTTGGCTTTCTTATTTACCATCCTTGGCTTCAAATGACTCTTAACTGTTCCCTGAAATCAATTCCACCTTCTCAGTAGAAATGTTTTTGGCCTTTGAGGAAATTCCAAAGAATGGATCACAGGCTCTGAAAGGCAGTATCAAAGAGAATTTTTGAAGATCATTTTGAACAGTGGCAGCCACTTCTGAATAATTTATAAACTCTAGCAGTAATACTTTGAAGGTATGAGAAATCATTTTAAGTTCTGATGTATTTATTTGAAAATTTAAAAAAGCATAGACTATACTTAAGAGTGTTTACTACTTCTCTTTTTAGGGTTTGATTCTTTTTCTGCCCAGCTAGGTTGTAACTGCTAAGAGTCAGGGACTGTAGTTTCTTTATAGTCCTATCTGTAGTCCTGTTTGGTGCCTTGCAAAGAGTTGATGTTTTAGATATGATGCATGTTTTCTTCAGTCTGGTATGTATGATTTAGGCATGTAAATAATAGCAAATCTCATTTGGGCAGCTTTGAACAGAACATAGTATGTGTAATAGAAAAAAACTTACAAAAAATTGAAGGAATATAGAGAATAGATGATGGCAAAGTGCCAAAATTAGCTTTTAACACAAACCAAATGGATGAAAATAGATAAAACCATAGAAGATGGAAAGATCAATCTCATTTTTAAGCATAAGAGCAGAATCACATATTGAAACTTACACCTCAATCTGACAATCTGGGCATAACTCTCATTATACAAACTACTTCGCTTTTCTCCCTCAATTCTCTAACCTTCCCAGATCCCCCACATCCTATCCTATTGACTAGCTCCACATCTGACATTTAATTCATCAGCTCTTCATTTCTTTGCTGGAAACGGCTCGATAGCAAAAACAAATTTACTATCTTGTCAGTTTCTATAGTTTGTTTCTAAATTGTCCTGGATATATCCCAAAGAGTGACATTTCCTCCAATTTGTGAAAATACACCAAAATGTAGTTTAACAAAACTAGTATCCTAATGAAAAAAATTCCACATCCTGATATTTTAACACCTATGTCATAGTCTTTAAAACATGTAAATGAAATCTGAGTTGTTACTGAAAAGAGAAAAAATGAAAAATGATGATGTTGGCAAGAATGAGAGTACGAATATTCATGAAGAAGGACAAAGTATTTCCCTAAAATGTAATGCTCTCCTTCCCAGGGGAGGCCATCTGTCCCCTTTGATTGCTAGTTAAAACCAATTAGCACAAAATGGAATACTACCTTATTGGGTTTCACCACAAGTCTTCTGGTTTCATCCTTAATCTTATGGTTTCCTCTTAAATGTTTTCTGTTGATGGTACAAATTGAACACAACAACAACATCAACTCATGTTTAAGCTGAGTATAGTCCACCAGGGCTCAAGAAAACACTCCTCATTAATATCTATAATCATTGCCTTATCCCAGAAAGGCAGAGATGATAACAACTCAGGCCTGTTCACACACACAAACTGTTCCCTTGGTCGTTGGAACTGCCAGGCAGCCAGCTAACCGCTTACTCTTTGCCTGGGCTGCCAGCACCTGAGATCCTGTGAGTCTCTCAAGTGGAGTAGCAATAGTGTCAGAAACACTGATGACACTGATTTCACACCCATTTCCTTAAAGTGAGTCACAATGACTCTGAAGTGAAAGAAGCTTGTATTGCTTTACATTGAACACAAAAATAACACTGACTTGACCTATCTACACATTACAATCTCTGGTCGATAGCTACAAGTCCTTTAATATTGCCTACTTTCCCAGTGTTGTAGTCCAAGATTCCTCCTCTTAACTGCTTGCTAATGAATTCTGTTCTCTGCTTAGTACAAATTTTCTTCTTAATAAAACATTTTTCCCCTGGTTATTGCTCCACCAGTCACCTCTCACTTTCTCTTATATCTGAGCCATAGCCACTTCTTTGGATGATAGTCTTCATTGCTCTGTAAATTATTCCTCTGGAGCAGATAAAAAAGGGACAGCACTAATTACCCAAGTTTTTATCACATATATCCTTTACCAAATTTGTATGCAACTGTAATAAATTAACTATACAAATAGTATAGACTAGGTGAGTGTTTCTAAAGAATAGCATGCATATTATTTCTGATATATGAGATGTCTTTAGGTGGTACATGGACTAATTTTTAAATGAATAATAGTTATATATTTATTTTATTTTATTTAATAGGTATACACAAACACATATACATACTTATGGCTTTATTAGAAAACCATGAATATTTAGATTCTATTGCCTAGGATAAGATTAATGATTTCTAAAAAAGAGGGAAGCTAATTTTCAAATTAAGTAAATAGTAGTATAGCTGTTAAAACAGATACAGCAAAATCACAAAAATGGTACCCCAAAAGACCAAAGTTTGGGAAACATTTGTGTCATGGTTAGGAACTCTCCCATGTTTTAATGCCCTCCACTGCCACTTACCAGCTGTGTGACTCTGGGCAAGTCCTCCTCACTGAGTCCTGGTTTTCTCATTTGTGAAACACATTGATGATAGCACTTATCTCACAAGGGTGAAAAACAAAAAAGACATAACCTTTCTTCCAAAATAGCTATCTATATCTAAATTAGGACTTGAGTTTTTAAAATGGTCTTTCAAGCTAATATGAAAGGAGGGGGAACTATAGTTATCAGACAAAAACATAGTAACATCTAATAGCAGAGGCATTGAGGGCTGATTTGAGGGTGAGTAGGAGAATCTTTCCTGACACAATCTCTTAGGACATCGGAAGCTATTTTTTGGTAGATGTTGGAAGAGTAAGTTGAGTTGCATAACAGAGTTTCATCTGGAATAAGAGACTGTTCTTTGAACAACCATTGCATACCTCTGCACTTACCATATTGGTTTAGAAGTGATATGTTTCCATGTCTATTTTCCCAATTAGCTTGTGAGAATCTTTAGGACAGCAACTGTTTTTTCATCATTGTATCCCAACACCTAGCACAGTGTTTGACCCAGTGTAATGGCTGTTGAACTGAAAATAACAAGGCTGATTTGATGTTTTAAGATCTAAAACCCTGATAACTTTATGATGTAATATAAATATATGCTATGTGTTCACCTGTGTATTAGTGAGAACAGAAATTTGCTTCTTGACTTTTAAATGGCCCTAGGGTGCTAGAGGAGTGTCTGTTTTTAATGAACCTGAATATAATGAAAATGGAAAGACTCCTAGATAAATATAAAGACTGAGATGGTGAAAATAATGCAAAGGAAAACTATATTATGCCCCAAACAAAATAAGAACTTTGAGAGATGCCAGAAATCCTTGGGGAGAAAAGAGAAAACTCCTTTATCCATAGATGACAGACTCCATATCCATCCCATTACTACAATTTACTCTTTTGATAAGAATAAATTTCTATCATTTCCTTAATGAAATCTGGTAATTGTGGCATGATGCCTGAAAACATTGTGTCTCCTTACATCCACCAGTCTACTTTCCCATATGATTTAAGCTAATGACTAAGAAGGGGAAGATAATCATTATCATTTTCATCACTGCCAACTAATCTTTGGGAAAAATCAAGACCATTGAAACATGGAACCACCTTACTTTAATCTTTTGCTGTCAAGAATAGATCTTTAAAATACCTCTGATGATTACTCTGTAATAAATAGCCTATAGAAAATACTATACTGTCCACTAATAATATCATCTAACAGATATTCTAAATATTGATGTATTATTTTCTAATATTGGGAGTTTGGAAACAAATCAATTACTCCATTATTTTTCCAGTCTTTTGACACAATCTCAGTAGGTTGCCTGCCTGCTTATAAGTGGAAAGTTTTGAGGGGTGAAAATAGTATTTAAGACTCCAAGGTCCCTTTTACTATCAGGTTTCTTAGAACCTTAGTCTACTAAATAATTGAGAGCTTTAACAAACAACAGCTAGTTATTGTGGCTTACTGGCGTGAGCATAACTTGATTAAAATTGTATTGAGGCATGGCTACTAATTTATTTCACATGGGAAATTAACAACAAAAGATCTGTGATAATGGTGAATAGGAAAAACAAACATTTTAAATACTATTTATTGAATTGTGGCCAAATCAAAGCTCTAGATGTAAAAGGCTAGGCATTCCACCATCTGTTTAATATTTTCTTCTTTCATATATGAGCATTGATGTATTTATTTAGGAGAGATGGAATACATGAAAAAGATTTGGGAAGCATACCTAGGAAAGAATTATAAGGATTATCTGATCATCCAGACATAAAATGTCACAAAACCTCTTGGATTTGGTTCTGAATTTTATGCTATGGTAGGCACCAGACTGTCTAGAAATAAACAAAAGCCAAATTTAAGACATCCCAATGACAATCCTCTTCTTAACCTGGTGTGGTTAAAAGAACATCTTTTTGACCTAACTCATCACCTCTGATATTTTGAAAAGCAATAAAAGGAACAGAGTGGGAGTCAGTAGGCCTGGATTGTAATCCTTAGCTGTATCTTTAACTTGTTTTACCCTGTCTTTTGACCTTTTGGAGTCTTGTTTTTCCCATTAGTATACCCAAAACAACATCTGCTTCACAGGATGGGCTTGAAAATTAATGAGATGGTGTCTGAGAAGTACTCGAATATCAGGTGTTCTGTAAATTCTAGGTACTGATATTCAATATTAAAATTCATTACCCTTCTCAGAACCACCTAACTAACCTGCTACATCTGTGATCTGATCTCAGCACATAGGTGTAAACAAGAAAATGTCAAACTGGATGCCATGTTCTTCTCAAGTTTAATCAATTTTGGTCAAATTGCATTAGTAACTAGCCAGATTTTTCTTACTTGAGTTTTTTTATTCAGAATGTTGAACAAGTAGAGTTCATTAAGAGTGCATAGCCACCACATATAGTTTTTTGTTGTTGCACATTAGCTGTTTTTGAATGTGAGTTCTTATAAATACTCAGGATGAAGGATTTCCACATGTTATTTTGAGTAAGTTTATCCTTGACCATTTTTTTCCTCTCTGCAGAGAAGAAATGTATATCTTCAATAGCCAAAAAAATCTCTTGCAGTAACTAAAGTATCATGAAGAAGTAAAGATTGTAGGGTTGAATAAAGACCATATAGATAATTTCCCTGGTAGTCTTGACCTGTACTTGACAGTTCCCTGGAGGAATGTAGTTTTTCTTTAAATGAAATAAAAATTTATGCCCTGAAATAATGATAACAACAATAAAAGATTTTTAAGCAGATGCTTTTCATACATGACTTCAGTTGGTACATGTTGAAAATATTTTTATGAGTCAAATGTTATCAACTGGTGTTTCAAATATGGAAAACAAGGTTTGCTACCTTGCCCAAGCTTATAGATTGAGTGAACGACAGTACTACTATTTAACCCAGATCATCTGACTACAAACTTAATGTCTTTTCCATTATTCTGTGATAATTGAATATGTAATCTTCTGAGGTCCAAAAATTAAAAATCTCTTTCAGTGAATCTGTAGCCCTTCTAACAAACCACAATTCTATTCAAATGGCTCTTCACTGAGGATTTCTATAGGGTTACCTCGTTGGTTACCCAATCTGCTTTGCCCTTATAAGTCTGTCTTTGATTACCTTCTTCGGAGCTAGGATTGTAGGGCATTAAGGAACACAGCCGTCAAGACTGTTTCCTGTTGCTGTGCACAAGCAGCCTTCCATCAACTCAATCACATTGCTTTCTTTGTGCTTCTCCCTCTTCTCTCTGTATTTCTTTTTCTCCCCGTGTTTTTACAAATCCTTTTGATTGTTTTTCCTCTAGGGCCCTGTCCCTAGCAAAGTTTCCACTTGAAGTATAGCTATTTCCTATAAGAAATTCCAGGATATGAGCATTCATACCACCAAGTACCATATGCTGTAGCTCCAGCAAAAAGACATAAATAACAGAGTGTTTTCTGTCCTAACAATATCCCTTCTGCTCGGGTTGCCCAACTCCTCCACATAGTTTTTTTTTCCACCTTTAGTCTCTTAAAACATTTATATTTCCTTTGTCAATAGACTCTTGTTTCCTCTTTTTTGAGGGAAGAGTGTAAAGCAGGAACTCCTGGTGGAAAAACAGGCAAAAAGTTAACCAAGTAACTAAACTGGGGGAAAGTTGAAGGGGGAAGACTTTAAGAAAACATTCTTAGTATAGATGGTGGTTAAGTAGCAACAGGGGATAAATGTAGGACACAGGTGGTCAGCATGTGTTTTGAGCAAAGGCAACATTATCCAACAGAGAGCAGAATTCCTTTAGAATAATCGCTGTTTGCTATGTAGGCTCAGAGGGCTCGAGGAAAGGTTTTCCTCCAGGCAATTGTTTCTATTGTTTCAGGTTGCCGTTACACCAAGCAAAGTCTGACTAAAATACTCTCTGGTCTTTAGCAAGACTTTATTTCAATTCCACGGCTGCACCAACCAATCCTTTGATCATAACTTAGTCCAGGGAACAAAAGCACTGCTTGGCACAGTGCCTCCTGGTATATACAACCCACATCCTCCTTTACCTAAAATATCATCTTTAAACTGACAAGGAAGCACCCTTGTGAATATCAGCTGCTGTATTATCCTAGCAAGTGTAAAAATTCCAGTTGACTCCATTTTGGTCATGTCAGGAGCTAGTGAAGAATTACTGCTTTCTTCGTTTTGTTGTTCTGATGTGTCCTCCAAAGGTGTATTTAAAATATCATCAACAGATGGCTCTGGAAGAGATGAATCCAATGGCTTGGCTGTTGACAAATTTCCCTAGTAAGATCTTTACTATTGATTATTATGGTAATGCCACACCTGCCCATCTGCCTCTAGACTCACATGACCCACGGTCTATTGCCTAAATTAGAGAGCAGAAACCCACCTTGGTTCAGCTCCTAACCTACTAGCAGAAACAAAGTCTTATGGTACAAATGAGTGCTAGGCAGTCACATATTCATTCATTCATCATCTAACAATTATTTTTTAAATGCATACCACCTGTTAGGGTGTTGTTCTAGGTACAGAGTGCCATATGGAATTTGAACTTTTAAGTCTCATCTAAGTCTGAATGGGCAGAGTCCAGGCAAGGCTGGAGATGTCATACAATTAGTAAATCAACAAGTTTGCCTCATTACATTGAACATGAAACGATGAAAGGACCAATTAAAGACCTAGCTAAGTATTGGCCAGTCTCCCTGAATAATCCACTTCAGTACATTCTTGGTTGTCTGCATGATTCTTTGATCATGACTATTTGTTTGCAGGTGTTGAGGTGTGATGGTGACAGTTTGGAGAATGCTTCTGACCACAAATTTCTTTTATTCAGCTGGGGAAGGTGTTCTGGTGAAAGATGGTGGACTGAGTACATGTATTTACTTCTCTTCCTTTCTAAAGTCTCCTTGAAATGATAGAAAACACATTTTCAAAATAATTAAACCATAACAGGGCCAGAAAACAAGAAAGGCATGCAGCAACAGCCCAGAAAGTTCGAGGAAATCCTTAAAGATAGAAAGCAGATGAGATCTGATTAATGGAGGAAATAGAAGATGGAAAAATGCAACCCAGAACTAGAGTAGTAAGAGTACTTTCTTCCAAGAGAGCTCCAAGAAGTGCCAAGCTCAGACTCAGGAAACACAAGAGCATAATGGGCCATGGGGCATTTTTCCATATAAAGAATTGCATTCAAAACTGCTAGGCCAATAGTGCCCCTCTTCCTAACCCAGAGCTCTAGCTTCCATTCCCAGCAAACACGGCTGGCAGTTTAGACCTGCCCCCAGGATTAATCCTGAAAACTGCTTCTGCATTAGGAAGACGGTAAACTAGCTGCCTTGAGTGTTGAGTCTCCGTGGGTGCTGGGGCCTGAAGAGAGTTTGAGGTATCTTTAGATCCCCACAACAGATATCTATGAGCAAATGATTCTCAACCCTGCTTGCATGTTAGAATCACTTAGGAAGCAGTCAAGTTGAGAACGACTGCTCTAAAGCAGCTTTCCTAATCTTTAATGTGCATATGAACCACCTGGGGACCTTGTTAAAATGCAGACTTTGATCCTACAAATCTGAGGTATGGCCTGAGATTATGCATTTCTACCAAGTCTCCAGGCTCCCAAATTCCTAGGCTTTTGGTGGAAGGACCAAAAGGCTTTTGAGTAGCAAGGACTTAAAAGAATCACAAAAGACAGTTTCAAAACAGAATGTAAATATTAACCAACTTGAACAAATGAAAGTAAAGGTATAAACAAGTTGGGTAGTTGGGGATGGTAACAGAGTAGAGATAAACAAAAGGATGCTAATCTCTATCTCACCTTTCAGGATCAATAGACACTGTCTGAAGTTAAAATAAAATATACAGATTTAATTTATTATTGAATAATATATATAACAATAAATATAACAAATATGGGTGAGTAGGATGGAAACAGGAGCCATGGAAGTGAGATAAAATTTTCATCTCTCAAGATAATAAAAATAATATTTACTGAATTCTTAATATGTGCTAAACACTATTCTTACTTGAAGTAAACATCTTACTTGAATCAACTCATATATCTTCACAACACTCTGAGGTAGGTGTTATAATTCCCATTTTTATTGATGAGAAAACAGAGGCCCAGAGAGATTAAGGAACTTGCTCAAGGTCACAAAACAAAAAGAAAGTGACAGTCAGGATTCAAAACCATGAAGTCTGGCTTCAGAGTCTACGCTATTAACCACTGAAGTCTCCTGAATTGAAATGAGTCATAGATGCTGTTTAAAACACCAAGAAATAGAAGCATAAACATGTTCTAATGCTAAATTTGAAACCACCTGAAGAATACAAATTTATATGGTGTCTCTATCTGTGGGACTCAGGGCACCTGGGGTATGGAGACGAGGATATTAATTTTACTTTATATTTTAAACACTTCTGAGTAGTTTGGAAGTGTTCTGCCATCCACAAAGTTACTTAATTTTTGAAAACTAGTTTAATGCTTTTTAATGCATTGGAAAAAATAGGAAAGAAATACACCAAAATATTAATGGTTATTGTTTTGTAAGGGTAGGTGAGGGCAAGGAATTATGTGGTTTTTTTTTTCATTTTTCAACCTCTGTGTTTTCTAAATTTTTTGGAGTTACTTTTATTTTCTAAATAGTGGAACAAAGTTAAGATCTCAGTGTGTAGGCCGATGTTGCCAGAAACAGCAGTGCCTGTTAATCTATGTATTGAGAAAAACAGGCACAGCAGAAGTTGGAGGTGGGTCTGGGACTCCTTTGGGACGTTTTGAGAGGGAGCTGTGCTCAATGAAGAAATTATTATGTTAGAATCACTCTTCAAAATAAATACAGATTCTTATCTAAGTTTTCTTGATCCCTCTGCTTCTCCATTCCCCTATCAATGGAAAAGTAGATACCTTTAATTAGTTCTGTCTAGTAGTTTGTCACAAGCTATACTCTTTTATTGTCTTTTAAATATCAGAATCAATTTTTGAACATCAGAAATAGCTTCTATTTGAGGCTTTCATGCAAACAGATCCTGGATATGCTACATTTAGCATGGCCAAGATAACAAGAAAGCTGATTTCTTGAAAAACACTACAATTCCCCCATACAAGGCATTCTTTACGGACAGATAACTCATCTTGACAGGTTTTAAAGTCTTAAATTCCTTGTATAGTTCCCTTATGGATACCCCCTCCTGGTCTAGTTCAAGACCCAGGCTAATCTAAGATCCCTTGGAGTTAATTGTGCAATTTGAATAGCCTAAAGAGCTGAATCTGGGAGATCTTTCAGCATCAAAATTTCCAATGGAGGTGACTCAGTATAACCTAAAATATGCAGGGGGAAGATAGCTCAAGTTATTGGCATTCAATGAATATGGCCCTAGGAACTCAGCTAGGGACTCCAATATTGTCTACATAGTGACATGATACAGAGTATATTTCCTGACTTGGAAAGTAATCCCCAGAGAAAGCTGAGCATCATACACATAGATAAGAAAAAGTCATGGAGCCACTTATAGTTCTTTTTTCTATTATAACAGGGTTGCTTTGATAATCTATACAGAATTCTTATACAGAGATAACATTGCTCTTGAGTTGCAAGCAAGTGGCAGTCACTATGATCTGATTTTCTGGAGCTAAGCAGAAGTAAGAAGAGGTGGCTGATGTTCACCATTCTAGCACATACATAGAAGACAGTAATTCCTTAATTTGGAAAGAGTCCATATGCTGATAAACCGAACCACGTACTTTTTTCTTAATAGACAATGAAGTGACTCAGAAATTCCTGACTTTTGTGGAAGAAAAACACAGCAAAGATTGAGTTGCCCCCAGGGAGGCTTATAGATTTTGCTATTTTAAAGGAGAGGATTCCCCTATATCTCCTTTTGCTGCAGATGGGTGGGACTGGGTAAGGCTGATGCCAGTTGCCTAAGAAAGTAACACCGAAACAATGGAAGTTTTACTTTCCTGCCTCTTGTGTTTGATTTAATTAGTCAAGTCTTGAAATAATGCCATTAAATATTATTGGAATATGTTATCACGACTGAAATCATCAGATCAGATGCAGAGTCTTTATAAAACATTGAAAAATTCCAAAGAGGATGGCAATTTGAATCATTACAAGTACATAATTCACAAGACTCCTTAATGAGAATGCTTTTATAGATATCTGCAGTAGAATCACCTGTTCATGCTCGGTTCACTTGGGCAAGTTCATTTTATTGAGACTTTCTGTTTGCAAGAATATCAAGGAGTTGCTTGGCTCCTAGAGCTAGCTGCAGAGGTTGGGGTGGCAGTAAGTGCCATGTTCACAGTACACTCATAGTTTCTCATGGCATGCATTTGTAACTATTGTAAGGACTTGATGAAATGCTTGATTTCTTGTTTTTCTAACACTTAGAGTAAAAGACATAGTGAATTGGTGCAACAGCTATAACTACATTGAGTAACACTGGATATTTCTTGGAAAGTTCCCAGGTCCTCAGAGACTATCTTGATAAATCTGTTTCACAGCTTACTCTTGTTAAAATGTTCTAATTTTATAAATGTCTCTGACACTGATTCATGTGGGTATGGACCAATTCCTTCTCAAGAGGCCTTTGCACCACTCAGATGCTTCCCTGAAAAAATTTATAAAACAACAGTCTTCAAGGATTTGATAATGGACATGCAGTTCTGCTATACTCAAGAGAGGAGAAGTATTCAAGCTGAGGTCCACATACTCCCTGGATTTCTGCCTGTGGTGAATTTCCAAACTGTAGTGCCAGAAAGTGGAGCCCAAGCAGAAATTAGCAGTCTCATGGGGTGAAGGAAATAGCTCAGAGTTATGAGTTGCTAAGTTGACTGAAATGTTTTAGACAGTTACTAGAAATGAGGGGGTTACAGAAATTTGTGTTAGAAGTACCCTTAATTCCTTGGCCAAATCCTCAGCTGAACAGAAATTCAGAACTCACACAGTGCTGAGGATATATCAGAGTTCTGACCCATCTAGAGTGAAATGAACTTGGTGAACTCACCAAGCATTCCCTTGAAACTTTAGGGAATGACCACACTTTAGGAGTAAGAATCACAAACTAGGAGTAAGGGCTATACCTGAGGACTAGAGGCAAAATAGAAATAGCACACCCCCACTTCTCCAAACAAAGTTTAAAACCAGGCCTTGACAGGACCAAGATGGTTCTCCAATAATTTAACTGCCTTCCAGAACAAAACTCAATAATCTTTGGAAGAAGATAACCTAATCCAGTGTCTCTACAACATATCATCCACAATGTCTAGTACATAATAAAAGAAAATGTATAGAACCAGGAAAATGTGGATAATAGTAAAATAAAAATTTATTAGAATGATACCTAGAAATGATCCAGCTACTAGAATTAACAGGAGAAAAAAGAATTAGAAATAGTTATTATGCTTTTAATATTAGAGAAAATAGGGGAAAAGTGTAAACAGATGGGAAAATTCAGCAGAGAGAAGGAAACTCCTAAAAGAATTAGATGGAAATTCTAGAGCTGAAAAATGCAATATCTGGAATAGAGAATTCATTGGAATGAAAGATGACTGAACATATCAGAAAGGGATAGGTGAACTCTAAGATAGGTCAATAGGAATGATCCAAATCAAAACAAAGAGACAACAACAACAACAACAAAGAAATAAATCAGAACAGAATATCTGAGACCTGTAAGGTAATATCAAATGGTCTAGCATATATGTTATTGGAGTCTCAGAAGGAAAATATAGAATGAAGCATAAAAAATATTTGAAGAGATAATGACCAAAACCTTTTTTTGGAAAATTGATAAAATATATTAACCCATAAATCCAAGAAGCT
This sequence comes from Manis pentadactyla, assembly GCF_030020395.1. Taxonomy (NCBI): domain Eukaryota; kingdom Metazoa; phylum Chordata; class Mammalia; order Pholidota; family Manidae; genus Manis; species Manis pentadactyla. The sequence goes on along the minus strand of NC_080038.1, from coordinate 104,536,339 downwards.
CAGCAAACCTCACGCAGGATAAACACACAGAACACACTTAGGGAAATCATAGTCAAATTATGAATAACAACAGTAAGTAGAAAATCTTATAGCTGCTTTCTTATCAGAAATAATGAAGCCTAGAATACCATAAAAATATCCTTTAAAAATGAAGGTGAAATAAAAACATTTTGCACAAGCAAGGCTAAAAGAGTTCATCTCCTATAGACTTATACTGTAAGAAATATTGGAAGAAATTAAATAGGCTGAAGGGAAATGCAATCAGAGAAATCTAGTTCTGCAAGAAGAAATGAAAACCATCAGAAAGAATAAATTGGTCAATAAATGTAAATAGCCTTTCAAACATTTAATCTTCTTTTATACATATATATTATTAAATCTCTTTAAAGATGATTGGCTACTTAATGTAAACATAACAATGAAGAAATGTGCAGTTTACAACATACATGAAAATAAAATATATGACAAGAACCCAAAGGGTAGGAGAATAGTCACTGGAAAGATACTGTTATAAAATTATTAAATAGTTCATGAAGTAATATAGTATATTTTGAATGTATAATGTGATAAGTTGAAGATATATTATAATCTCGAGAATAATTATTCAAAATAACACAAAGAGAAATTACTAAAATATCAATGAAAAATATACTGAAATATTTAACAAATTTGATTAACCCAAAAGAGGTTTGGAAAGTAGTAACAGAAAAATAGAGAACAGATGAGACAAATAGAAATCAAACACCAAGATGGTAGACTTCAATCTAAAATATTGATGATTATATTATGCAAAGAAACTAAACACCAAAAGACAAGATTGTCGAACTAGATGATAAAGACCCCAACATATGTTTCTTACTTTATACACACAATAAACATATAGACACCAAGAAGCTGAAAATGAAAGGATGGAAAAAGATATTCCATGCAAACCCTAAGCATAAAAAAGTTACAGCTATATTAATATCAACAAACTAGACCTCACTGAAGAGAAGTACTAAAAATAGAGTGGGACATTTCATAATGATTAATCAAGAAGAGAGAGCAATCCTAAATGTGTTGTATGTAATCATAACAGAGCAGTCCTATTCCTAGGCAGAAATCCAAGAGAAATATAAACATATGTTCATGAAAAGTACATGCTGAATGATTCAATTAATTTAAAATTCTGCAACAGAATAAAACTAACCTATGATGATAGAAATTAGACCAGTGGTTACTTGGTGGTGGTTGGGTTGACTAGGAGGGCTTAAGGGAATTTTCTGGGATAATGGAAATATTTTGTATTTGGATAGGGATGTGGGCAATATAAGCACATTCATTTTACAAAACTGACATGGCACACTTAAGATCTATCCGAACATTTTACTGAATGTAAATTATGACTTCTATTAATTTTCTGTTGCTGCATATTTGCATATAGCAAATTACCACAAACTTACTGACTTAAACCAATATGCATTTATTACTTCACAGTTCCTGTCAGTCAGAAGTCTGGCATAGTATGATTGGATCCTCTACTCAGGGTATCACAAGGCTGAAATCAAGGTGTCAGCTGGTTTGAATTCTAACTCAAGGTTCTGGAGAAAAATATGCTTCCAAACTTACTATTATTGTTAGCAGAATTCAGATCCTTGAGGTTGTAGGACTGAAACCTCCCCAGTTTTTTCTGATTATCTGCCAGGGACAGCTCTCAGCTCCTAGAAGCTGCTTTCAATTCCTTGCCCCATGGCCTCTGCCATCTCAGCATTATAGAACCTCCCACACATTGAATCCCTCTCATGCTTCAAGTATCCCTCATTTACTCTTCCACCATGAGCCAGAGAAAATTTCTGCTTTTAAAGGGTTAATATTATTAGGTCAGACCCATCCAGATATCTTAATACCAAATGATTTGGGACTTCAATTACATCTGCAAAATCCTTTCATAGCATCCCTGGATTAGTGTTTGATTGAAGAATCAGGGGCCAGGAATCTTGGGGGAGGGCATTTTAGAATGCTGCTTAGCACATAACTGAACAAAAAATGAAGGAAGAATAAAAACATTTTCACACAAACAACATCTGAGAGATTTATTACTGACAGATTTTACTATAAGAAGTACAAAAGGAGATGCTTCAAGGTGAAAGGAAAAAAGTGGAAGCCTGAATCTATAGGAAAGAATGAATAGTGCCAGAAGTGGTAAATACATCAGTTAATATAAAAGATTATTTTTTAAATGCCTTTAGAAGATTATTGACTGTTTAAAGCAATAGTATGTGGTGGACTTTAAATACATGTAGAAGAAATGAATGTTGAGAATAATGGCACCAGAGGCTAGATGGGTCAAAAATGGAATTATACTGTTATAAGTTTTTACAATGTAAAGCAATAGAATACTAAGTCAAGATAGACTATGATAAATTAAAGATGTATATTGTATTCTCTAAAGCAACCACTAAAAAATTGATTCAAAAATGTATAGTTAAATAGCCAATAGAGGATACAAATTAACTTAGTAACACATTCTTGATAAATTAATAAGATGGAAGGAAGGAAGGAGGGAAGGAAGGAAGGAAGGAAGGAAGTAACAAGCACAAATGGGGCAATTATAAAACAAATAGTAATGTCTTAGACTTCAAGCCAACCATATCAATAAATACCCTAAATATAAATAAACTGAGTAGTTCAAGCAAAAGACAGAAGTTCTCAGTCTGTTTTTTGAAGACCCAGATATATAAGGACATTAACATATTAAAACTACAACGATGAAGAAAGATATGCAATGTGAGCACTAACTGTAAGAAAACCGTGTGGCTATACTAATATCAGATAAAGTAGACTTCAGGGAAAGGGGTATTGCCAGAGATAGAGTGTTATTGTCATAACGACAAAAGGTTTTATTCATCAGAAAGATATAACAATCGAATGTTGTGTGCACTCAATAACACAGGTTCAAAATAAACAGAAAAAAAATTTATGTAACTGAAAGAAAAATTCAACAAATCCACAGCCAGAGTTGAATATTTTAACACTGTCCTCACAGTAATTGATAGAACACAAAGAGACAGCATTAGTAACATTATGGAGATTTGAATAACTTGATCAAATTGACATTCATAGAACACTACATTCAACAACTGTAAAATACACACTCTTTCCAAGTGAACATAGAACAGTCACTAAAATAGATCATATGCTAGATTTTAGGCAATTATCATAGATTTCAAAAGACTGAAATACTAAAGTAAATCAGAGAAAAGTAAAATTTTACTGTATGTTTCTTTTTAAAAGCTAATAAATAAATCAGAGAATAAATCCAGAGGGCCTAACAAAAGGTAATAGGAGTTCCAGAAAGAATGGAAGGTTGGAAATTATTTAAGAAATTATACAAGAAAACATCCTAGAACTGCAGGACACTAATCAGATTGAAAGAGCCTATCAAGTTCCCAGAACAATAAATGGAAAAGAAACACATACACACACTGCTTTGTAATCGCTAAGCTTCAGAATGCCAGGAATAGCGAAGTTACTAAACCCTTCAAATTTTGAAAAAATCCAGGTCATTTAAAATAAATGATAATCAGGATGGCTTTGGTTTTCTCTATAGTTCTGAATACTTGGAAGATGATAGTGCAATACTTTCAAAATTCAGAGGGAACATTAATTTTGACCAAAATTCCTATATCCAGCCAAACTGTTAATCAAATGAGATTTATCCCCCATGCATCTTTTCTTAGGAAGTTAGTTGAGGATGAGCATTAGCAAAAGAAATAGATAAAGAAACAAGAGGCATAGGATTCAGGAAATGGTATACCAATCCAAAAGAGCAGTCAAGGATGGAAGTTATGGAGAGAGTAATTACAGTTTAAAGCACTTGGACAGAGGGCTTAGCAAGATTTTTGCTAGAAAGATATGGGTCAGGATAGAACACCTGTTATGCTGGACCTTTGGGGAATAAAACAGATTTTAGGGAAGACATTGCAAAGTTAAAATAGAGAAAATTAGGAGCTATAGGAAAATAGCTGTGCAGCATTTACCCCATTCCGCATCTTGGCTCTGAAGCAAAAAATATTTGAGTATCATGATAGTGTAAACACTGTTTATTGATTAAACTAAAAAGAATGCTCTAACTATAGTGGGAGGAATGGGGACCGGAAATGGCAGTAGAGTATGAGAATGAAATCCTCATGTGTCTCATCTGCAAATAAATAGGTAATATCTAAGCCTGAAATACTAAAAATAATGGTATAAGCATATTATTTAAAGCTATGGAGTAAACAGCTAAGAAGTCAAAAGTGATTAAACCTGGAATGGGAAGCATGGATAAATTGGTCAAGGAATGGTTGTTTTTCATTATAAGACTACTGCATTTGATTATTACAAATCAGATATATGAATTATTTTGAAAAATAGCACATATTATACATTATTAAACAAACATCATAGAAAAGGAAGAATTCTAGCAAATACAGTAATATCCATTTACATTTTGAAGAATATATGAAATAAAGATAGAAATACTCTATTTTATTCAAGCAAATCATCATCTTTGGGCTTCTTATTCAAGAGAGTAGATTGACTACACATATATATATATATATATATCGTCTCCTCCTCCAATAATAACAATAATAATAATAGCTAACACTTATATAGTGCTTATTATGTACCAGGCATTGTTCTAAGTACTTTACATACCTAATGACAGCAATTCTCACAACAACTTTGTCAAGTAGGTGCCATTATCATCTCCATTTTGCAGAGGAGAAAATTGAAGCACAGAGAGGCAAACATCTTGCTTTAAGGATGGTTAGTAGCAGAACCAATAATCTGGTTCCAAATTCCATGCTCTTAACAACTACACTATACTGCTTCTCCCATTATAATTCCATGGAAATGACAACTGAAGAAAAGATGGCGGCATCTCCTCCCAAGACCACATATATTTTGAAAATACAGCAAATACAACTATTCCTAAAAGAGTGACCAGAAGTAACAGTACAAAAGCCAGTCTACATCTGGAAGAAGTCAACATCTCATGGAAAAGGGTAAAGTACAAAGCTGTTACCCGGCAGGACCCAAGCACTCCCCCAACCCCAGCTCACCACTGGGAGGAAAAGAATCAAGAGCAGGGAGGGAGTGAAAGCACAGGACTGCTAAATCCCCAGCCCAAGTAATCTGCCGTGGGAGCACAGACCTGCATTGCATGGTGCTCAGGAGACTGGAGGGGCTGACAAGCAAATCTGAGACAAAGACTGCAAACAGGTTCCCACAACTGGCTGCCCTGGGACAAAAGAAAAGCAGGCAATTCAAAAGCCTTAAAGGGGCAAGGGTTTAACAGGTGAACAAAATCATCCGGGTACAGTTAGCCCAGCAGGCTGGGAACTTTCAGGAGCTTCAGGTGCCCTATCACCCCTGAGGCCCCTCACCACAATAAGCAGCCTGCCACTCCTTCCTCCGTGTTGGCATCTGTGTGCAAACCAGTTGTCCCCACCATTGCTGCAGACCAGCTGGAGGGCAGCCCTGTCCACAGCAAATACACAGCTTAACGCAGAGGCTTCTCCCTGCATGCGGCTAACTGGCCCAGTCTCAGAGGCTGCTCCCAGTGTGCGGTTGACCGGCACAGACAGCAGAGGTGGACGCTGAGACTGGGAGACTGGAAGGGGCTTTGTTCTCATGACAGAACATGTGTTGCTTGCCTGTGACCCCTGCCATTGCCTTAGGTCATCCCAAGGGCTGCCCTACCCATGGCAGGTTAAGGGATTAACCCAGAGGCTGCTCCCTGTGTGCAGTTGACTGACAAAGACAGTGGAGAAGGGCAAGGTGACAAGCAAGCAGGAAGGGACTTTGACACCCACTAGTATCAATCTAATACCAAAACCAGGCAAAGACCCCACAAAAAAAGAAAACTACAGACCAATATCCCTGATGAATATAGATGCAAAAATACTCAACAAAATATTAGCAAAATGAATTAAAAAATACATCAAGAGGATCATACACCATAATCAAGTGGGATTCATCCCAGGGATTCAAGGATGGTACAACATTAGAAAACCCATCAACACCATCCACTATATCAATAAAAAGGACAAAAATCACGTGATAATCTCCATAGATGCTGAAAAAGCATTCAACAAAATGCAACACCCATTCATGATAAACACTCACAACAAAATGGGTATAGAGGGCAAGTACCTCAACATAATAAAGGCCATATATGACAAACCCACAGCCAAAAGGATGAGAGCTTTTTCTCTAAGATCAGGAACAAGACAAGGATGCCCACTCTCCCCGCGTTTATTCCACATAGTAATGGACATCCTAGCCATGGCAATCAGACAAAACAAAGAAATATAAGGCATCCAGATTGGTAAGGAAGAAGTCAAACTGTCCCTGTTTGCAGATGACATGATATTGTACATAAAAAACCCTAAAGAATCCACTCCAAAACTACTAGAACTAATATCTGAATTCAGTGAAGTTGCAGGATAAAAAATTAATACACAGAAATCTGTTGCATTCCTATACACTAACAATGAACTAGCAGAAAGAAAAATCAGGAAAACAATTCAATTCACAATTGCATCAAAGAGAATAAAATACCTAGGAATAAACCTAACCAAGGAAGTGACAGACCTATACCCTGAAAACTACAAGATACTCTTGAGAGAAATTAAAGAAGACACTAATAAATGGACATTCATCCCATGTTCTTGGGTAGGAAGAATTAACATTGTCAAAATGGCCATCCTGCCTAAAGCAATCTACAGATTCAATGAAATCCCTATCAAAATACCAACAGCATTCTTCAGGGAACTGTAAGAAATAGTTCTAAAATTCATATGGAACCACAAAAGACCCCGAATAGCCAAAGCAATCCTGAGAAGGAAGAAAAAAGTGGGGGGAGGGGGAGATTAAGCTCTCCAACTTCAAGCTCTACTACAAAGCCACAGTAATCAAGACAATTTGGTACCGGCACAAGAACAGACCCATAGACCAATGGAACAGACTAGAGAGCCCAGATATAAACCCAAGCATATATGGTCAATTAATATATAATAAAGGAGCCATGGACATATAATGGGGAAATGACAGCCTCTTCAACAGCTGATGTTGGCAAAACTGGACAGCTACATGTAAGAGAATGAAACTGGTAAGTTAAATTACTGTTTATACAAAAAAGTAAACTTAAAATGGATCAAAGACCTGAATGTAAGTCATGAAACCATTAAACTCTTAGAAGAAAACATAGGCAAAACTCTTGAATATAAACATGAGCAACTTTTCATGAGCTTATCTCCCCAGGCAAGGGAAACAAAAGCAAAAATGAACAAGTGGGACCCTATCAAACTAAAAATTTCTGTACAGCAAAGGACACCACCAGCAGAACAAAAAGGCATCCTACAGTATGAGAGATTTACATTCACAAATGACATATCTGATAAGGGGTTGACATCCAAAATATATAAAGAGCTCAACACCTCAACACCCAAGAAGTAAATAATCTGCTTAAATAATGAGCAGAGGATCTGAACAGACACTTCTCCAAAAATTCAGATGGCCAACATGCACATGAAAAGGTACTCCATGTTGCTTATCATCACGGAAATGCAGATTAAACCACAATGAGATATAACCTCATGCCAGTTAGGATGGCCAACCTAGAAAAGAATAGGAACAATAAATGCTGGTGAGGATGTGGAGAAAAGGGAACCCTCCTACACTGCTGGTGGGAATGTAAACTAGTTCAACCATTGTGGAAAGCAGTATGGAGGTTCCTCAAAAAGCTCAAAATAGAGATACCATTTGATCCAGGAATTCCACTTCTAGGAATTAACCCTAAGAATGTAGCAGCCCAGTTTCAAAAAGACATATGCACCCCTATGTTTATCACAGCACTATTTACAATAGCCAAGATATGGAAGTAACCTAATTGTCCATCAGTAGATGAATGGATAAAGAAGATGTGGTACATATACACAATGGAGTATTATTCAGCCATAAGAAGAAAACAAATCCCACCATTTGCAACAACATGGTTGGAGCTAGAGGGTATTATGCTCAGTGAAATAAGCCAGGTGGAGAAAGACAAGTACCACATGATTTCACTCATTTGTGGAGTATAACAATGAAGCAAAACTGAAGGAACAAAACAGCAACAGACTCACAGAACCCAAGAATGGACCAACAGTTGCCAAAGGAAAAGAGACTGGGGAGGTTGGGTTGTAAGGGAAGGATAATGGGGAAAAAGGGGCATTATGATTGGCACACATAATGTAGGATGGGGGCACGGGGTAGGCAGTATACCACAGAGAAGACATGTAGTAACTCTATAGCATCTTACTATGCTGATGGACAGTGACTGTAATGGAGTATGTTGGGGGGACTTGATAATGGGGGGAATCTAGTAACCACAGTGCTGCCCATGTGATTGTATATTAATGATACCATAATTTTAAAAAATTCCATGGAAATGATCATGAAGGAACAAAAGAAAGTATAAAACCAAAAGCCAAGTTGTGTCATTTCCTGAGAAAGGTCCCCCAATGATCTTCCTTTCCAGTTATAATAAAATATAAACTTCTTGCCATGGTTTCAAGACCTTTTGCTTCCCTCTCCAACATCATCTCTTACTGTTTTCTTATTTCTTCATATCTGCAGCCTTTTGGGCTTTCTTTTGGTCTCTTGGATTTGCCAGTTGCTTTCTTGCCTTAAGACTGTTCTTTTGGCCAGGAGTGGTCTTCCCCAGACTTTATCCAGGCAAGTTCCTTTTCATCATTCTATTTGCTGAAATCAGAATGATCTTCCCTGATTTAGGATCCCATGATTTTAGGGTCAAATCTGACACCTCCCCTGATCAGCTAGCTTCTCTAAAGCCCTTCACCAGATCTCTACATAACAGTACTGTTTATTTTCTTCATAGAACTTAATACTCTCTAAGATCACCTCATTTCTCTGTTGCTTTGTTTATTGTTACTAGACTGCCTTCCTTTCTCTACTGTGTCCTCAGTACACTTGCCTCTTCCACTTTTTCTTTTTTTTTGTCATGTCCTTAGTGCTTAGAATGGAACCTGGTGTAGAGTCCTCTAAGTGCTCAAAAACTACTTGTTATGGGAGGGGAAAATACCAAGAGAATAGAATGGGTTGCAGTAGATAAGAGACTTCAACAATTTCTAGAAGCCAAAAAAGCAAATGAAAGAATGGTAACTGGTAAAGTAGAAACGAGGAGGCCACAGCCTAGAAAACACTTGGAGGGGAGCTATCGTATGGAGTTATGCAATCTTTCAATGAAAACCTTAGAGAAGGACTGAGAAGTGAACTGAAATGGAACTGATATAGGTCTGTATATGGACATGTTGACCTCCTGCTCACATATTTCCCATTCCCCACACAGAATGCCATGAAGTTGAGCATTTAGCCCCAGGCAAAACACTGCCTGGAAAGAACTTAAAGAGCTACTGTGGGAGTTGGTGTCCCAAATAAAACCCTACTCATTCTGCCATCTAGAGTTACCCAGCATACCAGCAAATTCCCTGCCTGCTCATCCAAAGGAAAGCCTGCCAGACCACAAGCCCTGCTCATGTATACTGAGCTCCTACTCAGCCTATTTTCTCATTCATAAATATGTATGGATAATCATGAATCACAGGACAACTGAGGAAAACCTCTAACCTGAAAGAAAAAGACCAAATTAATAACAAATGATCTTTGAGGATATAGAATATGTGGAACTGAATACAGTTCCAAAACAAAACAACTGCCACTATGGAATTCCAAAACATCAGGAATAAAAAGAAGATCCTAAAAATTTCTAGTAAAAAGAAAGTTTACCCTCAAATGAACAAGCATCAGATTGACATAGAATTTATCAATACCAGATGCTAGAAGATAATAGAACAATATCTACAAAGTTCTGAACAATAATTATTTTGAGTCTAGAATTTTAAACCAAGCAAATATATCACTTAAGTAGGATGATAGAATAATGATATTTTCAGATACGACAAGATAGAAATTTGAGCTCCTAGGCTTCCTCTCTTGACATTACTTGAGAATTGTTGTAGCAAAATGAAAGAGCAAAGAAAAAGGAAGTCGGAGGATCTAAGAAAAAGAGATCTACATCACAATAGTAAGAAACAGAAGTCCTAGGACAGTCCCTGTGCAGCAGCCATGTTAGAAGACAGATGACAGAAGGGGACTCTGGGAGAGCAGTCACTGGCATTGGTGTACCAAGGGCCTGGGCAGTAGGAGTCATTCTCTCGGGGTGTGAGCAATAAGAGGATGCATTTTTAAAATAGAGAATAAAAAAACTATAATGAAACTGGGTACAAGTTGGTCAGCTTTTTATTACCACCATGTACCAGCAAATCTAAAAAAATATCAGTGTTAGACTACATTTCCCCCAGGGGGGTGCACATTGAGATTATGACTGAATGCTTAAAACAACTTGAGGATATGATCAAGGCAATTGGTTTACTATTAAAATAGGAAAATCTCTTTGAGCTTGATCCTCAGAATATTCTCCATTGGATAGTACAGGAGCATAACAATCGTCCTATAGAACGTAATTATAATTCCAGCACACAATGTGGCTATACAGTGAACACCATGGTCATAATCATATAAGCACTGCTTGTTGTATTCAACTTTTAGAATTTATCTATCTGACAAATTACAGGATAGTTAAATATGTTTACCTAACAGAATGTAAATGTTATCAATCTTAACAATGTGTAAAAATAAAGGTACAGCTGACAGTGGTTAAAAGGCAGGAGATGATGAGGAGCAGTGAAAGGAAGAGTAGGAATGTTAATGTCTTCATCTCACAAAGTACAGAATCAAGAAACATGGAACCAGAGATGGAAGTTTAATTATAGTTAACATTTCAGAGGTAACTAGTGGTAGAACTCAGAATAGGGATATAAATTATATATATATATATATATATATATATATATATATATATATATATTAGGAGAAGGAGAGTTGGGCAGGATTTATGTAAACTAACCACATTCTCCCCTTGCATAGCAATATGTCAATAGACAATGCCTAAACTCAATTAAGAAATGGCAACATAAACATTTTACTTAAGAGATATGGAGATAATACCAGAAAAAATTTAAATCACTGGGAAGCAAGACTGAAGGTGAGCAGGGGAGAATTGCCTTCTTTCCCCATAAAAAGACTTTGTGCTATTTGATTTTTGATTATATATTTCTCCATGTTAAAATTTTCTTAAGTTTTAAAAAGCAGTAACTTTGAAGGATTTGACATCAACTCTGTTTAGAGAGAGCATACACTCTACAACATGCTATCTAAGAATTCTTCAAAATGATCTTGCTAAGGGAGATAGCACAAATTTGCAACTAATGTGACAATGCCCTCACCAGATTAATTCTGTTTGTTTCAGTCCCTCAGCAGTGCTTGATGCTGAAGAGCAGTGAGTTCCCCATAACGCCACAGACTCATGCTATGGATTCATCCTGTGCCATAGATACAGGGATATACGACGGCATATGCTATGCCGCCATCAATGTTTAGAAGGACACCATTCTTTTCTTAGACCTCAGGAAAACGGAAGTATCATAGCATACGAGTCGTAGGGAGCAGGCTGACTAACTTTGAGCTGTTTAAGAAATTTCTATCAGCCATTTTGTGTAAAGGATTTGTTTTATATTGTGATATAGAAAATCTGGTCAAGTATTTTATCAGTCTTATTAAAGAAAGGGTTTATGCAATGTACAAATGCTCAGATTTTTTAAAACAAAAAAACAGAATGCCACCCTTATAACCATAAAAATGGTGGTATTGAGTACTATTAAGCTAGGCAATGGACAAACTATTAAAAACAACAGTGTTTTATAGCTATCAAACTATTCTGAAACTAACTCCATTCTAATCATTTTATACAACTGCAGCCACTGAAGGAATAGAAGCAGTTGACAAGCCATATAACCATTTCACGGGTAAGGACTTTACTCCTAGAATATCTAAAATCTGAGCTTTTAAAATAAACAGTAGTTTTATCAGCAATGTTTTTACTTTATCCTTTATATTTAAAACTCTAACTCAGGCATAAGTCATGGTCCTGCTACTAATGAAGGTCCTGCTGTCAGAAGAATTGCTGCTGGCTATTCCCTCTTTATGTATTTCTTTTTTCCTTCTTTCTTTTTCATCCTCCTTTATTTCCAACTGTGCTACTTGTTTTCTTTTTTTCTCTTTCTCCTTTTCTTCTGTCCAAGCCTTAAGCCTACCACTGGCACTGAGTGGCACCGCAATGCATTGTTGTTTGCACTTGGCTATAGGTTAAGTGGTTGCTGACCAGTATCATTTCTTTATGAAGAAAAGAAGTTTTGCTGTTTTAGTTGGATCATCAAAACACTTACTTAATTTTCAGAGTTAATTTCTTCTCTAGTCTAATACCTGACTTTGTTCTGTAACACATGACATAGGTTCTAGGTGCCGTTGCTGTTGCCCCTTTTATTAGCACATTTTCCAGTACATGATTACCACCTGCCTTCATTCAAAATTTCTTTAAGACGGTTAAAAACATGAGTTCACTTAACCTTTCCCCTTTAGTCAAAGTCACAAATGTCTCTGGCCGCCCTTGAAAATACTTATCTTCTTATTTGGTTATTTTTTAGGCATCAGATGTGAGAAATAATGCAGTGGCTTAAGAAAATAAACTTGAAAGTCTAGCCATGCCTTGGCAAACAAACTCCAAATTAGATGCTTATTAGAAAAGCCCAGTCCTTCAAAAGCGAGTTGCCAGTAAGGCGAGGAAATGGGTCTGTGAGCTGAAGGAGCCTGCTAATGGAAATCAACACTAGTTTCTAGTTTCTGTTTGTAAAGGCAGGTCAGAGGGACACCTTAAGAACTCCCATTCTGGTATCTACTTAGTATACTTCTGAAAGGATCCTGGACATTTTCAGCCACTTCTGCAAAATGAAAACTTGTAGACAGCCCAAGCATACCAGTTTTCTGTATGAAAAGTTGCCCAAGCCTTTATATCTGGCAGAAAAAATAACCATATGGATGTTATTCTAATGAAAATACTGCCATTTATTTTATTTTCCAAAACTCAATCACTGAAGATAACTTAAAAATAAGATTGGTCCTCCTACTACAGTATTAGCACTTATCTCCCATTATACTGAATGTTTTCCTCAGATAAATGTTTTCTTCACTGACAAATGTAGAGAGGTAACACAATACCTTCTCATGACAGACACCTCTGTCAGAAAAGAACATTGAGCAATGCAGTCAATTCTTAATTAACGAGGGTTATGAGGAACAGGCAAAGTACGGATTAAGTGTAATTCTACAGGTAAGTACTGCAGTTCATTTTTGCCTGTTAATTTTGAGCTCTCTCTCCTAATCTGAGTTTTATCAGAGCTCTTGACAATTAAGTAAATGTAGAGATTTGTTTCACTTCCTTTTTTATCCCTGTCTAATGAGCAGGGAAATGGAGAATAGGGAAAAAAGGGAAGAGGCATTATCTACTAATATGATAATCAGTCACTGGATTTGAAAGACTCATCTATGTTGGCTCATTATACAATCTTAGTTGCTTCTTGATATTTCTGGGGTTTTCTAATTAAAACTGGACCACAAATGATGAATCAAAAGAATAAGGCAGAGGTCAGTTTTTTTCAAGAATCCAGAATTGTATCAGATGTGTGAAATACAACCTCTAGCTATGTAGTTCTGGAGTCTAGAACCACCAACGTAGGCAATCCAACATCCTTTCCCCAGAAATCCTCCTGGTCCTCAGCCTTGAGCTGAGGTAAACATAGGACACTCACTCCTCTAGACTCCAGTGGTTGGTATTGGAAGCAGGAAAATGTATCATTTTCTTTTCAGATTTAGAGATAGCATCACCCTGACAGAAGATCCCTAATAATTATGATATGATGAATTTAGGCAGTAGACACTCTGGAATGGGTCAGTAATTACCTCTTCCATTGAGTACTGTAATGTAAGAAAGTACATATTTAGGGGAGGGGCGGAAGATGGCGGCGTGAGTAGAGCAGCGGAAATCTCCTCCCAAAACAACATATATCTATGAAAATATAACAAAGACAACCCTTCCCAGAATAAAGACCAGAGGACACAGGACAATATCCAGACCACATCTGCACCTGAGAGAACCCAGCAACTCGCGAAGGGGGTAAGATACAAGCCCCGGCCCGGCGGGAGCCGAGCGCCCATCCCCCCAACTCCCGGCTGGAGAAGAAAAGGCAGAGCGGGAGGGAGACGGAGCACAGGGCTGCCGAACACCCAGCCCCAGCCATCCGGGCCAGAGTGCAGGGCCCTCGATACTAGGAAAACAGGGCAGCAAGAACAGTGAGCGGGCACTGGAGGCTGGGTGTAGGAGGACATAAGAAAGCGCGTGACCATTTTCTTTTTTTTTTTTGCTTTTTTTGCTGTTTTGTTTTGGCGAGCGCTTTTTGGAAGTCTTAAAGGGATAGGGACCCCAATACTAGGGAAACAGGGCAGCAAGACCGGTGAGCAGAGGCCCGAGGCTGGCACTGGAGAATAAAGACAAACAAGCGACCACCTTTTTTTTTAAATTAAAAAAATTTTTTTTTTTTTAATTAAAAATTTTTTTTTTTTTTTTTTTTTGGTGGTCGTTGTTTTGTTTTGGTGGGTGCTTTTTGGAAGTCTTAAAGGGGCAGGGCGGGACACTTAATCTAGAGGTAGGGAATCCGGGGATCTCTGGGCACCCTAACCCCTGAGCTACAGGGAGCAGGGAGGCCCCTTACAGAGATAAATAGCCTCCCAGCAGCTCCTGCTCCAAAGCGACTCCACCACTTTGGAGTAGCTGCCCGAGCCAGGCCACGCCCACAGCAACAGCGGAGATTAACTCCATAGCAGCCGGGCAGGAAGCACAAACCCTGTCTGCACGCAGCTGCGCAGCACAAGCCACTAGAGGTCGCTGTTCTCCCAGGAGAGGAGGGCCACAAGCCAACAAGAAAGGAAGTCCTTCCAGCTGTCACTCATCCCAGCTCTGCAGACTATTCCTATCACCATGAAAAGGCAAAGCTACAGGCAGACAAAGATCACAGAGACAACACCAGAGAAGGAGACAGACCTAACCAGTCTTCCTGACAAAGAATTCAAAATAAGAATCATAAACATGCTGACAGAGATGCAGAGAAATACGCAAGAGAAATGGGATGAAGTCCAGAGGGAGATCACAGATGCCAGAAAGGAGATCGCAGAAATGAAGCAAACTCTGGAAGGGTTTATAAGAAGAATGGATAGAATGCAAGAGGACATTGATGGAATTGAAATCAGAGAACAGGAACGCATAGAAGCTGACATAGAGAGAGACAAAAGGATCTCCAGGAATGAAACAATATTAAGAGAACTGTGTGACCAATCCAAAAGGAACAATATCCGTATTATAGGGGTCCCAGAAGAAGAGAGAGGAAAAGAGATGGAAAGTATTTTAGAAGAAATAATTGCTGAAAACTTCCCCAAACTGGGGGAGGAAATAATCGAACAGACCACGGAAATACACAGAACCCCCAACAGAAAGGATCCAAGAAGGACAACACCAAGACACATAATAATTAAAATGGCAAAGATCAAGGACAAGGAAAGAGTGTTAAAGGCAGCTAGAGAGAAAAAGGTCACCTATAAAGGGAAACCCATCAGGCTAACATCAGATTTCTCAACAGAAACCCTACAGGCCAGAAGAGAATGGCATGATATATTTAATACAATGAAACAGAAGGGCCTTGAACCAAGGATACTGTATCCAGCACGACTATCATTCAAATATGACAGTGGGATTAAACAATTCCCAGACAAACAAAAGCTGAGGAAATTTGCTTTCCACAAACCACCTCTACAGAACATCTTACAGGGACTGCTGTAGATGGGAGCACTCCTAGAAAGAGCACAGCACAAAACACCCAACATATGAAGAATCGAGGAGGAGGAACAAGAAGGGAGAGAAGAAAAGAATCTCCAGACAGTGTATATAACAGCTCAATAAGCGAGCTAAGTTAGGCAGTAAGATACTAAAGAGGCTAACCTTGAACCTTTGGTAACCACGAATTTAAAGCTTGCAATGGCAATAAGTACATATCTTTCAATAGTCACCCTAAATGTTAATGGGTTGAATGCACCAATCAAAAGACACAGAGTAAAAGAATGGATAAAAAAGCAAGACCCATCTATATGCTGCTTACAAGAAACTCACCTCAAACCCAAAGACATGTACAGACTAAAAGTCAAGGGATGGAAAAACATATTTCAAGCAAACAACAGTGAGAAGAAAGCAGGGGTTGCAGTACTAATATCAGACAAAATAGACTTCAAAACAAAGAAAGTAACAAGAGATAGAGAAGGACACTACATAATGATAAAGGGCTCAGTCAAACAAGAGGATATAACCATTCTAAATATATATGCACCCAACACAGGAGCACCAGCATATGTGAAACAAATACTAACAGAACTAAAGGGGGATATAGACTGCAATGCATTCATTCTAGGAGACTTCAACACACCACTCACCCCAAAGGATAGATCCACTGGGCAAAAAATAAGTAAGGACACAGAAGCACTGAACAACACAGTAGAGCAGATGGACCTAATAGACATCTATAGAACTCTACATCCAAAAGCAACAGGATATACATTCTTCTCAAGTGCACATGGAACATTCTCCAGAATAGACCACATACTAGGCCACAAAAAGAGCCTCAGTAAATTCCAAAAGATTGAAATCCTACCAACCAACTTTTCAGACCACAAAGGCATAAAACTAGAAATAAACTGTACAAAGAAAGCAAAGAGGTTCACAAACACATGGAGGCTTAACAACACGCTCCTAAATAATCAATGGATCAATGACCAAATCAAAATGGAGATCCAGCAATATATGGAAACAAATGACAACAACAACACTAAGCCACAACTTCTGTGGGACGCAGCAAAAGCAGTCTTAAGAGGAAAGTATATAGCAATCCAAGCATATTTAAAAAAGGAAGAGCAATCCCAAATGAATGGTCTAATGTCACAATTATCGAAATTGGAAAAAGAAGAACAGATGAGGCCTAAGGTCAGCAGAAGGAGGGACATAATAAAGATCAGAGAAGAAATAAATAAAATTGAGAAGAATAAAACAATAGCAAAAATCAATGAAACCAAGAGCTGGTTCTTCGAGAAAATAAACAAAATAGATAAGCCTCTAGCCAGACTTATTAAGAAGAAAAGAGAGTCAACACAAATCAACAGTATCAGAAACGAGAAAGGAAAAATTACGACGGACCCCACAGAAATACAAAGAATTATTAGAGAATACTATGAAAACCTATATGCTAACAAGCTGGGAAACCTAGGAGAAATGGACAACTTCCTAGAAAAATACAACCTTCCAAGACTGACCCAGAAAGAAACAGAAAATCTAAACAGACCAATTACCAGCAACGAAATTGAAGCGGTAATCAAAAAACTACCAAAGAACAAAACCCCCGGGCCAGAAGGATTTACCTCGGAATTTTATCAGACATACAGGGAAGACATAATACCCATTCTCCTTAAAGTTTTCCAAAAAATAGAGGAGGAGGGGATACTCCCAAACTCATTCTATGAAGCTAACATCACCCTAATACCAAAACCAGGCAAAGACCCCACCAAAAAAGAAAACTACAGACCAATATCCCTGATGAACGTAGATGCAAAAATACTCAACAAAATATTAGCAAACCAAATTCAAAAATACATCAAAAGGATCATACAACATGACCAAGTGGGATTCATCCCAGGGATGCAAGGATGGTACAACATTCGAAAGTCCATCAACATCATCCACCACATCAACAAAAAGAAAGACAAAAACCACATGATCATCTCCATAGATGCTGAAAAAGCATTTGACAAAGTTCAACATCCATTCATGATAAAAACTCTCAGCAAAACGGAAATAGAGGGCAAGTACCTCAACATAATAAAGGCCATCTATGATAAACCCACAGCCAACATTATATTGAACAGTGAGAAGCTGAAAGCATTTCCTCTGAGATCAGGAACTAGACAGGGATGCCCACTCTCTCCACTGTTATTTAACATAGTACTGGAGGTCCTAGCCACGGCAATCAGACAAAACAAAGAAATACAAGGAATCCAGATTGGTAAAGAAGAAGGTAAACTGTCACTATTTGCAGATGACATGATACTGTACATAAAAAACCCTAAAGACTCCACCCCAAAACTACTAGAACTGATATCGCAATACAGCAAAGTTGCAGGATACAAAATCAACACACAGAAATCTGTGGCTTTCCTATACACTAACAATGAACCAACAGAAAGAGAAATCAGGAAAACAACTCCATTCACAATTGCATCAAAAAAAATAAAATACCTACCCTGAAAAAACCTAACCAAGGAAGTGAAAGACTTATGCTCTGAAAACTACAAGTCACTCTTAAGAGAAATTAAAGGGGACACTAACAGATGGAAACTCATCCCATGCTCATGGCTAGGAAGAATTAATATCGTCAAAATGGCCATCCTGCCCAAAGCAATATACAGATTTGATGCAATCCCTATGAAAGAACCAGCAACATTCTTCAATGAACTGGAACAAATAATTCAAAAATTCATATGGAAACACCAAAGACCCCGAATAGCCAAAGCAATCCTGAGAAAGAAGAATAAAGTAGGGGGGATCTTACTCCCCAACTTCAAGCTCTACTATAAAGCCATAGTAATCAAGACAATTTGGTACTGGCACAAGAACAGAGCCACAGACCAATGGAACAGACTAGGGAATCCAGACATTAACCCAGACATATATGGTCAATTAATATTTGACAAAGGAGCCATGGACATACAATGGCGAAATGACAGTCTCTTCAACAGATGGTGCTGGCAAAACTGGGCAGCTACATGTAGGAGAATGAAACTGGACCATTGTCTAACCCCATATACAAAAGTAAACTCAAAATGGATCAAAGACCTGAATGTAAGTCATGAAACCATTAAACTCTTGGAAAAAAACATAGGCAAAAACCTCTTAGACATAAACATGAGTGACCTCTTCTTGAACATATCTCCCCGGGCAAGGAAAACAACAGCAAAAATGAACAAGTGGGACTATATTAAGCTGAAAAGCTTCTGTACAGCGTAAGACATCATCAATAGAACAAAAAGGATCCCTACAGTATGGGAGAATATATTTGAAAATGACACATCCGATAAAGGCTTGACGTCCAGAATATATAAAGAGCTCACACGCCTCAACAAACAAAAAACAAATAACCCAATTAAAAAATGGGCAGAGGAACTGAACAGACAGTTCTCCAAAAAAGAAATACAGATGGCCAACAGACACATGAAAAGATGCTCCACATCGCTAATTATCAGAGAAATGCAAATTAAAACTGCAATGAGGTATCACCTCACACCAGTAAGGATGGCTGCCATCCAAAAGACAAACAACAACAAATGTTGGCGAGGCTGTGGAGAAAGGGGAAGCCTCCTACACTGCTGGTGGGAATGTAAGTTAGTTCAACCATTGTGGAAAGCAGTATGGAGGTACATCAAAATGCTCAAAACAGACTTACCATTTGATCCAGGAATTCCACTCCTAGGAATTTACCCTAAGAATGCAGCAATCAAGTATGAGAAAGATCAGTGCACCCCTATGTTTATCGCAGCACTATTTACAATAGCCAAGAATTGGAAGCAACCTAAATGTCCATCGATAGATGAATGGATAAAGAAGAGGTGGTACATATACACAATGGAATACTACTCAGCCATAAGAAAAGGGCAAATCCAATCATTTGCAGCAACATGGATGGAGCTGGAGGGTATTATGCTCAGTGAAACAAGCCAAGCGGAGAAAGAGAAATACCAAATGATTTCACTTATCTGTGGAATATAAGAACAAAGGAAAAACTGAAGGAACAAAACAGCAGCAGAATCACAGAACTCAAGAATGGACTAACAGGTACCAAAGGGAAAGGGACTGGGGAGGATGGGTGGGTAGGGAGGGATAAGGGGGGGGAGAAGTAGGGGGGTATTAAGATTAGCATGCATGGGGGGGTAGGAGAAAAGGGAGGGCTGTACAACACAGAGAAGGCAAGTAGTGATTCTACAACATTTTGCTATGCTGATGGACAGTGACTGTAAAGGGGTTTATAGGGGAGACCTGATATAGGGGAGGGCCTAGTAAACATAATATTCGTCATTTAAGTGTAGATTAGTGATACCAAAAACAAAACAAAACAAAACAAACAAAAAAAAAAGGACTGTTCCTGTGTGGTAACCTCCAATGAGTTCTACACAAGGGTATAAAGGGCATATACAAGTGTAGGCAAAGGGTCTGTTTGCGTTTATATAGAAATCAAAGCCTAATTGGGCTACCCTGAAAATGAACTAAGATACAATATGAAAGAGAACTTCCAACATCAGCACTCTCTGGAAGACTCATGACAGAAGATGGTCATCAAGAAATCCCAACAAAGATCCACGCACTGCTACAGCTGTAGATGCACTCATCCCACCAGCTCCTGGACTTGCCATGGGAATGAAGGAGATATCTAAGCTGGCCTGTGCATACAGTGAAACAACAAATTTGACTGGATCTATACTGTTGGAACTCAACCAAGAATTAGGAGAAGTGCAAATTGTAGCGCTCCAAAATCTTACAACTACAGACTATTTACTGTTAAAAGAACATAAGGGATGTGAACATTCCCCAGGAATGGGTTGTTTTAATTTGTCTGATTTCTCTCAGACTGTTCAAGTTCAGTTGGACAATATCCACCATATCATAGATAAGTTTTCACAAATGCCTAAGGTGCCTAACTGGTTTTCTTGGTTTCACTGGAGATGGCTGGTAATTACAGATATGCTTTGGTTATGTAACTATACTCCTATTATGTTAATGTGTGTGCACAATTTAAGTAGTAGCTTAAAACCTATACATGCTGAAGTTACTCTGCAAGAAGATATGTCAAAGAAATAATCAAATCTTCCCATGTTTTCTTCCACCTGCTACTTCTATAGCTTTTCTTCTTCCTTCCTAATTACAACCCTTAAATAGAATTCGTGCCTCATATCAAATTTACCGAGTATCATAATTCTTCCAAGTGGTAAAGATACCTCAAGACAAATGCTGGGCATAGAAGCTACAGGGCATAAATATGCAAAGAAATAAAAAGCTAACCATTTCAAACAATAAGGCTTCTCTCTCACTTACCAACTTTACATTTCCCTGTATGGCCCCGGAAGATGACTGGTTAGCCAGAGACGGGTAAGATTCCTCAAGGGAGGAACAACCTAAGACAGGCACAGTCGCAGAGGGGTCATCAGGTGAGAAATTGGGGATCAACAGAGGTGAGGCTTAGAACCTCACCCCCCCCCCCCGTTCTGAGAGAAATCTTCTGCATACGTGGATGTTTTATTGCCCTTGTCCAGCTTGGATTAACACATAGTCTACAGGCACACACCTGATCATCTACATTTGCTCTCTTACAACACTAAACTATGTTTTCTACCTTTATCTTGTATCTACCTACCACTTCAGCATTTTATTAAAAATAATAATAATAAAGAGAGAAATGTGGTATCCACATATAAATCAAGTATAAAAACCAAATGAGTATTCATATTTGAACTGACTGTTTATAGTTCATAATGCATGAGCAAAACCGAAAGTTTCTGTGATGACTG
This sequence comes from Manis pentadactyla, assembly GCF_030020395.1. NCBI lineage: Eukaryota > Metazoa > Chordata > Mammalia > Pholidota > Manidae > Manis > Manis pentadactyla. The sequence continues at coordinate 104,514,649 of NC_080038.1, read as the reverse complement.
CCCTTGTACTGTTCACTATGTAACTTATTCATTATGTAAGAATTTGTTCTCCATGTAAGAACTTGTTTGTTATGCCTCAGAAGATTGGAGACTGATGAAAATTAGGCTTGGGGTGGATTAATGATTGTGCATTGAGCATTGACTCCCCTATACAGAATTTTATTGTCATTAACAACCATTTGATCAATAAATATGAGAGATGCCCTCACAAAAAAAAAAAAAAAAGAACAGACTTCCAATGGTAAAATAAATAAGTAACCGGGATATAATGTATAGCATAAGGAATATAGTCAAGATATTGTAACAGCTTGGTAGGGTGATAGCTGGAACCTAGAATTATGTATATAAATGTTTTATCACTGTGTTGTACACTTGAAACTAATGTAATGTAATACTGTGCGTCAACTACCCTTCAATAAAAAATAATTATCTAAGAAAAAAAAAAAGAACAAATGCAACTGATGCAACTGACATGACTCTAAAAAGTGAAGCAAACAACAACAAAAAACGATTCGGTGTAATACTTAAGAAAAAAACTTCTTTGGACTACATTGGGAATGACAAGGGCAACAATTCCTTATTCTGAAAATTGCCAATTAGAAGGAATGAATTCTGTATTTATCCTGCCTTTCTTACATGAATTACAAATCTCAGGGTAACCAAAAAAAAAAAAAAAAAGAAAGTACATATTTATTGAGGACCTAACACATGCCAGGTACTCATTTTATCATCATGAAACCTTTTGAGGCAAGTAGGCAAGTATTATTACTGCTATTTCACAGTTGAAAAAATGAGATGTATAGAGACAAATGAAGTTTCTCAAAGTCTTGTAACCAGTAAACAACAGAATTAGGGTTTGGAGTTACATCTACATGACTCTAAAGCTCTGCATACCGCAAGGCATTAAGTAACAAAAAGGAGATAAACATTTCTGGTAGTGATCTAAGCAGGGAGACTGTTGCTTGTCCATCCTGGAAGCTGTTTATGAATAGGGTGCTACATATTCACTTAGAATCCCTTGCAAGAGTTCCTACTATTTTTGTATGCATGTGCCATGGACCCCTTTATTATATAGAAAAGCTCATAAAGCCCTTTTAAAGTGCATAAAATAAAATACAGAGGATTACAAAGACAACCTATTCAACAGAATTTTGTTATCAAAAATGTAAAAATACTCATATGACATCTTATGTGCCCTTTTTAATTAAGGTTTCAAATACAAGATCTGTCAGCAGGTCTACCTATAATTTCAAAATATATTAATGACAAAGGAAATGCTAAATTTCCATTAGAGACTAACAAAAATTAAAAGTTAAAATAAAAACAACCATGAATTCTAACCATCGGGCTAGAATTGGCTCCACAAGGAGTCTGCATAGTGGTGTGCTGGGGCTAACATGAAGTGGCTTTGATGAATTTGTTGAGTTTTCAGGCAGTTTGCAAGCTACATGCTAAGTGCAGCCATTGCTAATAAGTAAATTATATAAATTTATAATTCAATAAACTACATTCAAAAAGCTAATAAGCACTCAAAACTCATTACTTCCTAATTATTTCACTGCATTCTATTATTGTCTATGCTCTTGAGGTTACATATTTATATCTATTGTATCTGTATGTTGAAAATGCTGTATAATGGCAAGCTATCATGCCATCTCTTCCCAACTCCACATTCAGTGACATCAGGCTTGTAACTTGAAATCAGCCATGGAAACCAGCAAATGCTACAAACCAGGACTTTCTATCCTACAGAGACAACTCTTCAATATTTAATAGCATATTATTGTGTCTATGGGCTCCAGATCAAGAACATCTGGTAGAACAATTAAAGTACCTGACGGTCTCTGGGAATTTCTTAGAAATCATGGATTATAAAGTAGACATAAAAAAGAATTTCTAGATACAACACCAAAATCATAATCCACAAAACAAAAGAGAATATACTGGAGTTCATCCAAGTTAAGAACTTCTGCTCTTCAAAGGTACTCTTAGAAGAATGAAAAGACAAGCCACAGATCTGGAGAAAATATTTGCAAATTATATATCTGATAAAGGACTTATATCTAAAAAATATAAAGAACTCTTAAAACTCAATAATAAAAACAAACAACCAAAGACTTACTTCACCAAAGAAGATATATAGATGGCAAGTAAGCCCATGAAAAATACCCAATGTCATTAGCCATTGGGGACATAGAAATCAAAACCACAATGAGATATCACCATGCACATACTAGAGTGACTAAAATTCAAAACATCAACTATTCAAAGTGTTGGTAAACATGTAGAGCAACTGGAATTCTCATATATTGATGCCAGGAATGTAAAATGGAACAACCCGTTTGGAAAACAGTTTGGCAGCTTCTTATAAAGGTAAACTTCCATCTACCATATAATCTAAGCAGTTCAGTCCTAGGTATCTTCACAAGAGAAATAAAAGTATATGTCTGGACAAAGCCTTATACATGAATGTTCACAGCAGCACTATTTATATTAGCCAAAAAGGGAAAAAATACAAATGTCCATCAACAGATGAATGGATAAACAAATTATAGTATAATCATACAATTGAATATTATTCTGTGATAAAAAGGAATAAGCTATTGATACACATAACAACTTGGATGAATCTTTTAAAAAGTATGCCAAGTGAAAAAGGTCAGCCAAAACACAGTACGTACTTTATGATTTCATTTATAGAAAATTCTAGAAAGTGCAAACTAACCTGTCATGGCAGAAAGCAGAACAGTGGTTGCCTGGGGATGGGAGGATGGGGAAGGACATGAGGGAAGGATTACAAAGGGACAGAAGGAAACTTGAGAGTGGTGAACATGTTCATTATTTCAATTGTGGTGATCATTTCATGGGTGTATACATATGTCAAAACTTTTATCAAATTGTATACTTTAAGTATATGCAGTATATTGTATATCAATTATACTCCAAAATGAAGTTTATTTTTTAAGAACAAGACTTATTCTATTAGCAAAAGGTTTAGCAAAGAAGATATATGGATGGCAAATAAGTCTGTTAAACAGGGTTACATTTTTTCCTTATGTTTTTTGAGGACCCTTCATTATATCAAGCCACTGAAGGCCAAGTATTTGAGGACATACTGTTTGCTATGTGGTATCCTCATAAAAGTCTAAAATATTCGCTGCCAAGTAAATCACATACTTTCCCCCTTATTCCCCATTTATTATGTGACTATATGTGGAAGGAGCAAGCAGAGGGAGTTTTCCTTTATAGGTGAAGAAGCAGAGACAGAGATACTAGCAACATGTCTCAGGTCACTCAAGAGATCAATGGCAGAAATGAGACTGGAATCCAGAACTCCCATCTTCTCAAATCATTAAGGAAAAGGTCTGTACTAGAAGAAAGAGTCTCCTGTGTGGTTCCAGAGGGTGATCAGAATTCATGGCAGGTTACTGAAAGGTAAGCATGCCTGTTGGAGGAATCTATGTTCTGTTCAGTTTTAACACACCCTTGGGAGAGATTTCAGTATACTCAAACAAACTTGGTGCTCTAAAATGTTTAAAGCATCTTTTAAATTGGGTAACATTTTTGCTTTTTAATCAAAAGGTCTCTTATCAATATGCTATGCCTTGATACTGCTAATCTGTCTATTTAGTACATAGAAGACTCACATTCATCCACAGATCCAGGAACAATATCTGAGCCAACATTTCATTAACTTGTATATTTTTCCCAAACCAATGATTGGTTGTGTTCCCCCATCCCTGCACCACCCCCTTTCCCTTTAGATGTTGCTGGGGAGATTTTGGCACAGCCTAGGAAAGGGAGGAGGGAAATGGGTAGGAAAAGGGGGAGTTAAAGGGCGAGTTACCAGGGGCCGCTGCTCTCAAAACAGACAAAAAGGAAGGAACACAGGAGTGGGAAAACCCAAGCCTCCGCACCCCTCTCTCCAAGTCAGGGCCTCCTTATGTGGGAATCCTGCCAGAAAATTTAAGGTAGCACTGAGAAGGAAGGACAGGGATTGAGGATGTCCTTACACTCCTGTTTAAGGACAATTTACAGAGTATAGGCAGTCTACTATAACTAAACCCCTATTCTTCAATGGGTGACACCCACAGTCACCTATCCATGCATGGTAAACAGAGACCTCAGCAGTTACAGAGACACGTGCCTACTCCCAGGCAGACACAAAGGGACAAAGTGACACATCCAGGGAAATATACATTTTTCAAGCCTTCACAAAATTAGTTAGGTACAGAGTTATGGGGGAAAAGTAGAGAAAGCCATAGGTGGTGGGAGAGGCAGGGGTGGAGGTGAAAGACTGGATTAGCAGTTAAGTGTGAAAGAGAGAGGGTAAATGAGTTAGTCTGATTCCATAGAAACTCCACCTAAGGGTGGATTAGAACAGAATGAGACACAAATCTCCCCAAATACTAATGTTTCAAAGCTAGAATTTCTGTCAAGCCTTTGCGTTCTGCACGCTAAAATAGTTCGAATCACTTTTTCCATATTGTCTAGTAGATTCACTTGCCAGCACAAATGTGCAAGCGCAAAATGATCATATTAGTTTATACATGTAGATTTTCTATTTAAATGATTCAAACCTTTAGGAAATATATCTAAGGAAATGAGTTACACCTCAGGTGATAGAAAGGGCAAAAGAGCAAGTGTAAAAACAACTGCAGCTATTTGTCAAAGGAAAAAAAATCCTCTATAAAACTGAGAACAACTTCTAATCACTAAAAATAGGAAATTAGACAAAGGGAATTTAAAAACTACCTTTTTTCCTTTTGATTTGTTTTTAGTGTTGGCACACATTTGAATGCACACTTAGAGACTGCTGAATCAATGCCCAATATAATCTCACTATTGTGAGTCACTGGAGGCAGGGCTAGGCTGAAGTAGTGGAAAATCTGAAATACGTAATATTTTCAAAGACATGCATTTTTATTACTTTCAAGTGTGAACAGTTACTCCAACTATGATTCAGACAGTCTTGCCTGGTAAAGGACCTGCTTTCCACAGAGTTCAGAATGGATTGTTTAGTATGATTTCAATTACCCTGAACCCAGTCATGGGAATTTTTTCAATGAAGCAGATTCTACCTTGGTACTCCATCTTTTGGAGAAATAACAATAGCTAATGCTTAGTGAGTACTTCCTATGTACCAGGCAATCACTGTTCTAAGAAGTGTACATAGATTGTCGCATTTATTCCTCACAATTACTTCATAATGTAGGTTGATGACTATCCCCATTTTACTGATGAGTAAACTGAGATTTAGGGACATTAAGTACCTTGTTCAAAAATCATAAAGTCAGCTAAGAGTTAGAGCCTAGATGTGAAACCCAAATAGGCTGACCCCAGAACCTGTGTATTAACTAGAGTAGTGCATTGCCTTAGATAAACAACCTTTTGCCTTAGGTAAAAAAAAAAATCTGATATCAGGGATTTATTTTCAAAATGAAAGAAACTTTTAGAGTATGTTTTGGCATCAGCACACACTCAACCCTCTCTTTTACATCCTCCTGTCTCTGCAGCTGCATATATGATTCCAAAGATCACTGACTTCCAGAGTCATGAGCCTCGGGGTGAAGGATCTTCTGGCATCAAAGAAAGAGTCGGTTATCTTCAGGAGACGGTATCGCTAAAGCAGGAGAGTCAACTAGCGCCTTTCAGAGGATTTTGTAACACAGGTTGAAATAAAAAGGTTTTCTGCTTCAGTTTCTGTTAACCAGGAAAGTAAATCAATTACAACCTCCCATATTTGAACAGTCTTAGTAATCGAGACTGCTGCCATGAGCCTAACAATTGTTTACGTGTATATGAATACAATTTAAAACATTGTGCCTCCAATTGTATCTGCTTAGCAAACTTTTTTCTTTAGCTAGTACAGCGATATACTAGCTCGGCCTTGCCTTACCACAACACTCAAAGGTTGTTAATTAGTGGAGTTAAGATTATGAAGATTTGAAGATTTACACATTTACCTCTGATAAAAATACAAGTGGCAATCTGATATGCTCATTCAACATTTTTATTGTGTAGTGAGAAATAACACCATGTGAAGCAGGAATGATTATGACGACAGACCAAAAAAACAGGAGGAGAAAATTGAAGGAAAACTAAAAAAACCATCTTTTAATAGCATGAAAAGTTAAAAAGCTGCTGGGCAAGTTGCCATGGATACCATGTCCTGAATATAATACTGGGCTTTTCCTCACAGTTTAAACACTAAAGGTCTGATTCTCCAGCTGCACACCTCCCTTCTGTGCATGTATGCAGTAGCAACTACTTGAAATGGAAGTTCTCTATTTTGATGAATAAAAATGCAATGGGAAATTTCCTGTGCAAGAATCCTAACCTGCTGAAAAGACATTTGAATAAGCCTAATTTCAAAAGGATTTTATCCCATTTCTATATTACCCAAGATTTCTAAGTCAAACTCAGAACACAACAACCTTTATAAATCTAGAGTAATGAATCAGAAATCAGGAATTGGTCATAACCACAATAGACCTACATGGCCCTTTTTCATCACTGACACTTGCTGCCCAATGGCACACATTCTTACTGCCCATTTATTGGAGTTTTATGGGGTATGGACAGAAGAAATATGGCAAATTGGCCATCTCCTCTATAGATCACAGAGACACTATACCAGAAACATATACCAAAATAAGTTACTGTGTCAAGAGTTCACTGCTCCCTTCATATTCTTTGGATTTAACAAAATGACTAAGACATTTCTGTCAAATTACAGGGGAAAAATGAGTCCATAAGAGGGTTTATAGAAAAAAGCAAAGGAGCAAAAGCAGCCCTGTGTATAGCACATGGAGTATAAGGTAGAACAGACCCACAGAGTCTAAGATGCTCAAATCCCATCTCTTGTCGCTTTACTAGCCCTGTGACTTTGGGTAAATTACTTGATCTCATTAAGACACATCTTATAATTTATAACATATGGATGATAACCATACCTACACCATAGAGTTGCTGTGAGGACAAAGTGAGTCATATATGTGAAACACTTAGAACAAACAGTATTATTTCTTCACTAAGTGATAATTTTTATTGCTTTTCTCCCAGCCCTCCAAATCCTTGATTTCACTCTGTGGCAAAAACACAGGCCTATGGTGGCACTAACTTCCACTTTTCATCTCACAGGAGAGCACTAACAAAATCTTCCTTACCTCCATGCCTCTGTATGCACCTTCTAAGTGTTCCCCGGCCCCTGTCAATTTATACATCAATTTACAAATCTCCAGGCTTTCTACCTTCACACCATCTGATCCTAGCTTCTCCTGGCAAGGCCTTCTATGTAGCTTATGTTCTCCTGCTCTCTCAGAAACAGAACTTGCACTTTGTGTGGCTCTGTGTCTTCTCTGCCACTTAGCTGTATGACTCAGCTTTTGAGAATTTACTTTATTCTCAAACTCTTGACTCACTATTTTTATTTTGTAGGCCCCCTGACTTATCCCAAATGATCCTGTTTTTGCTTATTCATCCTATCGTGCCATCTCTATGAGCCCCATGAGTTGATTCTTTCAGAATCTTCATATGCTGTTAGCAATTCTTTTACACACTTGAGAACATAGATGCAAATATCCTAAATGAAATGAATTAACCTCTAACAAGTATGATCAAGAAAAATAAAAGAAAAGACATGAATAATATAAACCACAAACCAAAAGAGAAAAACTACAAATACAAATGAAATTATAAAATTATAAAATAATAGTATTTATTACTTTATAAGTTAATTTGAAAGCCTAGATGAAGTGGACATATAAATCAAATAACACAGATTGGCCCAGAAAAAATAGAAAATGTGAATAGACCAATACTTAGATAAGAAATTTAAACAGTAGTCAAACACATATTTCCTAATAAAAGCACATGAGGCCCAGGTGGTATTATGGGCAAACATTCAAGAAAGAGATCATTTCCATCTTATACAAACTGTTCCAGGGCACCGAAAAAGATGGACACCATCCAATCTATTTGTCTCATTGTATATTTCTAGAAAAGAAAGATAGTCCTGGAAAAGAAAAGGAAATGGAACTATAGGCTAATATCACTTATCAATTTAGATGAGAAAACCCCAAATAAAATATTGGCATATAGAACCACGGATTAAAAAGAATAGTATTTCAAAAAATTTTAACAATATGAGGTGTTGGATGTGTTAACTAATCTTATTGTAGTAATCATTTCACAATATATACATATAGCAAGTCATTGTGTTGTACACCTTAAACTTATATGTTATATATAAAATATATACCAATAAAGTTGGGGGAAAGGGCAGATAAATTCTAGAAAATCTAAAAATGAAATTTACACATTACCAGATTATAAAGGAAAAAATGCAAAATCATCAAAAGATTTTTGGGGAAAAAAGCACAATGAAATTCAACATACATACATAATTTTTTTTAAGTCATAGAAAATTAATTAATTCTTCTTTAACCTTATAAAGGGTAGCCATCAGAGACTTACATCAAGCATCATACTTAACTGCAAATCATTAAAACCCTCCCAATTAAAATAAAAAAACAAGCAAGGATACTGGCCATTAGTACTATTATTCAACATATTACTGGAGTCTTAGCTAATGAGTGGGGGTGAAAACAAATGAAAGGTATAAAGTTTTGCAAGGAAGAGGAAAATAATTATGAAATACTCTTAGAGGGAAAATGTCATTTTTTCCAGAAATACTATCTACACTAAAATCCCAAGAGATAAAAATTAATAAATATAACTAAACAGACAGTGAAGAAAGGAGGTAGATATAATATTGACATATAGTAATCAACCTTTCATATATGCCAGCAATAACCTATTTAAAAATAATGGAGAGACAGACCAATAGAATAGAAGTTCAGAAATAGACAAAGTCATATGGAAATTTTGTATATGATAAAGGCAGCATTTCAAATCTCAGGGACAAAGATGGGCTTTTTATTCAATAGCATTGGGACAACTGGATAACTATTTGGAAAAGAAAAAAATTGGACCCATACCTCACACCACAGAGAAGAATCAACTCCAGTGAATTAGAGAGATTCAGTATAAAGTGAAATTATACAAGTTTGGTGAGGGAAACACTTTCTACCTATGACTCAATATTCACATGTGATAAAGGAAAAGATTGATAAATTCAACTACATATATTTTTTTAAATGCACAACATAAAATAACATAAAAATCAAGACAAATTACAAATTTGGAGAAAATATTTTTAGCATGTATGATAGTATCTCTACTACATAAAAGACTCATAAATTAAGAAGGAAAAAATACCAAAAACTCAATTTTAAAAAACAGGCAAAAGATGCAAACAGATAATTTTTAAAAATAATATGAAATGGTCTTTGAAGATATGAAAAGATGTTCAAATTTACTCACAATAAAATAAATGAAAATTGAAACCAATCCAATGTATCATTTCCAGTCTATCAGATTGGCAAAAGTTCAAAGGCTTAATAAAATACTGTTGAAAAGGCTGTGCATAAATGTCATTCTCATACACTGCTGTATTGAGTACAAAATGATACAACTTCTATGGTGGGGTAAGGGATTTGGCATTATTTAACAAAACTACATTTGCTTTTTATCCAAAAATTCCACTTCTAGAAATTCACTTTGAAGTTATTTCTCCAAAAATGCAAAAAAATCGTTTTTTTTATATTGGCTGTTTATTTATAAATGTAAAATATTGTCGGCAATGAAATGCCTGTATAAAAGAAACTGATTCATAAAATATGGAATGTCCTCATATTGAGTATTATGATGCTATAAAAAAGAAAGCAAAAGATACCTATAAACTGTTGTAGAGTTCTAGGATAAATTGTTAAGGTTTTCTTAAAGTGAAGTAAGTACAAGCAAGTGTGTGTATTACTGTGTCTTTTGTGTAAGAAAGAAGAGGAAATAGGGATATATACATATGCATGTATATATATATAAATTCACACACATGTACATGTATATAACTTCTGAATTTTATAAAAAGAAAAAGAAGAACAATAAAAACAGAAATTAATGAAATTTGGTTACCTACAGGGGGTGGATGGAAACCAGGTAGAATGGATAGAGAAGAAAGTGAGACTTCTCTGAAGATAACTTTCTGTATAGTTTTGAATTTTTGAACTGCATTGTTTTACATATTCCAGAAATAAAATAAATCAATAGGGATGGCAAACATTTAAATAGAATGCAAGCAGAAACAACTAAACTTAACTGTTTATTAAATTTATATCACAACCACACAAAGGAAAAAATAAATAGTTAATTCATGAAACTTTTGAACAGAACACTTTGACTATGTAGCCTCGGTCTAAAGACAAAAACTGCAGTGAAAATGTGAATTTGCTTGGTATGTTTACTTTGTCCAGGAATTCTGAAACCTTGTGTGTGTGTGTATTGTAGGGGTGAGCAAATAAGTAAATAAATTAATATATCCGTAATATTGGGAGCAAACCTTCTCAAAGTGGGAGAGGGAGATAATATGTAAATATATAAAAATGGGAAAAGCAAGGATAGACCCTGCAGTGTTGGGCTGAGACTGGAGGTATTAGTTGAACTCACATCATACATAAAGCATTTTAGTAAAGATCTTAGCTAGTGTGACAGTGTAATATGGGGAAAAAATTAGAATGCTTAATGATTGGCAAGGAAGAAAGAAAAGTGTCATTATTTTCACATCACATGATTCTGTACATAGAAAATTTTCAAAGAAACTACAAACTATTATAATTAGCATTAATTAAACAATGTTGCAAGAATCAAGGTCAATATAAGAACTAATTTAGTTCTATATATTACTACCAATAAAATATTGGGAAATAAATTATTTAAAAATACCATTACAAAAGCACGAGAAAATATAGAAAAGCTAGGCATAAGACTAACAAAAGATTTGCAAGTTCTCTACTACAAAAACAATAAAACATTGCCGAGATACTGAAGAAGTACTGAAGATGTAAGTGCCAAAGCCAGAAGCAACCCAAATGTCCTTCAATGAGTGAATGCATAAACAAACTGCAGTAAACACATATAATAAAATACTACTCACCAATAAAAGGAACAAACTATTGGCACACAATAACATAGATGACTCTCAAAGTGCATTCTAAGTGAGAGAAGTCAGTCAGTGTTCTATTTATATGACATTCTGAAAAAGGAAAACAGTAAGGATAGAGAATAGACCAGCTGCTGATAGAGGTTAGGGAAATAGAATAACTACTAAAGTGAAGCATGAAGGAATTTTGGGGGGTGTTGGAATTGTTCTGTACCCTGTTTGTGATTGTGACTGTGATTGCAAGAATCTATGAACGTCAGGTTGTGTTTTTGCATATAATTAGCATTAATTAAACAACATTGTTTAATTAATGCTAATTATAATAGTTTGTAGTTTCTTCATATTCTGGATACAAGTCCTGTTTAAGACATATGGCTTATGAATACTTTCTCCCTGTCTAAATTTCTCTTTTTTATTTAAGTTGTCTATTGAAGAGTTGAAGCTCTTATTGTTTTAATTAAAAATATTTTATTGAGATAAAATTATTAGATAATATTGCATAAGTTTCAGTGTACAGCATTATAATTCAATATCTGTAAGCACTAAAAAATGATCACCACTGAAAGTCTATTTACCATCCATCACCTTACAAGTGACCCCCTTCCCCTATTTTGCTTACCCTTCACCCTTCCCCTCTTGTAACCACCAATCTGTTCTCTATATCTATGAATTTTTTTTGTTTGTTTTGTTTTTTAATATTCCACAATGAGTGCAATCATATAGTATTTGTCTTTCTCTGTCTGACTTATTTCAGTAGGAATAATACCCTCTAGGTCCATCCCTGCTGTCATAAAGTGACAAGATTTCAGTTTTTTTTATGGCTTAGAAGGATTCCATTGTATATATACACCACATCTTCTTTATCCATTCATCCATCAATGAACACTTAGGTTGCTTCCATATCTTGGCTACTGCAAATAATGCTGCAATGAACATTAGGGGGCATATATCTCTTCAAATTGGTATTTTTGCTTTCTTTAGATAAATACCCAGAAGTGGCATTGTTTGATTGTTGGTGATTCTATACTTAATTTTATGAGGAACCTCCATAACGTTTTCTACAGTGGTCACATCAATTTACATTCCTACCAACAGAGCACAACTGTTCTTTTTTCTCCATATTCTCACCAATAATTTTATGTGTTTTCTTTTTGAAAATAGCCATTCTAACCTGTGTGAAGTGATATCTTAATTGTGGTTTTGATTTGCATTTCCCTTAGGGATTTGAATATCTCTTCATGTACCTGTTGGCCATCTGTATGTCTTCTTTGGAAAACTGTGTATTCATATCATCTGCCCATTTTTTAAATTAGGTTGTTTGTGTTTTTGTTGTTGAGTTATATGAGTTCTTTATATGTTTTAATATTAATCCTTTGTTGGATATATGATTTACAAAAATATTCTCCCATTCACTAGGCTGCCTTTTTGTTTTGATGATGGTTTCTTTTGATGTATAGAGGCTTTTTTTTAGTTTGATGTAGTTCTACTTGTTTATTTTTGCTTCTGTTTCCATTGCCTTTGGAGTCAGATCCACAAAAATGTTGCTAAGACCAATGCCAAGGAGCTTACTGCCTGTTTTCTTCGAGGTCTTTTATGGTTTTAGGTCTTACTAGAAGTCTTTAATCCATTTTGAATTTATGTTTGTGTATGGCATAACATAGGTGTCTAGTTATATTTCTTTGCATGTGGCTGTCCAGTTTTCCTAAGACCATTTATTGAAGACATGTCCTTTCTCCATTGTATGTTCTTGGCTCCTTTGTCATAGATTAATTATCCATATATGCAAGGGTTTATTTATGGGCTCTAAATTATGTTCCATTGATCTATGTGTCCATTTCAATGCCAATACCATACTGTTTTGATTACTGTATTTTTGTAGCATGGTTTGAAATCAGGAAGTGTGATACCTCCAGCTTTGTTCTTTTTTCTCAAATTTGCTTTGGCTATTTGGGATCTTTTGTAGTTCCATACAAACTCTAGAATTACTTGTCCTAGTTCTGTGAAAAATGCCATTGGAATTATGATAGGGATTACATTGAATCTGTAGGTTACTTTGGGTAATATGGACATTTTAACAATATTAATCTTCCCATCCATGAGTACAGAAGATATTTCCATTTATTTATGTCTTTTTCAATTTCTATCATCAAAGTCTTTCAGTTTTCAGTGTACAGTCTTTCACCTCATTGGTTAGTTTTATTCCTAGGCATTTTGCAATTGCAAATGGGATCATTTTCTTAATATCTCTTTCTGTTGGTTCATTATTTGTATATAGAAATAAAACAGATTTCTGTACATGGATTTTGTATCATCCTATTTTACTGAATTCATTTATTAGTTCTAACAGCTTTTTGGTGGAATCTTTTGGGTTTTCTGTATACAGTTTCATCTGCAAATAGCAACAGTTTTACTTCCTTCTTACCAATTTGGATACTTTTTATTTTCTTTTTCTTACCTAATTGCTGTGGCTAGGACTTCCAATACTCTGTTGAATAAAACTGGTGAGAGTAGGCCTCCTTGTCTTGTTCCTAATCTTAGAAGAAAATCTGGATGTCTCTTTCTTTCCCCAAGTTAGGGAAGATTATAGCCATTATTTCTTCAAATAAATTTTCTGCCTCTCTGTTTCTTCTCCTTCTGAGTATCTAAATATGAATGTTAGTATGGTTTATGTTGTCCGAGAGGTCCTTTAAACTATTCCTATATTTTTAAATTCTTTTTTCTTTTAGTTGTTCTTATTGGATGATTTCCACTATTCTGTCTTCCAGATCACTGATTCATCTTCTGTGTCATTTAATATGCTGTAAATTCCATGTAGTGTGTTTTCCATTTCAGTTATTGTATTCTTCAGCTCTGATTGGCTCTTTCTTATATTATCTTACTGTTTGTTGAAGTTCTCAATGTGTTCTTCCATTC